>NW_006209032.1:1827831-1836422 GCF_000334495.1 Tupaia belangeri chinensis | reverse complement strand
TATTTTCAAGAAAAAAAAAAAAAAAAAAAGAACATCAAAATTCATGCATAGTTTTTTCAGAATAGGTGTTTTCCATGAACTTTTTGAAGACCCCTCACAGGAGCAGCAGCAGCAGCACCATTACCACCACGAGCACACGCACTACCGTCGCCCCGGCCACCACTGCCACGGTGCCAACTGCACGGCCTCACCACCAGCAGCACCACAGGCCAGTGGGCACCATCAGCAGTTTCGCCACCTGCCCCGCGCCCACAGCGTCTGTGCCACCTCTCGAGAGGCCCCTCCCCACTGCCTACCTCCACTCCTCTGGAGACAAAAAGATCCTGCACCACGTTCCCCCCAGCTGACGGGGGCTGCACCAGCCCCCCAACAGAAAGGCCTGTCCACTCACGTGCAGGGGACACAGCTGAGGGCCCAGCTAACAGGCAGGCGGTCATGGCTGAAAGCTGACTGACTGGCCGCCTGGCGACCAGAAACTGACAACACCCCATGGCCAGGGCCTACTCAGGCTCATCTGTTGCTATCGACTGCACCCCCTCCATGGTCTGGGGCTTCCCAGGAGAGAGGAGGGTTGCTTCCAGCACCCCATGGCTCCCAGGCTCCTTCACTCACCACAGCACCCATGGCCTCACATCTGGCTTCCCTGAACTGGTACCCCAACCACAGCAGAGCTGCAGCAGCAGTGAGAATTCGGGGAGTGGAGGGAGCACTTTCCCAAGGAGAGGAGGGCGGCCCCACACCGGTGCATTCCCACCCCAATTCCCACCCCAAGCCTTAGAGCACAGCTCCCCTTAGAGCACAGCCTGAGGGGCCCTGAGCCCGTTCGCCCCTCCCTGCACCTGCACCCTCCGCTCATCCAAGCAGACTCTGCCACCAGCGTGCAGCCTGAATCCCACCTCCACCACCCACTGGCTCTGTGTCCTTGGGAAAATTCCTCAACCCCTGCACCTCCACTTTCCCACAAAACGGGGATACTAGTAGGGCTGGTAGAGGGTTCAGTGAGGTCGTGCAGACAAGGCCGGGGCAGGATGGAGGCTGCTCTGCCACTGTGAGTGTTTTAGCAGCAGCAAATCATGCAACTGGGGTGCCCCAAGGCCCAGAGACCCAGGGCAGCCGGAGGACACTATCTAAGTGGAAGGACACCCACTGGGAGTCCAGGAGGTCACAGGGAAGGGTCGTTGAAAGGAGGGACCCAGGCAGGGGTGGGGCAAGGAAGGCAGGAGGCCTGCGGGGTGAGGGGTGCTTGGCAAGCTTGGGAGGGAGAGGACATTCCAATGACTGCATTTCTTTTTTTTTTTTTTAATAATTATTTATTTTATTTCATTTATTCATTCATATTTTTTTTTAATATAACCAGAGGGAGACAGAGGTTGAGAGTGAGAGAGAGAGAGGAAGTGAGAAAGCAAGCCAGGATTCAGGACTCGAACCCTGGTCGGCCATATGGGAGTGTCCAGCACCTTAACCACCATGCCACCTGCTGGTCCCCCCAATGACTGCATTTCTAGGTCTCCCCTGGACTCACACTAGAGGTCAGAGTCGCTGCCAGGACCCCCGAGCTTGGGATGAGAACAAGGGAACTTCTCTGCCACTGCCCTGGCCGAGGAGGCCTTGTCTCCTGGGTGAGGGGGAAATGCTGACAGCTCAGATCTGCTTCAGCCTGGCACCCCACCCACCCACCAGCCCCCTCCCCTGGAAGAGCTCCAGTCTCCCTGGCTCTGCTCCAGGGTCTGAAGACCCAGACTTGCATCATCTTAGATCCAGAGTCTGCAGACCTTGAGTCTTAGCGGGGAGGACTGCAGGACCAGGCAGAGCAGTGCCAGGGTCACTCCGTGCATACCCTCTGCTCTGGGCCACCAGCTCTGGCACCGTGAGTCCTGCACTCCTCCATGGTCTTGGACTAGGACCGACTTGACTCCCTACCCAAAGAGGGCTCAGCTTCTATGTCCCCCACTGTAACATATCCCCCACCCCAGAGCCTGCTCGCGTGCACGTGTGTGCGTGCAGAGTTTGTGAACACGCAGCAGGAACTGGCAGGGAAGCAGCCCTGGGGGATGGAGCTGGTGCCTGGGGGGCTGCAGGCAGGTTCAGGGAGCGGGGCAGCAGAAGCAGGTATGTGATTTACAAACACGGGCGCTCCTGGCCCAGGGACAGAAAAGTCCAAGGCCTGGATGCCACAGCCCAGAGGAGATGAAAAGCTGGCTGGTAACTACCCACCTCCCCCACCCCACCTGTGGCTGTGGGCTCTCAGACACCCACTGGGAATGACGGTGAAGCTGCCTGGGGGGAGGGGAGGTGGCACGGCATAGCTGGTGACTGTGACGGGGACAGTGCTCCAGATGACAGGTCCACACCAAGCAAACAGGCTCTCCTCTCCTCCCCTAACTGCCAAATTCTACAGTTTGCTGTCTATACGCCCAGACGGGCCCGATCTTCTCCTCCCGACAGAGAGGAAGGAGGAAACGAAAGGGACCCTTGTCCAGCTGCAGACCTCCTGCCTCTGTGCACGCTGAGAGACTTGGGGGCTTTCGGGGTCACCTCATCCACTCCTGTGCCAGCTCCGGCCCAAGGTCCTGGCTGCAGGGTGCTGTCAGCTGCTCACCTTGGAGGGAGCACACCTGTCTGGTGTCCCTCCTTGGATGGGCTATTCTCTCTCACCCCACGAGGGCCTCCGTGCTGCTGACACCTGTCACCGCCCCTGGGGCTGTGCCCAAGTCTCCTGCACCTTCTACCCATGCCCATTTTATAAAGCGGATCGACTAGGGCCAAGCATCACCCTTAGAAAGAGGAGGGCCAGGAAAGGAGCTTAACCCTGACGCAGCAGCTCTGGAGGGAAGCAAAAGGGGGAAGCGTCCAACCACAGGGATCCCCCGGGGCCAGCCGCGAGGCCACCTTCCCAGAGTCCTCTGGGAGTACCCGTGCTGCGCCAAGCAAGGCTCTCTGCAGACCGCCTCAGGCAGCCTCCACGAGAGTAACAGGCACGGAGACAGAGAGGTGATGGTGGCAATGGCAGCGT
Source organism: Tupaia belangeri chinensis (assembly GCF_000334495.1). NCBI lineage: Eukaryota > Metazoa > Chordata > Mammalia > Scandentia > Tupaiidae > Tupaia > Tupaia belangeri. Next base: position 1,833,409 of record NW_006209032.1, on the reverse strand, counting down.
GTCCCCAGCGCTCACTGGGCATGGGACCGCAGCCTGAGGTGCAAGGAGGTTAAAGCCTCCAGCAAAGCCAGGAGCAGAAAGCCTTCCAGAACAAGAGCCCCCTGGTGACCTCCTGGCCTTCCTGCACCCCTCCTCCAGGTTGTACTACTGGAGGGGACCCAGGCTGGCACCCCCGCTGTCCCCCACGCCAGCTGGCTCGCCCGCCCCGCTGCCCTGTCTGTCCCGCTGGCTGCTCGTCCTGCTCCACCGCGGCCCGGCAAGTGCTGACTCCTTCCCGCCAGGCTCCCTGAACAGGCTGCCTGTGACTGGGGCTGGGAGCGGCTGGGGGAGGCTGTGTGCCGCCTCTCATCCCGGCCAGCCAGCGTGGCCGCCCCCGGGGCAGGCATTGGGATGGAGCTGGGACCCTGTGGGTCTTCACAGGCAGCTCTGCCTGGGCTGGAGACCAAGGCCCGGAGGAAGGGATGGCCCGACTAACCGACTAACCATAGGCTAGAGAGCAGGTGGGGTCCCCTCCGCTCGAGGCTGGCCCTGAGGTCCCTAAGGCTTGGAGGTCTCCGATGTCTGCCAATCTGAACAAAACCGACCCCTCCCAGACACACCACAGACTATTCCAGGGGCCTGCAACCCCAGCCCACCCCACCTTCTCTTTCTCCTGGGGACTCTCCCTCCAAAATAGCTGCCTCCCTGATGGTGGTGGTTGAGCCAGCGAGAGTCCCCAGAAGGCCCACTAGAGGAATCTGGGGGAGGCCGCTTGACGCCTCATTAAAACATTCCGAAGAAAACCCAAGTTCCCGGGAGGGCTCGTCCCCTCCTCCCGCCCTGTCCACAGGCAGTTCTGAGAGCTGCTGGGGCCGGGGAGGAGGATGTGTTTAAGGGCAGGTGATATAAAAAGCTCCAACAAATCAATACGAAAAAGAAATAACCATAGAAAGATGGGTAATGGCCCCGAGCAAGCGCTTAGGAGATGGGTCATAAACCAACGAATTCCTCAGGCCACTGGGAATCAGCAGTTACAGTAACAGGCAAAGGTGACCCAGGAGGAACCCTGGAACCCCCTGGGAGCGCTGGTGCCCGCTGGTGCCCTACGTACGGACCGGACCGGCAAGAGCTTTTTAGATGGCGACTTGGCCATGCCCAATAAATCCGTGCCTCTGCTGTCAGACCATCGGTGACAAACTCCAGAAATATCCTACCGGGAAATAGTCGCATGGGCACCGGAGAGGGCATTTCAGGGTGCTTCCCCGGTACCATCTGGAAGCACACACACGAATCAGCCAGAAACCGTCCAAAGGTACATTCCCGGGAGTGCTGGGTAAGCCCCGGGCTGGAGTTCTAGGCTGCCTTAAGAGAGAGTTACTTTTATGGATCCGAAGGTCTCCAAGACACACCTTTAGATAAATGCGAGTGGCAGAACTCTATCTAAAAACAGATGCCATTTATGTCAAAACAGCCAGACAAAAAACAACTGAGCAAAACCATCTATTAAGAGTTGATATGGGGACCGGCAGTTAGCGTAATGGCTATGTCGCTGGACTCCCACGTAGTCGACCGCAGTTCAAGTCCCGGACCTGGTGGCTTAAACTCACATCGGGCGTGTGCATGTGTGCCCAAGATCCCGAGAGGAGAATGGAGGAGAAGGGATTGCGGCGTGGCCATCCCCCCTGGGGGGGGATTTCTTGCTTTCTGTCTCTATGTCTCTCTCTGTCTGTTTGGCGCGCGCACACGCCCTATAGCAAAAACCTCTCAAAAAAAAAAAAAAAGAGTTGATATGTATACAAAAAGGCACCATTTGGAAGCGCACAGAAGGGGGACATAGGACCTCTCCCCACCAACTGTGACAAATGGTTTCTCAGTCTGTGTAAGTGGGAGAGTTGCCACTGCGTGAGGTGCAGGCCTCCGGGGAGGCCCAGGGTCATGCCCAGAGCAACCAAGCCAGCCTGGCTCTGGGCATGCACCCAGTGTCGCAGCAAGCTGAGTGGTGGGACAGAAGGATCACAAAATACCCCCCCTTTCTTCCCACCTCTCTCATAAAAAGAATGATCTTCTCTAAAAGGGGAAATTGGGCTTGGGAGAGATTAAGGAAGACCTCTGTTTAATCTGTACTGTTTGGCTTTTTTATAAGAAAGAACATATTCATGTATTAGCTAAGAAATTAAGACTAAGAAGTAAAAGCAAAACAGCCAAGATTTCATTTTTTAAAAAATAAAGAAGAGGGACCAGCAAAGGGCATAATGGTTACGTCACTGGACTCCCACGTAGTCAACCACGGTTCAAGTACTGGACGCGGAGGCTTAAAACTCACACGGGGTGTGTGTGCGTGTGCGCCCAAGAAGAGAATGGAGAAGGATTCGCGGCATGACCATCCCCCTGGGGGGTGATTTCTTACTTTCTGTCTCTCTGTCACACTATAGCAAAAACCTCTCCAAAAAAAAAAAAAAAGAGAGAGAGAGGAAAAAGGGGCTGGATGGTGGCACAGCAGGAAAACACAACGCTCCTCGAGGCTGACCCGCAGGGCAAGGTTCTGGGTTTGCGTCTGGAGATCTCGCCGAGTGTGCTGGGCACGGGTGTGCCCACGACCCAGGCTGAGGCTGGCGGTGCCTTCTCCTGCACGCTGTCTCGCTGCCTCTCTCTCTCTCTCTCACGAAGTAACTAAACTTTAAATTTAAAAAAGAAAAAGAAAACCCGGAGTGAGACATGGGAGTCTCCCGGAAGCAGCAGCTGCTTTGGAGGAAGGAGCTCAATGCCTAAGTCTGAAGACCTGGTTCAAATCCCACTTCGGCCAAACTCGTGGGGTGCCCCCCGGGACCCTGGCCTGTAAAGGGCTGGGTAAACGGATAGAATGAGAAAGCCTCTGTGACCGGGTCTCAGTCGGAATCCGGGGATAGCCACTGTCCGACACGTGTTGGCTCCTTCCCACCTTCAAACACAGGAGCTGCCCAAGCTGGCCCTGGGCAGGCGGGAGGGGTCCCATCTACCAGAGCCTGAGTCCATACACGGTCCCTCCCAAATCTCCTGCCCGTGGTCACACGGCCGCGCTGGGAGCTGCCCCAGGTGAGCTTGGGGCTCTCCTCTGCAGTTTCTCTTCCTCATGCACAGGCGCTGACGGAGTCCTCAGAATGAGGAGGCCTGGGGCCTCCGACTCACAGTCAGTGGGACTTCCCTCCCCCGGCCCCCAGCCTCTAGCCACTTTCCCTGCAGAGCACGGGGCGGGGGCACCGGCTGAGCCTGACATGTCCTCCCACCCCAATGTCCAGTGGATGCTTCTGGCGCCCAGCCGAGGGGTCCCCAGAGACAGGAGCCTGGCTGGGCAGGGGGCACGCAGTGTGGTCCCAGGGGTGTCAGCCAAGGTCAGAGGGCTAGGGCACCAGTGCGGATCCGGATGGGAGCAGCAGTTCCTGGGCTCAGGGGATGAGCTGGCAGGCCGCCAGCCTCTCGTTGACTCCAGCTGAGCCCAGGAGGCCTGCAGGGCACTGGTGTGGGGTAGGTAGTCTGCAGCCCTGCCACTTCAGATCCTTGACTCTGAAGGCAGAGAGGGCCGAGTGTACTCACTCACCCCAACAAGCTTCTGCGGCAGGGACACCGGCCCCTCCCTCGCCCCTACCCCTCTTGTGCCCAGGCTAACCCAGGCACGTTCTTGGCATATGCCTCAGTTTCCCTGGAGAGTTGGAGGGGTGGCTGGGGACCCATTCCCTCCTACCATAGAGGCACAGGGCTTGGTGCTCGGTTGGCATGAGGTAAATAACAGAGGTGGGACCTGGGTCGGTTAAACAGTGGAGACAATGGTGTTTCTCAGAGGGTTTGGGGAGATTAAGCTGGTTAATACACTTACAGCGCTTAGCGCAGGGCCTGGCAGTAGAGGCACTAAGGGAGCATTCATTAAACACGGACAGCACAGTAGACTTGCCACGCACGTGCTCACGAACGCACACTGTGCTCCTGCGGGTCACATGCAGACCGCAGCTTCAGACACAAGTGCGCGCACACGTGAACGCAGACCCTGGTGAACACGGGGCCCCAGAGATGCCTGCAGGGCCCGGCTCTCGTGCACGGTGGTGCTCAGGACACCCGCACCCTCCCATCTACCCCGACAATGACATGCAGGCGTCTGCATACCCCGAGCTCACTGTGGGGAGTGGGGAAATGGCTCTGCCTGCTGGCATTCCCTAGTGCTTGACGTGCCTCTGTGCAGGGCACCGAGCCCCTCTGGGCCTCAGTTTCCCCGTTTAAAGTCTTCGTGTGGGGCGGTGTCCGGCTTTGCGGAGCCTTCGCTGGGGCTGGAATTGCCAGGGCACCAGCACAGGTAAATGGGGGGCTGGCCCCACAGGGTAGGGGGAGCTGCAGCGTGGAAGATTGGTGGGCACATGTCTTTTTCGCGCCTTCTTTTTACAGATGGGGTGACTGAGGTCTGGAGGACAGCCCGGGGTTCACAGGGACTGGGCAGAGCTGAGAAACCCTGGAACACACATCTTCCAGCTGTGGGCTCTGTCCCGTGTCGCCGGCGCTGGCTGTTCCAAGTCTCTGGGAGACGGTGGCCTGCCTGCCATCTCTAGAAGGCAGAGGCCCACCCGGTGGCAGTTACAAGGCCTTGAAGTCAGGCACACGGGCAGACAGCCTCCTAGAACGGCTAGTCGCTGGGACAGGGCTGCTGGGGCACTGGACACAGGGGAAACACCCAGGTCCCAGCCCAGGCCCAGGCTGCACTGCCTCAGGGACTCCCGCTCTGCCTCTGCCTCTTGTCCCCATTTCTCTCCCTGCCGCTCTTGGTCTGTCCACCCCCTGCTCTGGGGAGTGCTCATCCCATCCCCTCTGTCTTGTCTTCTCTCTCGAGCCTTCTTCCCCATCTGAATCTGGGCCTCCCCTCTCAAGAACATGCATTCCCTGGAGGCTCCTCACCTACCAGTCCCCTCTCAGCAGTGAGCTCTTGGGGACCGCCATCTCTCCTTGCCACACCACATCCACTCCCTGGGCAACCGGCTCCCACTCTGGGTACAGCTGGCCGTCTGTGTGCATGGGGGGATGGCGAGAGCTGAAGGGGGCTCCTAAGTCGCGCCGCTGCTTGGCTGACTCTGACCTCAGACCCACAGTCCTTGCCTGGGATTCAAACCAAAGTTGCAGGAAACAGAGGCCCCCAAAGCGAAGTCTGGGACTCTGCGCGGGCCTCGCCAGGCTTCCCTAGATCACTGTCATGTTCCAGAGAGACAGGAGCCCTGGGGCTCAGAGAGGCCAGGACCAGGAAACTCCAGCCAGACCTGGGACCCCAACCCAGGCTCCAGAAATAGGGGGTCAGGCATCTGGAACCCACAGTCCAGATACTCCAGAGACAGCAGGCACGGAGGATCCTGGGTCGCTCACCAAAGTTCTGACTACCGGGGAACCCACACCTCTGCGCCCCAGACCTGTCCCGGGACCCCTGAGCTAGCCGGCAGCCAGGCGCGGCGTGGCGCGGCGGCGGCGGGGACTTACCAGCGCGTACGCGGAGCCGAGCATCGGGCAGCAGAGCAGGAGCGCCAGGCCGGGTGCGATCCGGGCGGCCCCCATCGCCACCGCCTAGGGCCGCGTCCCTCGGGGCAGCTGCCGC
>NW_006209032.1:1827108-1827338 GCF_000334495.1 Tupaia belangeri chinensis | reverse complement strand
CCCGTGCCCTGGGCGGCCGGCTCCCGCACCCGGTCCCCATCCTCGCCGCCGCCCGCCTGCGCCGCGCTGCTGGAGCGCGCCCGCCGCCCGGCGTTGCCTGTCTGTCGGTCCGTCTCCAGCTCCCCCGGCCTTGGCCTCCCTCTTCCAGCGGCCCCGGGCTCGGTTTCGGTCACTCCCTCGCTCCCTTCCTCCCCTCCCCCTTCTCTCTACGAAAACATTTGCACGTTTCC
>NW_006209032.1:1820482-1826474 GCF_000334495.1 Tupaia belangeri chinensis | reverse complement strand
CCCCGCCCGCAACCCTGCCTGGCCCGCCGCCCCCTCCCCCCGCCCCGTCCCCGCCTCGCCTCCCACCTTTGGTCCCATCCCCAGCCAGAGGTTCGGTTCGCTAGGACCCACCGCGTCCCGGGTCTCCAGCCTCACGTCCTGCACCCTCCCTGCTCAGCCTCTCTCCAGGTCTCGAGACCCACTCAGCCGTGGCCTGGTCACCCAGCTCCCCGCCTGGCCCCAACCTGCAGTGAGACCTGGGGTTCAGTCCATCACCCACTGTGGGGTTTAACTCCTTCCTCCCCACCCCACCCCAGGCGCTCTCAGCCCTGGTCCGCTGGAGACCCTAGACTGGGGAAGGGAGGAAGGAGCCTGGTACTGGGGCCGACAGGGGGGCGCTTCTGTATTCGGCTGGGAAAGGGGCCTGCCACCTCCAGGTCCAGTGAGGGCACTGAGGCAGAAGGATGCCCCAAGCAAGGGTTTTAAGGAGGGTTGGAAGTGACATGTCAAGCCCAGGAAAAGTGGCAGCCTCTCCTGTCCACTTACCAACTGCGTGTCCTGGGCACAACCACTCTCCCGCTGCCTGGGCCTCAGTTTCCTCATCTGTAAAATGGGGAACTCAAGTTGGCCAGTTGATTCAAAAGGGCACTTGTAAATTTGCTGTTTAGTGCCTGGAGGAGGGGATCCCCAGGCTGGGGTTCCCCGCAGACTCCCCACCTGCCCCCATCTCAGGGCAGGTGCTCTCCCCTCATGGTGAATGCACTTCGGGCAGAAGCCCTGAGACTCTAGACTCCAGCTGCAGCTGCCCTCCCAAGCTCCCAGACTGCACCCACAGCCGTAGTCCCCACTCCCCTTCATGTCTGCACCCCTCCTCCGTGCCCACTCCCTGGCCCTGATGTCCACAGACCCGTGCTGTTTGAGACTTCCCTCCAACGATGGCGCTCCCTCACGGGCACTGTCCACTAGACTCCTGGCCTTCTCCCCGCCATCGCCCCCTGCCTTTGTCCCCACGGGTTTTTCTGTTAGGATGACGTTCCCCTGCTTGGTGTAAAGGTCCCCAGTTCCCCTGCATCCTCCATTACTGAGGCGAGGGGACCGCCCGTGGCACGTGGGCCCCTCAGGAGCAGGTGGGCACCCAGCAACACTCGTGGCTCTTCAGGTCTTCAGGGCTGTGTTTTGACCATCTTGGTTCTAAGCGACTGTTTTATGGCTCTGTGGCCACTGACCTCCCCTCCCCGCTCAACGATGAGGAAAGGAGCCTGTGGAAGAGGTGAAACTCAGGCTGATGGTAGGCAGTCCTCAGGTGCAGCTCCAGAAGGTCTGAGATGCGGAAACAAATACTGTGTACGTGGGAGGCTGCGGATGAGGCCGCAGAGAGGGGTCTGATGGGCTGCAGGTCCCTTGGGATCCCCTGGCCGTGGGTCCCCTGCTAGACATTCCATCACTGTGAGTGGGGCTGCCGGCCCCCCCGAGTCACCCCCAGGCTGTGGTTAAAGTGCCACAGTGGGGCGGGGGTGTCACACATTAACCTGCACCCCAGCTCCTGGCAGGGCCAGGCAGGCCCCAGGGCTCCAGGTCAGTTTCTAGTTAGTTTCAGGTCAGTTTCAATGGCATTCGGAAAGGCCTGGTGGGGTGGGGAACGGGTGTGTGTACCGCGTCTTTGACCCCAGCCTGGGGCCTGGGAGGAGGAGCTGGGTGTCCCTGGAGCTCGGAACCAGAGTGTGCTGGTGCAGCAGCCGGCCGGCCGTGCCACTGTGAGGGAGCTCCAGCCAAGGTACACAGACCCTGGGGCCAGGGTGGGCACCAGGCTGGACAGGCGGGCCGCTTAGCCTGCGCCCTGTAGCCTGGCCTCGCTCCCCCAGAGCGCCCAGGCCCAGCCTGGGGGCTATCTGGGACAAATGGCTCCCCATCGCTTCTTCTCAGCCCTAGCCCCCAAAGCAACCTGCGTTCTAGGCTTAGCCCTGATCCTGAGCTGAACCCCAGCCCCAGGCTGTCCCCCTCCCAGTCTGACCTCTAACCCTGGCTGAACCTTCACCCCAGCCCGAGCCTCCGCCCAGGCCTCAACCCCGACCTCTGCTGGGCTGCAGGCCCCTCTGGAAGCTTTTCAAGGCAAGGGGCCAGTAGGGGAGGGGATGGCCCGACCATAAGTGAAGCGAGGTGCCACTTTTACAGCCATTTCGGCTGCTCATAAACACCCCCGCCCAGCCGAGTCTTGGGCGGCTCCTGCAGCAGCTGTCGGGCAGCCCCCTCCTCTGCAGCAGGAGCCTGGCTTTCCCACCTCTCGGGATGGGAAGGATGGGGCACCGGGCCAGGGGGCTCTGTCCTTGCCAAGGAGTAACCTCTCGGCGGGTGTGGATCCTGCCGTCACAGGACCCCTCCGTCACAGCGCCAGGTCCACAGGCCTGTCCCCATGCAGGCACACTCCTCTGGCCTTGGCTCTCGCCCCATGGGGAGCCCTGGCCTTGCTCCCCCACAACTACGTGCAGGTCCCGGCCCCCTGGACCCCGCTCACCTGGAGCCCATTGGAATCAGGCCTGACGCTGCAGAGCAGGCTCAGCTGGCCACGGGAGGCCACGGACAGCCCTGAGCAGTGCTCCGTGTTTCAGGCCTAAGCAAGGGTGGCTGTTGGGGACAGGAAAAGGCCTGAGTCAGAGCTTTCACGTGAAAAAAAATTAATTATTTTTCACCAAGCCCTACACTGGCCCAGGACTTTGTCCTAGACCCTGGTGGGGGAGCAGAGGCAGGTCTGAGCGTGCCGGTCCCTCCCCCAGCCGCCATGGGTCCGCCTGCCAGGTGTCCGGGGCAGCTCAAGCCCCTCAGGGGTGTGTGTGCCTCGGTGGTCCACTCCGTGCCTGTCTATGCCCTTCCTGCATCTCAGAAGCGCAGGGCAAGAACGCAGCCTCCGCGAGGGCCTTCACTCTGTTTTAGGCACCCCAAGAGCTCAGGTGGGCTGGAGTGCTGCGTACCGGGTCACAGGAGAGCGGAGACCAAGCAGGCCTGACCTGCCACAGGAGAGATGTGGGGACGCCCGCTTCACCCCAGCCCTCGTCTTGACCCCGCAGCCCCGCAGCCACCCGGTCTGATTACTTGCCCACTGGAATGTGGGCTCCTGGCGTGAAGCCAGCCACGTGTGACGGGGCCTCTGTCAGTGCTCCCAGCCCCGTCCCCCAGATCCGGGGTCTGCTTTTGCAGCTCCAGCTCACAGGCCCAGAGGCAGGAGCCGTGGATGGGTGACCTCCGCGGGTCTGTCGTTGAGCTGCGGCAGAGCCAGAGCGGGACACAGAGGACAGACGGGTGTGCGCCCCTGGAATCCTCATGCCAGGCCCAGCGACCCCGCCTGGAGGCTGCTCTTCCGCCGAGGCCCAGCCTGAGCTGGTTCAGGTCTGGAAGTCTTAGGCGGACCTGACCTGACGAGGTGTAATGATTCACGTGGCGGCTGCCTCTTGGCACATTCCAGCTGGAGCCCCCAGTGCCAGCAGGTGAGGCGGCTGGCCCCGAACCACCCCTCAGCCAGTGGGGCATGTTCCTCATGCCCTGTCCCCAAGAGCCCTGCCTCCCCAGGCTGCTTGGGAGAGTACCTTGTCATAGTTTTCTAAATACTTGTAGGTGCATAAGCTAGAAAAGTGGTCAGGGAGCTTGGCAATTCCTGTCCTCCAGGTGGGGGAAACTGAGGCCCGAGAGTGGGCCGGACTGCTAGCGCATGTAGCAAAACCGTAGGGACAGGGCCTGGCACTCAGCCACCCCACCTGTGCCAGTTGAGGGGTGTCCCAGCATGCAGAGACTGGTGGGAGCCACCTCAGTGCTGCAGGCCCGTGGGCAGTTGTCTCCGGAGGGTAGAGGCCCCTTGCTCCAGGTCAGGCTTGCCTGCCACGATGACCCTCAACCCCACAGTCTCCGAGGGCACGTGCACCGCCCTGCTCTTCCCACAGGCCCCATCCTCCAGGGACACAAGAGGCTGGGGCCTGTTCAGACCTGACCTGCTGCTCAGGACTTCAGTCTCTGGGTCTGCCCTCAGCAGAGGGGTAGCTCACGGTAAGTGCCCAAGCGCGCGGATCTTGGACACAGCCGACCTGCTAATCCGGAGACCTGAGGTCTTCTCGAGCCTCGGGGTGCCTTTGCAGCCCTGTCTGTTTCTCTGGTGGGCCCCAGCCCAGGGCTCTGAGGGGCGATCCAGCCTCAGCTCCAGGGACAGGAAGTCGTATTTTGGTCCCGGGTCCTGGGGAAGAAGGCGGGGGAGAATGGCTGCTCAGACCCAGCCATGTTTACTCGAGCCCGGCCCCCTCCAGGCTCAACAGGCTCCCATTCATTGGGAGCCCCATAAACCCTTTGGGGCGCTCTGAGGCTCAGAGCTCCTGGACGCCAGGCCTGGCTGCTGCCCCCAAACCTGCCGGGTGAAGGGCGGCAGGTGGGGCCATGAGGGCAGGGTGAATGGATGGTGACTGCCGAGCTCTGATGAGAGTGCTGCCTCCTGCCCCTGGCCCATCGTGGAGCCGCTGGCCAGTCCCAAGGAGGTGGCAGAGGCGGAAGTGTCCATCCAGCGGCCGGGGGGCTCAGGAGGGCTGTCGGGAGGCTGTCGAAGCAGGCCTGAAACTACCCGGCCCAAGCGGAAGCCAGCTCTCTTGCTGCGACCCCACAGCTGACCTGGGGTGGTGGACAATCCACAGCCTGCCAGGGCAGGTGTGGGTGCACACCTCACTGGGTTTGGGGGAGCCTTCCTCTTCTCTGGCTGCCTCGTCATCCTCATGCCCGGAGGTCATCACAGGAAGCAGGGACATGGGATTGGGGAGGCGCTCTGCCCTGCCCTGGTGTCATCCTTCACGCTGTCTGGTCCTCCCATCCTGCTCCACTGGGGTGGGTCAGGCCATTGTCCTAGGGCCCTTCGGAATGGAAGGGAGGTGACAGCAGCGTTTGGGAGAAACAACTGTGCTCCTAGAGGTCTGACCCCTGCGCGGCTCGCCATGACCTGGAAGTAATCCCCTCCCCTCCTAGTCTCCACTCCCCGAGCCACTAACTGGGCCATAGTGGACACTCTCCAGACCCCCTCGGCCTGGCACTGGGCAGTTCTCCGCCAGGCCCCTGGTGGCAGGATGGGGGGGCAAGGCCTCCCACCCCAGATCCCCCCTTCACCAGTACCCCCACATGCCCCAGGCAACCTGGCCAGCCACTGGGGACCCTGGTGGGGCCAAGAAGGGGTCTTGTTTCCCAGACGCCTTCCGGGTGGGGTGTGACTTCCCGATCCAGTGCTTGTAAAATCCCCAGAAGCCTGATGGGTCCCTAGTGTGTATGGGGGGGGGTCTGTGCCTCGGAATACCCCCTCCCAGGCGTGTTTGACACGTGTTTCCGCCTCTCCCGGCATGGGCTCCCGCTGCTGCTATTTATAACCTTTAAGAGCTCCTGCCGACTGCAAAGTTTTCTTAAACTCAAAATATCACCGAGGTCTTGGGCACGCGTTCCAGAGACCGACAGGCCCTGTGGTTTGAGGGGAGGAGGGGGCCAGGAAGGAGGAGGCGGTGGGCAGGGGGTTCACTCAGACCCTGGGCCTTGCTGGCGCTGCAGCAGGCCGCGATGGAGCCCCTAGTCTTGACCTCTGGCCTGTTTGGCCTAGAGGCACCCTCTATGTGGGTGGTCCTGGGTCTGGCTGGGGCGGTTAAGGATGGCTGGGGTGTCTTGCTGGGCCTGTTTCTTCCCATCCAGAACGGGCTCTGTGGACACTAGCTCAGGCCAGGCGACACCCGGCACAGAACCTGGCCCAGAGGCATCTGGACGCTTGCTGAACTGGCCAGAAAGGGGAAGCACTTTGGGGAAGTTTATAAAACTGTAGGAGAGAAATGTGCAGAGAGGGACACGGCCTTCCAGGGGTCACCCTGCTCATGCAGGCTGAGCACCAGGCCCTCTGGGCTCTTCAAAGCTGAGGAAGAGCCCCGAAGACCCTTGCGGGGGACCGGGGGCGCCACCTCGGAGGACATTCGGAGGTGACTGCGCAGCTTGGACGCCCCCTGCAGCGGCAGGGGCA
>NW_006209032.1:1814489-1819628 GCF_000334495.1 Tupaia belangeri chinensis | reverse complement strand
ACGTGGCGCGGCCCCCTGGAGCGGCAGGGGCCCTGCCAGCCACTGGTGTCGGTTCTGTCCCGGCCCCTCTGCTCCCTCGAGAGTGGGTGAGGAGCCCCATTTCCCAGGTGGGGAGTGGAGCCCTGAAAGCTGGGCTCAGCCCTGTGTCCCTAGGAAGGGCGCCCTGGGCCCTCCGCAGCACTGCTGCACCCCCTTCCTCTCGGTCTTCCCAAGCTGCAGTGGGGGACACAGAGGGACACAGAGGGACACAGAGGCAGGTGACCAGAGTGCCGACCTCCGGTCACATCCTGTCCCCATGGGCAACACCCTCTCTCCCCACAACTGGCTCCGGAAGCCGTTCCTGGCCCAGTGACCAGAGCCAGGTCCAAGATGGAAGGGTGGCCACCCCCACCCCTCCAACTCAGTGGCTCCGTCAATTTTCCGGCTCAAGCCTAACCACAAAGGGCTCCTTGGGGGCGGTGGGGGCGAGGAAGTGATGACCCAGCACACCATGAGCGGGGAGAGAAGCACAGCCCTGCTTCCGAGGGTGTGCTAGCCCCCGGGGCGCCTCCAGGTCCCCTAGATCAGGCCTCACAGCCCTCCAGCGCTGGGGCACCAGCTGTGTGCTGGGCTGGGCCTGGAGGCCGATGTTCCAGGAGCGAGGCCCACATGGCTCGTTTTCTGGGAGCCGACTCCCCGCCAGCACACTCCCCTGCCTTCCTTTCCCTGAGCGCACGGAGCACTGGGCCTCCGTCGGCCCCTCCTCGCTGGTCTTCCTGCATCTGCACCCCTCACCCCAGCAGAGTGAGACCTGGGGACTCCTGGTTCTTGTTTTGTTTTTAAGAATTATTTATTTTATTTACTATTATTTAAAAAATATTTGACCAGAGAGAGAGAAAGGGAAAGTGCAAGCCACCAGGTCCAGCACGTGAACCACAGTCATCCATGTGGGAGTCCAGTACCTTAACCACCACGCCACTTACCAAATCCCCCTTTTTTAAAGTTTACTTTATTCATTTTTCCCCATGAACAAAAGAGACAGAGACAGAGAAACAGTGCACTCTCCCAGTAGGGACTTGACACTGCAGCCCCATCAGGGCCGCACACGAGCTGGGCGTGCCCAGGGACGGAGACCTGTGGATGTGAACCCAGGACCTTTCCACGTGGTCACCCGCCCCTTCTGAGATCACGGGACCTCAGAAGGACCCTCCTCACCCCTGGTAAGTCCATCCTTCACTGTCGGAGCCATCTCCCCTGGGCAGCCCTCCGAGACAGAACCCACGGACAGCCAGTTCTCCGAAAACCAGGGAGCAGCCCAGGGACAGAGCCGGATGGGAGACCGAGGCCCTGGAGGCCTGGCGGGAGGGCCACCCTTATCCCCCAGCCCAGCCCAGCTGTCCCTGCAGCTGCTGCCTTCAGTGGGATGATGGGGGTGCGGGGCTGGCACATGCTCTCCCCGGACCCCAAAGCCAGCGCGAGGCTGCCTGGAGGAGGTGCTGGTCTCGGCAGCCACAAGCCAGGCTTCTCCTTGTTTTCCTGCTGTGAGAACTGCATCTACAGTGGGTCCAGGCCAGGAGGGGGGACTGAGCACATTAGCAGGGAGGGGGCCACATCCACCACACTTTCTTGCTGCCCCCTCAGCCCAGGACTCCCTAAAGCAGCACCCCTGCATGGGGAGAGGCGCCCTGGAGTCTCAGGACCCCCCAGTGCTGAATTCTCTGTAGCTGGGTGCCCTGAACTGACGCAGGCTCCCAGCACTTCCTCCCTCTGACCGGGCTCTACGCTGCAGCCCCTGCCCCACACTGAGACCGGGCAGTGGGGAAGGAAGCTCGGGGTCCTCACGCAGACCAGGCTGGGAGCACTGCAGCCCTCCCGAGCAACCCCTGCCCCACGAGGGGAAGAGGTGCCTGCAGTCAGGGGAGGGGCAGGACCAGCCCCTGCCCCCACCCTACACAGTTCCCAGGACCAGAACCTCTATCTGCTTTGGATGGGGGTCACGTCCTAGCCCTACCCACCCCCAGTTTCTCTACCCCACCTGTCTCCAGATCTCTAGGTCTGATCACCTGACCTCAGTCCTGGCTCTAGAATCCCACGAAGCTCCCTGGAGCAGAGGGTTTCAGTCTAGACGCTGCTGAGAGCTGGGTGCTGGCCTCCCCCTCCCTGCCTGTCCCTGGGCTGGTCTAGATGTCACTGGGTACCAGCGCGTCTCTGATGCGGTGGCCCACAGTCCTCAGGGCTGGCCCGAGGGGAACTTGCCGCCCTCTCGCCTTCCTCTTTGCCCTGGGGTCCGAGAGCTGGGACAGGAATGGGTCGGGAGCCTTCCAGAGAGTCCTTTCCCACGAGGGCCGAGCTCTGACCCCATCCTTATCTGGGCTGCATGTGCCAAGAACAACAAAACAGCCCAGATGTGCTAGCCCTCGAGCCCCGAGCCCAGGACGCTGGCCTCTCCAGCCCAGCTGCTCAGCTCAGCCTCTGCTTCCCCACTGTGCACTGCGCAGAGGGCGACAGGCCTCAGGCCTGAGGGGGGGCAGTGGGGAGGTCTCAGGTACCTGAGCACACTGTCCTCACACGCGTGCACACTCTGACCGCCCAGGCCTGCGAGCGCCCCCTGACCTCTGTCGCCCTGCCTCGCTCCCCTCCCTGTGCTCCCAGTTCCCGACTTCGCTCTGTACCTGTGAGCTCAGAGGGTTGGTATGTGGCGTGCTGGGGGAGCGTGTGCATGTATGTGGAGGTGTGTGAAAGCACGTGTATGCATGTGTGCATGGGTGTGTGCACACACATGGAAAGGCGTCTATTAACATGTCTGAGGACCAGCGGTTGGTGTAATGGTGTGATGGCTGGATTCCCACGTGGTCAGCCACGGTTTGAGTCCTGGACCTGGTGGGCACGTGTGCGCGCGTGCCCAGGATCCCGAGAGGAGAGCGGAGGAAAAGGGATTGCGGCGTGGCCATCCCCCTGGGGATAATTTCTCACTTTCTGTCTCTCTCTGTCTCTCCAGTGAATGCAAGCGCCCTATTGCAGAAATCTCTTTAAAAAAAAGAAAAGTAGCTTGCAAGTGGGCAGCTGTGTAGGGAGATGTGTGTCCACTCTTGGCCCAAGCACTGTGGGACAGGGTCCCGAGGGAGTGCCCGCACACGGGCACGCATCCCTATGACTCCATTGGTCCCAGCACCAGTGGCCAGGGACCAGTCAGGTGTACGTATGAAGGCAGTCGGGAGTGCTGGGGCCAGCGGGCATCGCCAGACAGACACAGAGGGGGCAGGATCCTGTGTGTGTGTGTGTGTGTGTGTGTGTGAGAGAGAGAGAGAGAACGAGCCACAACCATGCCGGGTGTGTGGGTGGACATATAAATACCCACACAGGCAGGTACCGGAATCGACCCTCACTATTCCTGGCTGGGGGCTTGGGCCATTTTTAACGCAGCGTCCACACCCCGGGTGACAGAGGGCTTTTGTATGGCCACCGGAGGCAAGGCCACAGCTGGGGTGGGGCAGCGTGGGGGCAGCCCTGGATCTGCTGGGGCCATCACGGCTCAGGAGGCCTGCAAGGGGACAGGAGGCCTCCGTGTCACACTCGGTCCTGTCCCAGCACTGCCCCGTTGCTCACCACAGCCCTGCTGAGGGCTGCCCACGCCATTGCAGCCTGGTGCCCACCGCCGGCCCACGTGGGGCCGTGAAGGGGAGCGGTGAGAGAGGGCTGGCCTCGCCCCCGCTTGGAACCAGGTCAGGGTCGGCAGGACGTGTGTGCACGCGTGTCTGGGGCCCCAAGAGTAGGCTCCACCCTTCCCCGGGGCTACATCTAGCTTGACCCACCTCAAGCACCCTCTGTCCCTGAGCCTGCTCTGCATCCGCCCAGCTCACTCTGTGCTCCCGGGCCTGTCCTCCTGTCTCTGCCACGGTCAAGGGTCCTGTCTCCAGTTTCCCCGGGTCTGCCCAGGGGAGCCGGTTCCTCCTCCCAGCCAGGGTGAACTGTTTGCTTGAGACGGTCGGTCCATCCAGCCAAACAACCGCTCAATTCAGCCTGCTCGTCTGACTGACGGGTTTTTTTTCCCTGCTAAATTTACTTGCATTTTTGACTGAATTGGCCATTCAACAGAGGCTGGGTCCACGTACCCCTACCCCACCCAGGCCGACAGAGGAACAGACTCACGGCCAGCCACGCACACAGAGCCGGGAGCACCCCATGTGCTCCTCCACACTCGTGTGTGCAGCCAGGGCCCACGTGACACACATGAGCGCACCAGGTGACATGTTCCCATGCCGTCACACAGCCCCATCCCTGTGCACACGGTGACACGCAGAGACTGCACACACCTAGCACTCGCATGTTCACCCACAGTGTGGCAGTGTCTGAACACCCCGGGGCTGCTCTGTGGAAGCCTTGGGGAAGTAGAGGCAAGGGGCGGGAGGGCGAGGCCTGCTCTCTGGAGCTGGGCAAGGCCCCCCAGTCGCCACATGCTGGGGCCCTGTCCTCCCTTGTCCCTCAGCCTGCCCAGGTGGGGTTTCTGGTCATGTCAGGCCTCTGCTGAGTCCCCACAGACCTCAACAGACACTCCCAGACCCCGATCCTAAAAGGGGAGTCTTTTTTTTTTCTTCCAAGGACAATAAATATTTGCTCTTCGGGAGCCCGCTGGTGGGAGGGCACTGGGTTTGGCCTCGTGGCAGGGAATGTCCAGAGCTGTCCGGGGAGGCCACGGGCCATGCTGGGGGAAGGGCTGGGGACCAGCAGGCAGAGCTGTGGAGCCGGGGTGCAGGGCCACCCTGGCCCCAGCCCTGGTCTCTGTCTTCTTGGCTCCCTTGACCAGCATGTTGGTACCCCCAACCCCAGACCCCTCTACCCCCGAACTCACCCCTCGAGAGCCCCTTTTATGCTCCCACCCCCTCTCATGCACTTTGACCACACGCCCCAGTCTGCATTCAGGCTCTTTTGACTAAATGGAATGAGGAGCTCGTATTCCCAGACTAGCCACCTAGGGCAGGGAGGACACCCCACCAGGCCCTTGAGAGCCCCTGAAGCCTGGCCAGTGCTGTCCCCATACTGTCCCCCATGAGGCCCTGGTCCCTGGAGGCGCCTGTCTTCCCACCCCTCCCTCACGCTGAACTGGGCTCCCAAATATAGCGGCCGTGGCCACAGCCGGCCAGGACAACAACACCCCGAGCG
>NW_006209032.1:1801854-1813952 GCF_000334495.1 Tupaia belangeri chinensis | reverse complement strand
GTCAAGTGCTGTCCGGGGAGGCCACGGGCCATGCTGGGGGAAGGGCTGGGGACCAGCAGGCAGAGCTGTGGAGCCGGGGTGCAGGGCCACCCTGGCCCCAGCCCTGGTCTCTGTCTTCTTGGCTCCCTTGACCAGCATGTTGGTACCCCCAACCCCAGACCCCTCTACCCCCGAACTCACCCCTCGAGAGCCCCTTTTATGCTCCCACCCCCTCTCATGCACTTTGACCACACGCCCCAGTCTGCATTCAGGCTCTTTTGACTAAATGGAATGAGGAGCTCGTATTCCCAGACTAGCCACCTAGGGCAGGGAGGACACCCCACCAGGCCCTTGAGAGCCCCTGAAGCCTGGCCAGTGCTGTCCCCATACTGTCCCCCATGAGGCCCTGGTCCCTGGAGGCGCCTGCCTTCCCACCCCTCCCTCACGCTGAACTGGGCTCCCAAATACCGCGGCCGTGGCCACAGCCGGCCAGGACACCACAGCCCTGAGCGTCAGGCATGGGCCCGGATCAGAGGGGCAGAAGCTGATTATAGGTCCCTGGGCCAAACCCAGGGCCCGCCTGCCAGCCCGCGGGGCCCTGCCACCCCCACCCCTAGAACCACAAGGTTGGAGCATCTGGTCCCGTCAGCACAGCGGGCAGAGGGAGGGGCGTGAGGGCTGTGCTTGCTGCCCGCGGAGGACAGAGTTGTCTGTGTGTGGCACGGGGCGGGAGGCTGGGCTGGGCTCGGGCAGCCTGTCCTCCCCACCCAGGGGAGCCTGCCCCACCCGGGGCCATTGTACAGGTGGGGAAACTGAGGTTGCGCGAGCCGCACCCAGCTGGGGTCACGAGAGCATGGGGACTGTCCTGCCTCGCCCAGGGCGCTTTCCCGGCTCTCAGGGCCTGGGCCGTCCGGGAAGCACCACATCGGCAGGGGAGCAGCATGCTGGGAAGGCCTCCCCAGGGCTGCGGGCCCTGGAATGGCACAGACTCTTCTCCTGGTCCTCAGGCCTGTCTTGGGCCACCGCGAGCTGCTTGCCCTCGCCCTGCCTGCCTGCCACCAGGCCACGGTCCTCCACCCTGTCCCCCCACCATGCAACTGGGCAGGGACCTAGGGGCCTCGTGTGGGGTCTGTGCACGGGCGCCCAGTGTAGGCTGGTGGTGTGGCTATGTGGACACGCGTGTGCCCTGGTGGGTGAGCTGCAGTCCGTGGCCTGCCCATGGGGACAGGGTTCCCAGGACCTGTTGCTCTGCAGTATCTGACCTACTTCTAAGTCTCTGGGTCTGGCCCAGGCCGCGTTCTCGACTCCTCCGGGAAGTGTGGGCCTGTGTCCCAGCCCAGAGACTGTGGGCCAGGAAGGGCGGGCCAGGGCAGCCCGAGGAGCCCGTGGCCCAGGGCTCCTGCCCTGCCTCTGGCTCTTGGGCTCCAGGGACACCCAGGCCTCACCCCCTCACCTCTGCACGTGGCCACCATACTCTGAGCTTCCCCGATTGTCTTAGATGGGATGAGGGACATTCCTCATGCCCTTTTGAATTCTACCAGGGAGGTGTGCTAAGCACCCACTCCTGGCGTTTGCCAAGAACAGCCCTTCCTCTGCCCTGTCCACAGGACAGCAGGTAGGACCAATCTATCAGTGAAAACCCAGGTCATGTCCTGGGTCCCGGTCCAGGTGCGGGTTTGGGCTTTCAGTGCTGGAGTCTCGGTTTAGCGTCTTGGATCCTGGGTCTTGAGTCCTGGATCTGTGGTCTGGTTTTAGAACCTTGGGTTCTGGGTCCTGGGTCTGGGTCCTGGAGTCTGGGTTTGAGGTCTGGGTTTAGCAGCCTGGATCTTGGAGTCTGGGCTCAGGTTTGGGTAGCAAGACCCGGGTCAGGGTCTCCCACATTGGGTCTGGTCCTAGCCTCTGGATTATGGGTTCCAATAGTCAGACCTAAGTTGGGGTCTGCATTAGGGTTCTGGGTTTCAGGCCCAGGGTCAGGGTAGGGATCCTGGGTTCTGGGGTTTCGTTTCCAGAAACCATCCCTCCTGCGCCCCCTGCTGGCTGCTCATAGTGGTCATCACTTCTAAACTGTGGGGTCCCCTCACCTTTGTAGCCTGTGGACAGGGAGTGGGCTGCAAGGCAGGGCTGATGGAGGTGGGCGCGGGAGGCGGCTGGGGGCTTGGGAGAGCTGCTCGCTGAGTTACAGCCCTGGGGTCCCTCTGCAGTGGCCAAGCTCTTGTTGGCAAATCTCCCCCGTCTCCTCGTCCCCTCACCTCCCTCGAGGAAGGAGTTTTGGTAAGGGGCTCCAATCCTTTGTGGGTAGGTGAACCAAGATTCTTGGGTGGCCGGTCACCCAGAATTTATTGGGTGTCCTGGGCCTGGGGGCATGTGGCTGCGGAAGGGCAGTTTCTATTCGTGGGAGGACAGAAAGACCAATGAGCAAGAAAATGGGGAAGCGTCCATTTCAGGGTGCTCAGGGACGCAGGGCTGGATGGAGCGGGAATGGAGTAGGGCCAGGGTAGCCCAAGGGGGCTGCTCGGAGGACGTGACAGCTCTCTGAGACCAGGAGGTGACAAGTAGCAAGCCATGGCCAGAGGCCCGGACAGCGTAGCAGGGAGGGCACGCAGCTTGTGCAAAGGCACTGGAGGCTGAGAAGCACCTAGAAGGAGGCCACTGTGGCCAGGGGTCTCCCGCCTCAACCCACTAGGCCCTCAATCTTCCTTCGTGTCCCCCCTATCTGAGGATGGGGGTAATTCCGGCAACCAGAGATGGCTCTGGAGCAGGGCCTGGTCGGGTCTGCGTCAGACGGGGCCACAGCTCAGACTCTGAGCAGAGCTGGGGCCGCAAGGGGCAGGCTCCAGACCCCCGGACTCCGCTCTTCAGGCCCCGCGGCTGGCCAGCATCTGGCCTGCGATGTTCCTGCTCTCTCTGGGCGAGAGGCTCAGGCTGGACCCGGGACAAAGGTGAGCCCTGGCCTTGGCCTGGGTGCTCCTGCTGTGCCCTCTTCCCCCGTGCACCTGCCCACCCCCGCCCGGCTCCCGGCCTCAGTCAGTCAGCCAGCAGTGAAGGGGGCAGGCCTTGAAGGGCTCCCGCTGGTCCCTGCAGAGTCCCTGCCGGGCTGGGCAACCCCGTGGGTTTGAGGGTGGTTCTGTGGGCGAGCCCTGGGGTGCCGTTGCTCCCAGAACCAGAATTGGTGCACACGGAGCCAAAGCTCAGACATTCAAAGTTCCAGCCCCAGTCTCCGAGACCCCACGAGGGAGTGATGACAGCTCAGTGCACCTTGTCCCCACACAGGCACATCTGCTGGGATAGCGCACCCTCCACAGAGGCAGAGGAAGGTGGTACTGTGTGGCCCTGGCTGGCTGCACGGTCACCCAGACCACAGACCCAGAGACCAAGGAAGCCTCTGTCATACACTCACCCTGTCTGAGCAGCGTGTGCGGATGGGAGTGGACGGGGTGTCTGGGTGGCCCTGTGCACGTCCTCTGTCCTGATAGGGGCTCAGGTAGTTATCTTGTGGGCTGTCCCCGTGGGTGGTGGCCCCGTGGGACACCCAGAGTCAGTTTTCCCCAGGACTGGGGGGCGATCTGGCTGCGTGGCCCTGGTTGTGTTCTCCACTTGTGGAATTTCTGGCTTGCCTCTGCGGACCCTCCCCCCACGCCTTGCTTTCTCAATACTGTTGCCAAACATCTGGAAGAAAAGTGAAAAACTTGCCCCCCCCAGCCCCGGATACTGTCAGATTTCCAGATGTGGGTGTTCTGCCCTCCAGATGAGGGAGGGATGAGTTCCAGCTAGGAGGCGCCTGGCCTTGGCCCTGGCCTGCAGTCCCCTCACTGGGAGGCCGAGGAACAGGATGAGAGGGCTCTGGGATGGGTGGGAATGCAGGGAGCACACCAGGTAGAGGTCCCCGAGGTAGAGGTCCCCTGAACACCTCTCCAGACCAGGAAGTACCCCGGGGCCTCGAGGGGGAGGGCACTGCCTCTGAAGTTCCTATCAAAGGCTCCAGGCACTTAAAAATAACCAGGAACACCTCCTTCCCACTCCGGCAGGGGCAGGGACGCTGGCAGGAACAGAGCCCAATGTGTCTGCAAGATGTCCGGCTCTCGCAGCCTGGGGGAGGGCCTTGTGTCACCTCAACTGTCCCTCTGCCCCTCTTGGTGGCCCAATCAGTCCTGCTCCTTCATAGCCATCTGCAGGACACTCCGGGGTGAGCACTTGGGGAGAGCCTTGGCGGGGAGGGGCAGCAGTGCAAACACCATTCAGCACTTTGGGGTCCCTCAGAGCTGCAGACCCTTCTGGGCCCCAGCCCAAAGGGTCAGCAGAGGAAAACATGGGGCAGTGGGAAAGCGTCAGAGAGGGTTTCCTGGAAGCGACGGCCGTGGGGTGAGCTCGGACACCAAGTAGAAGGTACAGCAGGAACCTGCCGAATGGGGAGCCCTTGGGGGCCGTAGGGCAAACTGTGTCACTCAGACCGCAGAGGACAGTCAGGAGCAGGGGTGAGCCCTGAGGAATGGCCCTTGGGCTGTCTGGAGGCCCTCAGACCGCCCAGGAGGACTGCAGCTGCCTGTCATGAGCAGACACTCACACACAGACACATACAAACACCCAGACATAAACACGCAGAGGCGACAGACACAGACAGACACACGTCCATATGTAAACACCAGATCCGGCCCCGCAGAGACAGCACGTCTGCACACCGGTGTCCTCCATGGAAACAGACCCCACGCACTTAAAGCCACCCAGAGGGCTGACTGGTGGCATGATGGTGAGACAGCTGGATCCCACATGACTGGCTGTGTGGTTCAAGTCCCAGACCCAGCAGCTTGAAAAACACTCTGGGTGTGTGTGCGTGTAATCTCGCGAGGAGAATGAAGGAGGAGGGATTGAAGCATGGCCATCCCCTCTGCGGTGCTTTGTCACTCTCTTTGGTGCATGCATGTACTCTATAACAAGTATATACCAAGATGAACCTAGACCACCCCCACACATAGACACCCAGGTGCACACAGACGCACACAGACCCCCCCCTTAACACATACAGAGACTCGCTAACCCCCCAAGGGCATAGACATCCAGACAACACACCGAGACACCGACACGGGAATTCATGCGAGAGGCGTCCTTGGGTAATCACGGTCCTTTGGCCCCACAGGACACACGACACACTGGCCCAACCCTCTTCACCTGTTCAACTTACTACCTGCCGAGGGGCAGCGGGGCCCTGCGTGTGCACGTGTGTGCGTGTGCACGTGTGTGCGTGTGCACGTGTGTGCGTGTGCGTGTGCAGCAGTGGCCTCTGTCCCCCCTCCCTCCCTCTCCTCAACAGGTGACCTGGAGAAATGAGAGCCCTTCCTCCCCCATTCCTGAGCCCGAACAATGCCCTCCTGCCCGAAATAGCCCCTGGGCCGAGCCAATGTCCTTTTATGGGCCTGTCCCCATTGTGCACGGGTGGGGCGGGGTCAGGAGGTGTCCACGGAGGATAAAGGCCAGGCTCTGGTGCTCACCTTCCCACTCGCTGCACCCTCTCTGCCTCCTCTGTGCCGAAGCCCTTCATGGCTCCCAAAAAGCCAGAGCCCAAGAAGGAGGACCCCAAGGCGGCCTCCAAGGCGGCCCCTGCACCAGCTCCCGCGCCAGCCCCGGAGCCCGAGCGCCCCAAGGAGGTGGAGTTCGATGCCTCCAAGGTCAAGGTGTGTGTGAGGGCTGGTCGTGGCAGGAGGGGCAGGGCAGGAGGCACCCCCAGAGTAGACCCACAGGGTGCAGGCCAGGCTGCAGATGGGAGCCCGCAGAAGCGTAGTGGGGACCAGGCGGCCTGCCTGCTGCAGGGCTTCGGGCACTGGCAGAGCTCAGTCCGGCCTGGAGCAGGAAGGGAACGTCTTTCCCACGGCTCTGGCTCTCCACCACCCTCGTCTCTGGGCCTCACGTCCCTGGAGAGTCCTGGATCCAGCTGCCTGTAGCCTCTGTAGCCAGGTAGGGGTCTTCCTTGCCTTGATGAGGGTCCCAGGCCCACGCCGAGTTCCCATCCGGGTTGGACGGAGTGGAGAGGAGAGGGAAGTGCCCGTCCAGGCTGAGTCGCAATTCCTTGCCAAACTCGCTGAACCCAGAGATGACACAGCCCACCCCATCCCCGATTCAGCTTCTAGGTGGGAAATCGATGCACAGACCAGGCAGGGACTCCCCAAGAGTCGTACAGGGATCTGCTTGCAGAGCCATGACCGGTGGCCCCAGGAGCCCTTCCTGGGCTGCCAAGTCTCTCCCCAAGGCTAAACTTGGAGGACAAGCCATGACTCCCCCGTGTGGCATCTGCATAGCGGCACGCACTGCCTGCCACCTGCCTGCCTGCTCCCCGGCCTTGGCGGCCAGCAACACCTCTGCTGTGGAGCTGGCTGCCTCTGTGGGGCCCAGTGCGGCAACCCTCTGCCACGCAGCTCTGCCTCCTGTTCTTCAGCCCTACGCCTGGCCCTTGAGACACGGGTTCAAAGCCCACCTCTGCTCATCTTAGTTGCCACGCCCCTCACTGCCCTTGTCTGTGACGGTGTGTATGTGTGTGTGTTGTGTATGTGGGTGACAAGGCCCCCGCACATAGCTGCTGCACACCACTCAGAGCAAGGGCATCCCGAGGTGGCTGCCTCACCCTCTAGCCCCAGGCTGGTGACCCGCAGGCCCTGGAGAGGTTCTGATCGTGCCATGGCCTATGATCAGAAGCAGGAGTCAGGAGGCCCCTCAGGTGCCCCCCCCCCCAGCTGGCAGGTGAAGGGCAGGGGGCCTTTGCTGGGAGCCCAGGGAACCTAATCTCGGCGGCTTTCCTGGAGGAGAGCTCACTCTTCCCAACCTCGGGTTGAACAAGAAGCCAGGAAGGACGGTGTGTCCCTCCGCGCGGTGAGCACCATTAGGGTGTGCGGGACTCCCAGGACGGGCATGCCCCCTCCCCCGAGCTCCTTTCCCTCCTGTGACCTTGACCTTGGGGCAAGTGACTGCAGGGATAAAAATAGACCTGGTATGGAGTGCGAGGGGACGCCTGGTCCCAGGAGGCCTCCTGCCTTCAAGGTGGCCTCGACGTGGCCTCAGCAGGCGGCACCCCTGGCCCCCCTGTGCCCTGGGTTCCACGCACAAGGTATGTGAGACCCAGGTATAGGCCGGGCCACGTGAGTGGGGCCCGGGGTTCTGAGAGGGTCAGGCACACACATGTGTGACCATGCCTGTGCATACGTGTCTGCCACGCACGCACACACGCCTGCAGACTCGCTGCATGCAGCCAGCCCCCGGCCTGCACCCTTGCCCCAACTCTTCCTGCTCCCCGGGGCCTCTCATCCACTCGGGTCCACATCCTGCCCGTGGCCCTAGCGAAGCCAGCCCAGCCAGGTCTGTCTGTGGCTCAGGTGCGTCTGTCTAGAACCAGGGCATCAGGTAAGGCTCACTTGAGGTGAGGAGCGGGGCACCAGGCCCCCCCCGCCACTGCCCCAGCTGTGGCCCACTAGGCCCTGGGGACCTGGCACACAGGTCGGGCAGGTGGGAGGATATGGAAGCGGGAGGGGGTTGAGTTGGACAGCAGGAGGTCCTGGATGGTAGAGGCTGGATGTGGAATGGCTGGCCCCGGTGACCAGGAGGGCCCAGTCCCCACTCAGCCGGGCACTCTGAGTCCTTGGGTCTCTTTTCAGATCGAGTTCACTCCGGAACAGATTGAAGGTGAGCACGGTCTTGAGCCCAGGGCCTGTGGGGCTGAGCAGGGGTCCACGGCGTGGGGGAGGGCGGTGCAGGCTGGGAGCGCCCACAGCTCACGGCCCTCTCCTGCAGAATTCAAGGAAGCCTTCATGCTGTTCGACCGCACGCCCAAGTGCGAGATGAAGATCACATACGGGCAGTGCGGGGACGTCCTGCGTGCTCTGGGCCAGAACCCCACGCAGGCCGAGGTGCTCCGTGTCTTAGGGAAGCCGAAGCAGGAAGGTAGCGTCTGGCCACGAGCCCACAGCGTGCGGCCCGGCACGGCCAGGGCGGGCCACCGTCAGTGTCAGTCGTGGGACAAGGCGGGTACCTCCCCGCTGGACCCTTTCCTGACATCCCCCCACTGCACGAGGACATGAGGCTGGTCACAGGGCCATGCTGACAGGGTGACAGGCAGTGATGGCTGACCGGCCTCAGGCCTCCGGGCCGTCGAGAACTGCTGCCAGCGCCGACTCGTGCTGTAGCTGGTGTGAGAGCGGGAGACACTGGGTGTCCGGCAGGTTTCCCTGTCCCTCTGGGTCCCCCTGCATCTCCCAGAGGGTCAGCACAGCTTGGCCAGAGAGTGACCCCTGCTTCGCCCCTGGCTGGAGTGAGACCCAGGCCCTTGCCACGGGTTCCAAAGTCCCAGAGAAGGTCTCCGACCGGCCCAGCTGCTCCTGGCCAGCCACAGGGGGTGGAGAGCCTGAGGTCTCTAAGACAGTGGCCTGGGGGAGGAGGTCTCCCCACAGGCAGCCAGAGGGCGCTGGACCCCGCCTGGGGCTGGGTGGTGCCTGGAGTCGTCCTGGCGAGCAGGTCTCGCTAGTCCTTCATAGCCCTCTCTAGACCGTAAGGCGCGGGGCGCGTGGGGTCAGAGCGGTGGAGCCCCTCGCCCTGAGCACGGGGAAGGGGCGCCCACCCCGGCCGCGGCCGCCCTCTCTCCGCAGAGCTCAACACCAAGATGATGGACTTCGACACGTTCCTGCCTATGCTGCAGCATGTCTCCAAGAACAAGGACACGGGCACCTACGAGGACTTCGTGGAGGGGCTGCGGGTCTTCGACAAGGAGGGCAACGGCACCGTCATGGGTGCTGAGCTCCGCCACGTGCTGGCCACGCTGGGTGAGGGCGCCTCCCACGCCTCCTGGGGCATCCTGTGGGACGGGGGACGGTGCCGTCGCCCCAGGCTGTCTTATTTGTGAATAGGGAGTGACCCTTTGAGGTGTCCAGGATGCAGGTCACGGATGTCACTCAGGTGGGAAAAGCGTTTTGGGACAGCTCTCAGGACCAGAAGGGGACAGGAACAGCTCTGGGGACAGGGGGACAGGGCAGGACAAGCTGGGTTGGAACCACTCAGTCCTGCTCACTGTTCAGAGGTCGGGTTTCAGGGTCACAACTCTAAGAGCCTGCTTCTTGGGCAGCCTGGGCGGGGCGTCCAGACCTCTCTGGAGCCGTGCACCTGCCTCCCACTTACACCCACCATCAGGTGGCAGCAGGGCCCCCTCCTCAAAGTGACTTTTACCCCCGCCCACAGCAAACGCTTGCTGAATGCCCGTAAGCTCAGCCCGTGCGGGTCTCCGGTTGTGTGTGAGGGGCTGGGTGTGAGCTGGGGTGGGGAGCTGCGGCTGGCACTGAGATTTGGGGGCAGGAAAGTGCCAGACCCGTCTAGGGGCAGCGGGTGGTCTGCTGGTCCCTTACCCCGTCCAGCCCCAGGCCCCAGTTCCCCAGGTCCCCAGGTCTACCCCAGGGGCTCTTCCTCTAACTGTAAAAGGTGGGGCTGACTTCCTCCCGTGAGGGGACAGAGGGTCGTATGCCAGGCACCTGAGCACTGGGATGCCGGCTGGGAAGAGGCCAGTACTCCGGCCCTGCCTGTCTGTCACCGACCCTCCTGGTCTCAGAGTAGGGGTGATGGCCCGAGCTCTGGGAGCAATGCCAGCTGTGGGAAGGCTGGAGGGGTGGGCCCACCATCCAGAGGGGTCCCGGGGTGCCCACCCTGTCACCCCTCGGGCAGGTGCTGACTCAGCCCGCACCCTGCCAGGTGAGCGGCTGACGGAGGACGAGGTGGAGAAACTGATGGCAGGGCAGGAGGACTCCAACGGCTGCATCAACTATGAAGGTGGTCTCGTGGGGGAGGCTCCGGGGTCAGGGCGGGGCTTCAGGGTCAGGGCGAGGCTTCGGGGTCAGGGGCGGGGCTCCGGGGCAGTGCGCCTGGCTGGAGGCCACCTCTACCCTCCCTTCTCTCCAGCCTTCGTGAAGCACATCATGGCCAGCTGAGCCTCCCGCCAGGTGAGAGCCACACCCATTCCTACCTGCTGCCCGACACCCCCTCCTCTGACCCAGCCCCCTGCGGCTGCCTGTGCTCTCAGGGGGCCCTGGAGGCCATGTCAGGCGGCTCGTCTCACACTCGTGACACCACAGCACCGGCCTGGAGTCACAGGGAGGAGGGCAGCGTGTCAAGGCTCGGGCGTAACTCTCAAGCTCTGCGTGCTGTCATCTCCTGTCCCTGCTGGGCTGTGCTTACCTGTGACAGCATCTCTGTTCCCCACCCCATGGGCCTCATGAATAAATGGCTTCCTTCCTTCCTCCTCCTCGCTCCCTCCCTCCCCTCCTCCCCGCACCCCTCAGCCTCTGGCTAATGTTGGGGTGTTCCCTGGGGCATGGGCACGGGGAGGGGCAGGGGGCTCTTGCCCTTGCCCTCGTCCTGCCTTTGGAGAAGGCCATGCTGTGGCCTAACCGGGAGCTGAGGGCGCTGTGTCACTCCATGTCCAATCAGGCACCCAGGGGGACTGTCCAGAGCCCGCTGTGTGACACGTGGGGAGGCCGAGGCTTCCTGAGTCCACTGGGAGTGCGCGGCTGTCAGAGCTGAAGGGCCTCAGCCCCTGCCCTGACCTAGATGGGGAAACTGAGGCATTCTGCCTGCAGCGTGGCTCTAGGCACCAGTGGGTTCTTCAGCCCCGGGCTCTGCAGCAGAAGCCAGTGTATCAGATGGGGGCGGCGCACGCACCTCCTGCAGACCCCTGCTCAGAGCCCGGTGGGCAGAGCGAGGGGTCCCTGCAGGAGCCAAGCAGGGGAGGAAGAGCAAAGCCCTGCACACAGCCCCAGAGATCGGGAGTGGGGGGTGCCAGCCCCGGGTGCTGCCCGGGCTCACTGGGCAGGAAGCAGCCTGCAGGCCGGGAAGCCACCAGGGAGCATGGCCCCACCACCGCGGGGCCCTGGTGCCTGCTGTGAGGTGAGGCCGTGCACATACACAAGGAAGTTCCAAGTCTGCAGGGCTCAGGCCGGGGTGTCGGTGCAGTGCCCGTGTCTGTGAGTGTGAATGTGGGGAGCAGACCAGAGGGCCTGCAGGAGGGATCCCAGGACCGTGCAGTGAGACTGGGGCTCAACCCTCTAGGAGCCTTGGGAGGTGGTCGAGGTGCCCTCTGAGGGATGAAGATCCCGACTGCCCCGCAGTTCCCACCCGTCACAGCTGGGTGGGCGTCTGCTCCAGGGAGCCACGTGGGCAGCAGAGAGCACAGAGGCCCTGCCGTGGGGCGGTGAGGGCTGCGGGAGTTGAGGGTCCTGGGTTGGAGGTGACAAAAGCGAAAGCAGGGAGGCTGTTAGGAGGGTGCAGGAGAGGGAGGTCGAGCATGCCGCCTGCTGGCGGTGGAGAGGGGTTCTGAGAGTGCTCTCGGCAACATCGCGGGCAGCTCGGGGCTCTCAGGCTCTGATCCTCAGCCAAGCTTGGCCCACCCCACCCAGATCCAGCTCTGCCCTGTCATGTTTGACCACCCAGGCACTCGGAGGGGCCAGTGGCCAGCCGTGAGGAGGGGGTGGTGGCACCCCCAGCCTTGGCAGTGGGCAGCTCCATGTGCTCACGTGACCTCACTGGACCCCTCCAGCCTCCCTGGCCAGTTGTGGTGCGGACTCCCACAAAGGAGAGCGAGTGATCCCTCCCCTCAGCCAGACTCTGCCCCAGACTCCTCTCGGGCAGGACCACACCTGCCGGGCAAGTCTTTCTCTTCCAGAGGAGTCCCTATTTTCTGCCAGTCCTGCCTACCATACCCAGGAACTGCCAAGTTCACTCTCTGTAAAAATCTCCTGGGGTGCATGGGACGGGTAGTCCGGTACTTTCTGGGACCCCAGGCTGGAGCTCTGAGCAGTGCCGGCGCCTGCTCTCAGTTATCTCCGGGCGGGGCTGCAGGGCATATTGCCACCCTCTCCAGAAAGCCTGCCCTCCTGCGGCTATCAGGTGGCCCATCCGTCCTCAGCCTTCGCCCCAACCTGCCCTCCTTCCTGTGGGCTCCCTGGCTCCTGAGATTTCCCCACCGCCGGGCTGAGCACCCACATATCCCCATGCCACTCTGCAGCCCTCACCCCACCAGTCTTCTTGGGAGGAGGATGGGAGTGGCTGGTGGTCGGGGCGTGTCTGGGGGTACTGGCTAGAGCTGGGGCTCCCAGTTAAGAGCA
>NW_006209032.1:1798356-1801157 GCF_000334495.1 Tupaia belangeri chinensis | reverse complement strand
AGGAATGTGTCTCCTGAGGCCATTTACCTGGTACGTGTGGCTGTACCGACCACGAGTGGGCTGTCATTTCTGGGCCCTGGTCACCAGCTGCAGGTGCAAGTCTCAGAGTGGTTGGGGTGAAGCACCTAGAAGGTACAGCTCAGATGCCGAGGGGAGTCCTTGTTCAACACCCCTGGGCCAGTGTGCGTGTGTCTTGTATTC
The DNA here is from genome assembly GCF_000334495.1 of Tupaia belangeri chinensis. NCBI lineage: Eukaryota > Metazoa > Chordata > Mammalia > Scandentia > Tupaiidae > Tupaia > Tupaia belangeri. Next base: position 1,800,956 of record NW_006209032.1, on the reverse strand, counting down.
CTGGGTGTGTGCGTCCACATGTCTGCAGGGTAAGCACAGGGGCCACGAATCTGTGGGTGTGTGTGTGCCCGGGCTCCCGTGTGTGTCATGGAGGTGTCCCTGTCCGTGAGTGTGAACATACTGTGGGTGCGTGTGGCCATTTGTCTGTGCACATGCACGTGAGTGTCAGACGGTGCCCGTGCTGGGGGCCTGGCTGAGTCAGCGTCAGGGCTGGGTGGCAGCACTGGCAGCCAGGCTGTGGCTGCCCCACAGTTGCGTAAACGCTGGCCTTGGCTCCCCCTCAAGCAGGGTGGTCCAGCCTGTGCCCTGCAGCCAGTGGAGAGTGATGGAGAGGTGGGGTGTGCTCTCCCACCAGCTTGGTCCCCTCTGGGCCTCCGGTGTCAGGTCACACGCCCCCCAGGCCTGCACTTGCCCCACCTCTCCTCTCTCAGCTGGCCCGAGGCCCGATATCTGAGGTCTCTCGAACTTCTCCAATCCTGGCTCAGGTTGAACCAGAGGGTCAGCACGGTACGCCAAGGGCAGAATTCAGCCCTGGGACTCCAGAGGGGCCAGGCAGATCCCGGAGGTCTCAGGACCCCACCAGGAAGGTCAGTGACATTTCGCAGGACCCTTGAGACTCTGAGACTCGCTGTTAGGGCAGAGGGTTGGGGTCTGAAACTTGAGCCCAAAGCACAGCGAATTATGGGAGCCGGGTCCTCAATGACCTGGATCAATGATCCATCTAGTACTCCAATGTCCCTGCATTGCCACCGTGACCCTGGTCAGCCTGCCACATCTACCATCTTGTACGCGTCTTCCAGACACCATCCCTGGGGACCCTCAGGTCACCGCTGAGACATAGATTAGACATGGAGTACGGGGCCGGGAAAGCCAGAAATGAAGGCCGAGGCAGATGGAAATTAGACAGGGCCTTTCAGTGGTCAGGCACGGGGTTGCATTCCACCAGGCCACAAGAAGGGGAGAAATCAGGCTGCGGGCATGAGAGCTCGGACGAAAGGCTCAGAGCACTTGGGCGGGGGGACCTATGAGAAGCTAATGGAGACCTTGGGGAGAAATAGGAGGGTGGAGTACGGGTTCAGACAAAGGCAGTATGAAGTGGGGGGACAGGGCAATGGCATGACAGGTCATAAAGGGGTGCTTGGGGTGCCAAGCTGCAGTACTTCATTGTCAGTCCCTGCCTTGCGGGGTAGTGAGGTTGTGGGCTCAACCCCACCAGGACGTGCTGACCCGGACACCTCTGAAACAGCAGGAAACCCAGGCCTCAAACTCAGTGCCCCATTGCAGAAGTGGTCCCCTGGGGTCCTTTCCCAAGTCCTTTGCAAGCAGCCCCAGCCCGCCCTCGCCTAAGTTTGGGGGTTATTTGTTCCCCTCCCTCCCAAGCCACACAATGCTGGTTTGCCCAAATGCTGACAGAGCACAGCTGGAATGCGGAGTGTGTGTGAGTGTGCGCATGCCACTCCCCCGGCCGCCCGCCCAGTGCCTCCCCCCACCCCAGCCTCAGCAGCCAGGGCCCAGGGCTCTTGGCCAGAGAAGGGTCTAGACGGGTAGAGCTGGTAGGGCCTCTGTCCCCATTCCACAGCCTGGCAGAGGATGCCTGAGTACCCACCATTCTCGGTCGATCTCCACCGCCCCCTCTGTCTATTGGCCCCGGCAGTCCACACCCACCGAGGCCTTGGTGGGACTGGGTGCGGACACTTTCTGGAGGGCTCGTAGGGGTGGGATGGGGTGGCTGGAGGACTCTGAGATGCCAGCGTTAGGAAGATGGTGCTCCCTGGAAAAGCTCAGGTCTACGCTACCTTCCTGATTTTGGTACGTGGTCAGCTGAGCACGAGCACCCCCTTCCCCACTACCCCCGTGCCTTGTTCCAGACCCTGGGTACTTCTGCCATCTCACCCACTTGACCTCTGTCCTTCCCTCCCATGGTAGGCGCGGGGACACTTTCAGGTGCGATAGAATGATAGTGCCAGCTGCTGAGCAGGCCCAGTTAGGCAGCGAGCACCTTGTCACCAGGCGTGTGCGAGCAGAGAACCACCTCGGCCAGAAGGCGGCAGAAGGGGTTCTTGCCCTGGTGGGGAGGAGGCCAGAAGCGCTGGGCATTCCCAAGTCCCAAAGCCTGACTTACCAGAACACCCAGGAATGTTTTCATGAGAGAAAGTAAGTCCCGTGTTGTTTCTCATGAAGCGCAATTTGGCATCTCCGATGACCTTCTTCTTTCAAGACTGCATCCTGCTGGGGTTTTTGGCCTGAAGAATATCCTTTTGTTTACACAACAATGGTGGTAGTAGTGGGTAGCTGTTGTTTTCCTAGTTTCTACTTGGCAAAATTAGACCTTACCAGTTTTGAAGTTTTGAGGATGTTTCAGTTTATTGTAGGTGACATCTCCCAAAGCCCCTCTTTAGAGACCCTTGAATGGAGCAGAGATTTTCCAGGCCTAGGTCTCATTGAATCAACCCATCCTCAACCCCCACCCACACATCCTTCACCCAAACTTCCACTTATCCATCCTCCCACTCACCCACCCATCCTTCCATTCATCCTCCCACCGACCCACCCATCCTTCCATTATCCTCCCACCCACCCATCCATCCTTCCATTCATCT
>NW_006209032.1:1792883-1797508 GCF_000334495.1 Tupaia belangeri chinensis | reverse complement strand
CCCCCCCACCATTTATCCTTCCATTCATCCTCCCACCCCCCATCCATCCTTCCATTCATCCTCCCACCGACCCACCCATCCTTCCATTCATCCTCCCACCCACCCATCCATCCTTCCATTCACCCTCCCACCCACCCATCCTTCCATTCATCCTCCCACCCACCCATCCATCCTTCCATTCATCCTCCCATTTACCCTTCCTTTCATTCATCTATCCATACGTCTTTCCCTCCATCTATCATCTATCAATTTGTCCTTCCTTCCTCCCTCCTTTCCTTCATCCATCCATCCACCTACCCATACTTCCACCCATCATCCATTCATCTATTCATTTATCCACTCTTCTATCCATCTATCCTTTTATCCATCCAACTATCCATTCTTCCATCCATCCATCCATCCATCCATCCATTGTCCTTTCCTTCCTTCCTTCCTTCATTCATCCACACACCCACCCTCCCACTCATTTGCCCATCCGTGTAATTATCAGGTGCCACCTGTGTTCTACCTGTGATAACTAGCGAGGCCTGGCCTGCCCGTGGGGATGGAGTGGGCAGTGGGGACTTGGCAGTACTGATGAGCCTTGGGATAAGCAGGCATCGGTAAGGTCAAGGCTGGGGGTGGGTGGTGGGCAGAACACATGGAGGAGATACCTCAGCTTCATTCACTGGAGTACCTGGGGTCCTGAGTGTCCCCAAACCAGCAGACGCCCGTGCGTGTTTCCACTGTGGGGCCTGAGCTGGAGGTGGAAAAGCTGGTGGCAATGACATCTCATCCCTAACTGCAGCACAGGGCATGATTGGTGGCTGCTGTGGCAGGAAGGCAAATGTTCGGAGGTTTCTGACCCAGGAAAAGGAGGACAGTGCTGAGGGGAAGATGGCCCGAGTGGGAGCCCCGAGACAGTGGCATGGCCAGACCACACAGCACTAGGCTGACACAGCCCTGTTCTGGGGAGGGGGCCTGCTCTGAGGACCACCTGGCGGCTGCCTCTCTCCGGCGCACAGGCTCTGTGTAGCCCCGCCCCAGAGGGCGCCGTCGTCATAGGAGGGGTCCCTGAACAGCGCAGCTGCAAGTGTGGGCCCCTGGCTCACCTCGGATTCCAAGAGCCCCCTAGGCCCACATTACAAAGTGACTACCCTCCTGGGAACCTGAAGCATCGAGCCCCACGCCAGGGTGGACTAGGAGGGCAGGACGGATCCTCACCTACCTAGGTCAGCCTCTTCCTGGAGGGCCGACCCAGCTGTGGCTTGCTGGGATGCTCCTCACAACAGGACACCGCCCCTCGCCCCCTGCTGAGGCCATCTGCACAAGCAGCTCTCTGATGGAGGGGCCTTCCCTGCAACGCTCCTGTACCTGGCCCTGGTGGCCCACCAGGCTCACCCCAGCCCTGCTGTTCTCTCCACTCACTCATCGGGGGCTGAGTTTCTAGGCCCGGAGCTAGGATTGTCCTAGCACTTGCTCCAGGAAGGAAAAAGTAAGGGCTGGCTCTGCAATGTGGCAGAGGGCCCCGGAGGTCACCGTGGGGAAGCGGACAGAGAGGGTGAGTGGAGGTGAGGGGGACAGTGTTATGAGAGGTGCCCGGGCCACGCAGGGGAGAATGAGTTTAGGTGACCTGCAGGTCGGCTTTGGGCTCTACCCCATCTACGTCTGGACCTCAGTTTCCCTCCTGTGTGGGGCTGGTTGTGTTGGCTAGAGACTGGTGTTCCGAGACCTGAGAGGCCCCTTCAGGACTGGAGCTTCAGGGCTGGGGGCAGAGTGTGTGTGGGGGGGCGACAGCTGCTTTGAAATGCGGAAAATAATAAAGCCAGGAATGTCTGAGCTCAGGGAAAAGTAGCCCCGCCCTCTGGGCCTCCCATCCGCCCAGGCGAGCTAATGAATTAATGCAGGAGGCACGTTTCATGTGGGGGTGTGGGCGGGAGGGTGTGGGGGGGAGGAAGAAGGCCCCTAATGAGAAACAGGGTCATGGTGGGGCCCCCTGGAACATCTGACCCGACCCGTGGGGGGGCCTCGCTCCCAGAGGCTTCCTCTCAGTCTTCCTTTGGTCCTCAAGGGTGAGGGTAGGTGCTGTCCCAACCCAGTGCTAGCATCTGACCCCAAAAGACCAGCAGGGGAGAAGGCCTGGCTGGCTCCGACCTGCCGTCTCAGTCACCCTCTGTGAGTTTCTTTTTTTTTTTTTTTTGGATTTTTTTTACTTTATTTTTTTTTTTTTTTGGATTTCTTTTGCTATAGGGCACGTGCGCTCACTGGAGCCAGAGAGGGACAGAGAGAGAGAAAGTGAGAAATCACCCCCGAGGGGAGACGGCCATGCCGCAATCCCTTGCCCTCTATTCTCCTCTAGGGATCTTGGGCACGCATGCACACACCCCCAATGTGAGTTTAAGCTGCTGGGTCAGGAACTCAAACTGCAGCCGACTAAGTGGGAGTCCAGTGACATAACCATTACGCCATCTGCTGGTCCCTCCATGAGTTTTATTGAGGACCTACTGTGTGCCTCCTCCATGCAGGATGTGGGGGTAAGTGCTGCCCCCTGCTGGACTGATGGGAACTGCAGCCTGCCCATCACCCCTGAGGAGCAATGCCTGAGACCCAGGGCACCCCAAGCGTGGTCTCTGCCCCTTGCCCTGGCCAGTTCCTCACTCCTCCACTCCATGTGGGGTCACCCTCCCTTCCAACCTATGTCCCTAGCCCAGCTCAGCCCCCTGCTTGGAGACTAGTGGCTCCTAGGTCCAGTCTTGGGGAGTGGGCTGCTCCCTGGTTTCAGGAGACTCCCCTGCCCATCTCCTCTGTCTGCCTCCCTGGTAACCCTATGTTTTCCTAGCAAGGCTTCATTCGTGCTGTCCCCTCCCTTATCTGCCTGGCAGAACCCAAGACTACCTTCTAAAAACCATCCCTGGACCAGCAGATGGTGTACATTGCTGGACTCTCACATGACCAACTGGTTCAAGTCCCGGACCCGGTGGCTTGAAATTCATACCGGGTATGTGTGCGTGCGTGCCCCAAATCCTGAGAGGGATGATTTCTACTTTCGGTGTCTCTGTCTTTCTCTCTCTCCGGTGAGCAAATGCACCCTGTAGCAAAAAAATCTGTCTTTCTAAAAAAGGAAACAAACCATCCCTTTCTGGAGTGGACCAGAACCGCGGGGCAGAGTGCTGGCATTGCCAACCAAAGGGCCTGTTCCCGGCAGGGCGTGGGACCTGGGGCGGGGCAGGTAGGCTGTCAGGCTCTCTGAGGATCCTGGCTACCCGGGCTCTGCCCGCCTGGCAGGGCTCCCGCTTTATTTTTAAGAAGTCTAGCCTGAAACTTGGAGCTCCTTGAGATATTCTCCCCCACCATCTCTACTCTCCCCCACCCACTTTAATTAAAACCATTGTTTTTCAAGCAGATGTTAATTAAAAAGCAAACATGTTTTGCTAAGTAATTTGGAAGCTCTGGTTATATAAACCATAGTCATTCCAGTTAAAAACATCCTTCACCCAACTTGCCCAGGGATTGGGGGCTGAGGCCCCCCGGGGCCCTCCATGGTTTACAAGGCCTGGCTCCAGGTGGGGGCAGGGCACCGCCAGCCCTCTGCAGAGCTCTGAGGGAGGGTGGTATATCACGTGGCGCATTTGCAGGCAGGGTCACTGTCTCCAAGCCGTGGCTTGGCTATGAGTTGAAGGAAGATGGATATGTCAACCCCTGGCCCAGGGTAGGGGCACTGGTAGCCAGAGCTGCTCCCAGGGGTCTCCAATGCAGCTGGGCTACAGACTGCAGTTGGGACAGCAGGTTCCCAAATCAGGGCACCAAGGAGGGCTGGCCTGGGTGTCCAGAGGCACCTGCTCTAGTCCAGCTCCCCACCCACGAGTGGTGACCAAGGCCCACGGCAGTGTGTCCCCACCCTGGCTCCTGCCCTGGGAGTGCTGGGCCCCTGACGGCTTCACACCTGGGCTGCACCCTCAGGGCCCAGTGCAAGGAGCTGGGACCCTAAGGTGTGGGGTCAGTGACTGCCAGCCCCTGTAGTTCCCTGTCCTGGCAGGGGATGGGGACATCTCACCAAGAGCCTTTCCAAGCCTTGCCACCACCCCTGGACCTGCTCAAGGGCTCTCCCAATTCAGATTCCAGAGCAGGAGAGTGGCGGGTGCAGGAGTGCCTCTGCAGCCAGCTGGCCCAGGTGTGGTTACTATGAGCCATGACCCTGGTGTGAAGGGGCTTCATCCTCCCTCTTGGAGGGGGAGCATCTGAGGTCACTGGGGGCATGGATGCGGTGGTGACCAGTGTGTGTGTGTGTTTGTGTGTGTGTGAGGGAGGTGGACCCTGGGCATTGTGGGTCACCTGGGCGGCCGCACAGGGATGCAGGCTCAGGGCCAGGAGTGGCCAAGTCCCAGCTGAGCCCACCTGGCCAGCGCTCGGTTGCTTTCTACAAAATGGCATTAAGATATGCACTGGGAGGTGTGCAACTTGTCGCACGCGGTGTTTCCCCTTAGGACGCACGCACACACCCTCGCAGGCCACGACGCACGGCGACAACCAGTGACACACGCTGGCGGCAGCTGCAGGGCTCAGCCCCCGCGGCGACGCGCCAGCGACACACACTCCCGCCTAGCTCGCTCGCTCCGCCGCATTTCCCCGGGCGCCCTCCCCCGGCC
>NW_006209032.1:1782868-1792576 GCF_000334495.1 Tupaia belangeri chinensis | reverse complement strand
CCCCCCCCCCCCCCCCGGGTCAGCTCAGCCTCCACGTGAGGTGCCATCGCTCCCCTCCCGGGGCCAGGCGGCTCCCAGCGCGCCCGACTCTGCACCAGGTCCTGCCGCTCAAGCCTCCCGCCAGGTCCTGGCCAGGCCCTGCCCACTCTTGTCCTCTTGGAACAAACACCCTCGTTTCTACTGGGAAAGCTGCGGGGGCCTGACCACCGCCTGTTTTTAATAAGGAGCTGGTATTTCCCCGAAATCGCCGCCGTGGCTGACCTCAGGGGGATGACGGCTGGCGCCGCGCCAGGGGGCGGAGCCGGCTCCTGTGCGAGCCCCTGACGCCTGGCGGGGCAGAGGCAGGCAGGGAGCTGGGGCTCTGGGGCTCTGGTTTCTGGGCTCAGCTACTGGCCTGCCCAAAAGTCGACGTCTATTTCTCTCTTGCATGTGTAGGCTGGGCCCCTAGCCAGGATCCTCTGCTCCTCGGCCCTGCCGGGGTCCTGGATTCAAGTCCAGCTTCTCCTGCGTTGTGGGTCTGGCACGCCGCTTCATGGTTTCTCCTGTTGTGGGGATAAGGACCAGGCAGGTGAGAGGGAGCAGATGGCCTCAGGGGCGTTTTCAAAGAGCAGGCAGAGGCCAGAGATAAGACCCAGGGCTTCCCGGGGTTCCGGCAGGCAGGTGCAGGGCCAGGAGAACTGGAGGGTCTGGGGAATTGTGGGGGAGGATAGGGACCACCTGAGTGCCCCAGGTGTCTGGGAGAATGACAGTGCTGGGTGAGGGCACCCAGGCTAGGAAAGTGGCCGGGATGGCTTTCCAGAGGAGGGGCACTAGGTGGAGGCTAGGGGGCCAGGGTCCCTAGGCCGTGGGGAGAGCGGCTGGTGGGAGACAGCTGGGGGACTGGGCAGCGCCTGAAGGTTTTGTCCACCCTGGTGTCGGGCATGCATCTTGCAGGTGTTTGGGGCCCCTGTCCACCAGTAACAGCAGGGACAGCGACCAATACTTATCAGTCACGTGGTGTGTGCTGGGCAGTGCTCTAAGCACGTCTAGGTATTAATGAGTTGTCTTCACGACAATTTAGTTCTTTCATTCACTCAACAGGGGTTTGCCGAGTGCCTACTACGTGCCAGCCAGGGCTTCTCCAGCTGCTGGGAGTACAGCGAGGAACGAACGAGACAGACGAAACATCTGCCCACCTGAGGTTTCCAGGGGGAGTTTCTGGAGGAGGGAGACGGCTGACAGAGCAGTGAGTTAATGGGAAGTAGGTCAGACTGCGAGACATGCTATTGAGAACATGAGAGTGGGATAAAGGGGGACAGGGAGGCCCAGGACTCCATTTTTGAGGGTGTCCTGGGACCACCTGAGGTTTCCAGGGGGAGTTTCTGGAGGAGGGAGACGGCTGACAGAGCAGTGAGTTAATGGGAAGTAGGTCAGACTGTGAGACGTGCTATTGAGAACATGAGAGTGGGATAAAGGGGGACAGGGCTCAAAAATGGAGTCCTGGGAAGGCCTCTCTGAGGCAGTAACATCTGAGTAAATCTGGCCTGCTGATTCTTAGCCTGTAAACTGAGAATGGTTTTTAACAGAAGAACATTTGCAATCGATTTCATGGTAGGGAACAGTAACTTTAATGCTATCCCCCTAGAAGAATTTCATTCTCCTCCTTGGTAGACTTGTATTGAAAAAAAAAATTTAGTTCTTAATATATCTTGAATTTCATTAATAAATGTTTTGTGGAAATGTGTTTTCTTTCTCGTTACATAAGCATCTACATAATATTCTCAGTTGTGTCTCTTGGCCCACACCAGTCTACCAGTGTTACTGTCTGGCCCCTTACAGAAAACGTTTGTTGATTCTGGCATAGTCCCGGGAGGTGAAGAAGTGAACAGCGTGGATATCTGGGGCCAGAGGGAACGGCCTGTGCAAAGGCCCAGGGGCAGGGGCATGTGAGGCCCGTGGAGGAGGCCGGTGCGCTGCAGCCCTGTGAGTAAGGAGGAGGTGGATGAGAAAGGCTCAGAGAAGCCTAGCTGGATGGCCCGAGGCCTTGTACAGATTCCTGGTACCTCTTCTCAATGCCAGAGGGCATGCGTGTGCCCCAGATCTCTTCTTTCATTCTCTTACAGCTTTAGTAGCTTTTCAGTTGGTTCATTTGAATTTGCTTTAGAAGATCGGTCTTCTGCAAGTTATGCATTTTGCGTCTTCCTGCCCAACTTTTATTCTTTCATTCCCTCCATTGCCCCTTCTTTACCTCCCTCGGCCCCCTTCTTTCTCCTTTTATTCTCAACTTCTCTCTCCTCCTCTCCTTTCCTTTCTTCTCTCCCCTCCCCCTCCCTCCCTTTCTGATCTTCTTTCCTCCCCTTCCCTGGTGAATGGAGAGACCCTTTCCTAAAATGCCTGAATGAGAGACGTCTCCATCGTATGCCCAGGGCAGGGGCAGAGACTTGGTCCCTGGCTGGGCCTTGCTGTGGGTGCAGACTGGGAGGGCCTCCCTGGACTCTACCAAGGAGACGCAGATCTGCCTAGAGGATTAGAATGCTGAGGTCGAGTGGCTCTCAGAGTCAGGAGGACTAGTGGGTGGTGGTGGCTGGACGGTTCAGAGGACAGGGGGCTTCAGTGGGGGCCCCAGTGTCCCTCTGCCATCTTTAAGGTCGGTGACGTCTAGAGCTCCTATGAGCTTGGAGGGAACTCGTGCCGCTGCAGAGAACCCCTGTTTCCACTCGCTCTCCATGGGGTGGGGAATGGCCTTCTGCTGGAAGCTTCGTGAGAGGATGAGAAAGCTTCGCAGGTCCGGGTAAACCTTTCCTGAACCTCACCTGCTATTCCTGACCCCAGTTATGGGCCAGGACGGAGTCATGGTGGATCTCTATGGGTGGGCAGTCGGGGGCTTCTGTGATAAGCCAGGGCCTCTCGGAGACTGGGCCCCTGACGGAGGCAAGTGGTCACAGGGACAAGGCTCCCACAGGGCCGCAACCACCTTAAGACGTCTGTTGGTCGCTGAGGCCCCGTGTGTGGCTAGTGGACTGCTATCACAGGGGGCCACACTGCACTCCTCTCTTCGTTTGCACTTTTTATTTAGCTCTGTGGGTCTGAGCTCGTTCCATGTTAGCGCGGGTTGCTATAGCACCCTCAACTGCATTAGCGTTTCCCTCAGTGTGACTGCGTCTGTTAGTGTTCTTCTGTGTTTTTTTTTTTTAAAGAGTTATTTTATTTAACTTTATTTATTTATTTTAATGTGACCAGAGAGAGACAGGCAGAGCGAGTGAGCAAGTGAGAGAGAGAGAGAGAGAAAATGAGAAAGCAAGCCTTCAGGTCCGGGACTCGACCCACGGTCGGCCATGTGGGAGTCCAGTGCCCTTAACCACCCCACCGCCTGCTGGCTCCCGTCTGTTAGTTTTCTAATGCAGTTATACCAAACTACTGCAAATTTCGTGGCTTACCACGACACACAGTGAGGCTCTTACGATGCTGTAGGTCAGTCTGAGACGAGCCTTAGAGGGCTAAAATCAGGTTGTTGGCAGGGCCAGTTCCTTCGGGAGGCTTAGAGAGGAATCTGTCTCCTTGCTTTATCTAGCTGCTTTGTATCTGCTGCTCTCCGATGTTCTCAAGTCTTGGGCCCAGCAGGTGGCGTGGCGATTAAGGCACTGGCCTCCCACATGGCCATCTGCGGTTTGAGTCCCAGATCTGGTGGCTTGCTTCCTCACTTTCTCTCTCTCTCTGCGAGCACATATGCTCTGTAGCAAATTGGAAAATAATAATAAGAAATACAATATAAAAAAAGAAGAAGTAGGCACTGATAGGTAATTTTTTAAAAATATGTTTTTAATACCATCTCAGTTTCTTTTTTTATATAATTTATTTTATTTTATTTATTCATTCATTTATTTTTTTAATTTGACCAGAGAGAGACAGAGGATGAGAGTGAGAGAGAGAAGAAGTGAGAAAGCAAGCCACCAGATTCAGGACTTGAACCCTGGTCGACCATGTGGGAGTGTCCAGAGCCTTAACCACCACGCCACCTGCTGGTCCCAACTGATAGGTAATTTTTAAAAGTGTTCTAATTCAGGTCACATTCTGCCTTTCACAGTTATTAAAGGCAACAGGCTGTCCTAGTAGCCATCACTGTGGAAATAAAAAATACAGACTGTGGAGATGACTGGCCATTTAATACTGCACTGAATATTTACATTGTTTTAGTTTTTTTGCCTTAGGGCACATGTGTTCACCAGAGAGAGGGAGAGAGAGACAGTGAGAAATCACCTCCCAGAGGGGATGGCCATGCCACAATCCCTCCTCCATCCTCCTCCTGGGACTTTGGGCACACGTGCTCAAGCATTTTATTGGACCAGAGAGAGACAGAGCGAGAGAGAGCAGGAAAGTGAGAAAGCAAGCCACCAGATCCGGGCCTCAAACCACGGTCAGCCATGTGGGAGTCCAGCACCCTTAACCACTACGCCACCTGCTGGCCCCCCAGTGTGATTTTCAAGCCACCAGGTCTGGGACTCGAACTGGGGTCAGCCATGTGTGTGAGTCCAGTGCCTTAACCACCATGACACCTGCTGCCTCCCACCCTCCCACCCCCACAGTGAAGATTTTAAAGAAAGTAATGGCAATCTCAAGTTCTTCCTTGGATTGAAAGCTTCTATAATTTCCCTGAACTAATTTCACATCCCTTGTAACTGCAGGGTTGATGTCGTTGAAAATAAGATATAGTATCTGATCCTCTGGGATTTCAACATAAATGGCTTTAGAGCTTCATCAGGCTTCTTAGGTCAAAGTTAGAGCAGCGACTAGGCAAAGGGGAGGCCCTGAAATGTTAAATGGAGAACTTGGCTAGATGGAGGCTGTCCTGGCCCCTGCCCACACTAAGCCGCCCTTGTTAACAGCAGCGATGCTTGGGGACCAGCAGATGGCATGGTGGCTAAAGTGCTGGACACTCCCACATTGCTGACCATGGTTCGAATTCCGGGCCTGGTGGCTTGCTTTCTCACTTTCTCTCTCTCTCTCTCTCATAAAAAAAAAAAAAATTAAAAACAAAACAAAAAAACAGCAGCTTCCTCCCATTCGATAAGGCTGGTCCCCCCACCTTACCGGCATACTCTGTGGGAGCTACATTGCAGGGGCATACCAGTTCTGTACCTGTACTAACTCAGCCCACTGCCTCTAGACCTAAGAGTCAGATTTTAGCATGCTCCGGAAGGACAGCACAAAATATAACCCAGGAGGGGAAGGCTTCCTTACACAAAGAATCGCAAACTTTTGCTAATTTACGTGCCAAGGCACCTGGGGAATAAGCAGACGACTAGACTCTTGACTGGGGAGTCTTGGACCCAAATTTACTGAGAGTATACTTACCAGAAATCTTGAATTTAGTTAGTTAGTTCCTGTATGTGAGAATGATTCTAGATGTTTGGCTGGTTGTTGTTTTTTCTAGAGAGATTTTTGCTATAGGGCTTGTTTGCTCATCGGAGAGAGAGACAGACAGAAAGCAAGAAATCACCCCCCAGGGGGATGGCCACACCACAATCGCTTCTCCTTCATTCTCCTCTTAGGATCTTGGGCACGCACGCACACGCGCCTGGCGTGAGTTTTTTAAGCTGCCGGGTCCGGGATTCGAATTGGGAGTCCAGTGATGTACCATGTGCTTACACCATCTGCTGGTTCCCTACCTGGTTGTTTTAAACCTGAACTCAGTGGTTGCCCACACTTGGCCACCAAGTGTGATTTCTTAGAAATTCCTCATTTAGTATGGAGAAAAGAATATAATGATTTAGAGAGAGGAGAATACTGGAGGAAGCACCATGAGTGACCTACTCGCCCCTCCCCTGAGCCCCTTAGAAAATGACCCTCCCTAGGGCACTGGGATTGTACGTTGGTGAGGGGACCACAGGCATCTTGCCATGGCTGTCCTATTTCGGCTAGGGAAAAGTGGGACGTATAGAATTCCAAAGTTGTGATTGTTTTATTTCCCTGACTTCAACAGGGATGATAACCCAGACAGGACGAGGCCTGGTAGAAATACTGGGGCGAGCTCCCAGACTAGACATCAGGGGTGCAGCAGGAGACAGAGAGGGAAAGTGAGAAATCACTCCCCAGGAGGAGAGCCACACCACAATCCCTTCTCCATTCTCCTCTGGGGACTTTGGGCACACACGCATGTGCAAGCGTCCAGCGTGATTTTTCAAGTCACTGGGTCAGGGACTCGAACTGTGGGCCACCAGGCGACCATGTGGGAGTCTAGCGCCTTAACCACCACACCATCTGCTGGACCACTCCCTCCAGGGATCTTTTAAGCCCTAAAAGATACCTTTAAATTTAGGTGTCCTATTCCTTTGGCTTAATCTTTTCGGCCCCCAGACCTCAAAGCCCAGGTCTGGTGTATGAAGCCCTGATTTGAGGAAGCCGCAAGGGGAACCGGGCCCTCACTGGCGCCCTGGTTCTGGGCGGCGTTCTGGATGGACACCCGTGGAGGATCTGAGAGGTGGAGACGGCCCCCCTCCCCCACGTCCCGCCAGCACCGGGCAGGGCGCGAGCAGCCGCGAGGGGGCGCACGCGGGGGCTGCCGGTACCCATGGCGTCTCCGGGCTGCGGTTTCCTGGGCCTCTTGGCCTGGTTGCTGCTCCAGCCCGGTCTGGGGGAGGCCCAGGAAGGGACGACGCAGCTCTCCCCAGCGCCCGTCACTTCAGGGAACAGCAGCAGAGAAAGCACTGAACTTGTCTGGGGCCCCATGGCGGGGTCCCCAGGGACCTCCCCACCCGCCTCCACCAGGCTCCCGATCTTGCTGGTGCCCTTTGCCAAAGGTGACCCCTGGGGCGGAGCAGGCCCTCCCCGACGACCTGGCGGCTCCCTGGGGCACTTCCCCCGGAAGTCCGGCAGACAGGCCTGCTTCTTTGCGTTCTCTATCGTCCCCTCAGTGTGCGGTCACTCCACCCTGAAAATCGTGGGAGGCGTTGACGCCGCCGAGGGGAAGTGGCCCTGGCAGGTGAGCGTGAGGATCAACCGCAAGCACGTCTGCGGAGGCTCCCTCATCAACGCGCAGTGGGTCCTGACCGCCGCCCACTGTATTTTAAGGTGAGCGCGCAAGTGGCCAGGTGGGGGCCCTGTTCTCAGCCTGCCCTTGAAACACCGTTCGGTTCCCTTGTCCAGGCAGATGGCAAATGCCAAACAAAACAGCAAACATGGGGGGGGACCAGCAGATGGCCTAGTGGTCATGTTGCCCGACTCACACATGGCCAACTCCAGTTCGAGTCCTGGACCTGGTGACTTAAAAATCACACCAGACACGTGTGTGTGTGTGTGTGTGTGCCCAAGATCCCAGGAGGAGAATGAAGGAGAAGGGATTGTGGTGTGGCCATCTACCTGCCTCCCCCCACCCCGGGGGGGAGATTTCTCTCTTTCACTCTCGCTATCTCTGTCTCTCTATCTCTGGCGAGCACACACGCTCTAATAAGACAAAAACCTCTTAAAAAATACAAAAAGTCAGGGAACATGGGAGGCATTCTGCCTGGGGAGTCTGGTTCCTGAGAATACTCCAGGGGGCAAGCAAGCCTGTTCGGAGAGTGACTGAGAACCGGGGCTTCGTGGTAGAGTGGTGGGGAGGTCGAGGCCAGGCCGGGAAGCGTCTGAAATGTGTGACAGAGGCCCAGGGACGCTTCCCAGGGTCTCCAGGAGGGCTGTGTGCTGTCCCCACAGCCGTTTCCATTACAGTGTCAAGATGGGAGACCGGAGCATCTATGAAGAGAGCACCAGTGTGGTGGTCCCGGTCAGAAACATCATCGTCCACCCTCGGTTCACCACGTCTGTGACCGTGAAGAACGACCTTGCCCTCCTGCACCTCCACCACCCCGTGAACTTTTCCACCACCATCCAGCCCATCTGCATTCCCCAGGCGGCTTTCCAGGTGGTGGCTGGGACCAGGTGCTGGGTAACTGGATGGGGCAGAACAGCGGAAGCTGGTGAGTCTTCACGGCAGGAAGCAACCCCTGGGCAGAGGGAGGCAGCCTGGGGTAGCCATGAAGGCCAAAGAGAGGGTCAAGAGGCCGGTGGGTGAGGGGGAGCAGTTTATCAGAGGGCCTGGCAGTGGTTCCCTGCTGGCTTGGAGACCCCAGAAATTCAGCTGAAATACGAATGTGTGATGGGAGCCATTTAGGAAAGAACGCAGCCTGTCCTGGGAACTGTAGTTGCCCAGCCAGGAGAAGAAACGCATGGCGAGGTCTCCTGTGGATTTGTGGGCACTGCACCGTGCTTGGCCGGTCTGGCTCCCTGGTGACAGAACCACATGCTGGAAGGTTCTTAATGAGCTCCCTGCCAGTCAGAGCTGGTCCTCATGGGAAGTACTGCCTTGATGGGGAGGGGACCTCTGTCAGTGGGGGTGTAGATGGAGCCAGAAGACTCCTGTTGGCAAGGCTATAGGGCCTCCTGTTCCTGGGGAGAGGCTAAATTTCTTTTTATTTTTTTCCTTTTCTTTCTTTCTTTCTTTTTCTTTTTTATTTTTGATAGGTTTTTGCTATAGGGTACGTGTGCTCACCAGAGAGACAGAGAGACAGAAAACAAGAAATCACCCCCCCAGGGGGATGGCCACGCTGCAATCCCTTCTCCATTCTCCTCTCGGGATCTTGGGCATGCATGCACACATGCTTGGCGTGAGTTTAAGCCACCAGGTCCAGGACTCGAACTGTGGTCGACTACACGGGAGACCAGCGACATAGCCATTATGTCAACTGCTGGTCCTAGAGAGGCTAGCTTTCGAACCTTTGGGGCATTCCCTGTCCAAAGTTTATGAACCGGGTCTAGAAAGTAAAGGTGCTCTACTGAGCCCAGGACGCCCTGTCACGATTAGTACCAAGGCCAGATTTCTCAGGCCGTTGAGGCCTTGACTTCCTTCTGGAATATTCTTCCTCCTTCTGTCTTGGTTTTGCTTCTTATATCGTCCTCTCCCCTGTCAGCTTCGAATGTCGGTTTTCTCCTGTGTCTGACGGCCCCGCCTATCCCAGGGCATGCTGGGTGTGTGGGCGCACACTTTCAGTGCAGATTGGCGCGCTGTCGGTCTCTGTTTTCCAGTAGAAAAGTTTTTGCCAGAAGTTCTCCAGGAGGTGGACCAGTACATCGTCCTCTATCAAAAATGCAATGAGATGATACAGAAGGCCCTGCCCTTTCCCAGGGAGGCCGTGCTGAGAGGGATGATCTGTGGCTATAGAGAAAGAGGCAAGGATTCTTGTCAGGTGAGCTCACGGCGCGGTCCTCCTGCCCAGGCGGCAGAGCCCGAGGCTCTTACGACTTCATCCGTTTACCCTACTTGAGTTAAGGAGGTTCGTGGGAAGAAGCCCCTCACCTCCGCCTGGCTGGCCTGGCCTATTCCTTCCGAAGGGAGCAGCCCTCGGGCCTGCAGGCGCTGCTAGGTGCTGGGAAGCTGGGGGAGGTACTGCTGGTATGTTATGTCGTCCGAATCTGGGTCCTCGTACATGGCCCTCACCATGCCACAGGGCTGTGCCTCGTTATCGCGGTCGACTCACATCACACCTACTGTATACTTACGGAAGGTGACACCTGAAGTCGTTAGATCACAGTGCTCCTGGGAGTACATGGACGAAGGCCCAGGCCCGTCCCTCCGCACCAAGCTATCTTCCTGAGGAGGGGACATTGGGGCCTTAGAGGATGACCACTTGGACTCCTTTTTTTTTTCTTTTAAGTTATTTATTAATTTTTTTTTTTTAATTTGATCAGAGAGAGAGA
>NW_006209032.1:1772264-1782191 GCF_000334495.1 Tupaia belangeri chinensis | reverse complement strand
CCCTTTGCCAAAGGTGGCCCCGGGTGCGGAGCAGGCCCTCCCCGCCGCCCTGGCGGCTCCCTGGGGCACTTCCCCCGGAAGTCCGGCAGACAGGCCTGCTTCTTTGCGTTCTCTATCGTCCCCTCAGTGTGCGGTCACTCCACCCTGAAAATCGTGGGAGGCGTTGACGCCGCCGAGGGGAAGTGGCCCTGGCAGGTGAGCGTGAGGATCAACCGCAAGCACGTCTGCGGAGGCTCCCTCATCAACGCGCAGTGGGTCCTGACCGCCGCCCACTGTATTTTAAGGTGAGCGCGCAAGTGGCCAGGTGGGGGCCCTGTTCTCAGCCTGCCCTTGAAACACCGTTCGGTTCCCTTGTCCAGGCAGATGGCAAATGCCAAACAAAACAGCAAACATGGGGGGGGACCAGCAGATGGCCTAGTGGTCATGTTGCCCGACTCACACATGGCCAACTCCAGTTCGAGTCCTGGACCTGGTGACTTAAAAATCACACCAGACACGTGTGTGTGTGTGTGTGTGTGCCCAAGATCCCAGGAGGAGAATGAAGGAGAAGGGATTGTGGTGTGGCCATCTACCTGCCTCCCCCCACCCCGGGGGGGAGATTTCTCTCTTTCACTCTCACTATCTCTGTCTCTCTATCTCTGGCGAGCACACACGCTCTAATAAGACAAAAACCTCTTAAAAAATACAAAAAGTCAGGGAACATGGGAGGCATTCTGCCTGGGGAGTCTGGTTCCTGAGAATACTCCAGGGGGCAAGCAAGCCTGTTCGGAGAGTGACTGAGAACCGGGGCTTCGTGGTAGAGTGGTGGGGAGGTCGAGGCCAGGCCGGGAAGCGTCTGAAATGTGTGACAGAGGCCCAGGGACGCTTCCCAGGGTCTCCAGGAGGGCTGTGTGCTGTCCCCACAGCCGTTTCCATTACAGTGTCAAGATGGGAGACCGGAGCATCTATGAAGAGAGCACCAGTGTGGTGGTCCCGGTCAGAAACATCATCGTCCACCCTCGGTTCACCACGTCTGTGACCGTGAAGAACGACCTTGCCCTCCTGCACCTCCACCACCCCGTGAACTTTTCCACCACCATCCAGCCCATCTGCATTCCCCAGGCGGCTTTCCAGGTGGTGGCTGGGACCAGGTGCTGGGTAACTGGATGGGGCAGAACAGCGGAAGCTGGTGAGTCTTCACGGCAGGAATCAACCCCTGGGCAGAGGGAGGCAGCCTGGGGTAGCCATGAAGGCCAAAGAGAGGGTCAAGAGGCCGGTGGGTGAGGGGGAGCAGTTTATCAGAGGGCCTGGCAGTGGTTCCCTGCTGGCTTGGAGACCCCAGAAATTCAGCTGAAATACGAATGTGTGATGGGAGCCATTTAGGAAAGAACGCAGCCTGTCCTGGGAACTGTAGTTGCCCAGCCAGGAGAAGAAACGCATGGCGAGGTCTCCTGTGGATTTGTGGGCACTGCACCGTGCTTGGCCGGTCTGGCTCCCTGGTGACAGAACCACATGCTGGAAGGTTCTTAATGAGCTCCCTGCCAGTCAGAGCTGGTCCTCATGGGAAGTACTGCCTTGATGGGGAGGGGACCTCTGTCAGTGGGGGTGTAGATGGAGCCAGAAGACTCCTGTTGGCAAGGCTATAGGGCCTCCTGTTCCTGGGGAGAGGCTAAATTTCTTTTTATTTTTTTCCTTTTCTTTCTTTCTTTCTTTTTCTTTTTTATTTTTGATAGGTTTTTGCTATAGGGTACGTGTGCTCACCAGAGAGACAGAGAGACAGAAAACAAGAAATCACCCCCCCAGGGGGATGGCCACGCTGCAATCCCTTCTCCATTCTCCTCTCGGGATCTTGGGCATGCATGCACACATGCTTGGCGTGAGTTTAAGCCACCAGGTCCAGGACTCGAACTGTGGTCGACTACACGGGAGACCAGCGACATAGCCATTATGTCAACTGCTGGTCCTAGAGAGGCTAGCTTTCGAACCTTTGGGGCATTCCCTGTCCAAAGTTTATGAACCGGGTCTAGAAAGTAAAGGTGCTCTACTGAGCCCAGGACGCCCTGTCACGATTAGTACCAAGGCCAGATTTCTCAGGCCGTTGAGGCCTTGACTTCCTTCTGGAATATTCTTCCTCCTTCTGTCTTGGTTTTGCTTCTTATATCGTCCTCTCCCCTGTCAGCTTCGAATGTCGGTTTTCTCCTGTGTCTGACGGCCCCGCCTATCCCAGGGCATGCTGGGTGTGTGGGCGCACACTTTCAGTGCAGATTGGCGCGCTGTCGGTCTCTGTTTTCCAGTAGAAAAGTTTTTGCCAGAAGTTCTCCAGGAGGTGGACCAGTACATCGTCCTCTATCAAAAATGCAATGAGATGATACAGAAGGCCCTGCCCTTTCCCAGGGAGGCCGTGCTGAGAGGGATGATCTGTGGCTATAGAGAAAGAGGCAAGGATTCTTGTCAGGTGAGCTCACGGCGCGGTCCTCCTGCCCAGGCGGCAGAGCCCGAGGCTCTTACGACTTCATCCGTTTACCCTACTTGAGTTAAGGAGGTTCGTGGGAAGAAGCCCCTCACCTCCGCCTGGCTGGCCTGGCCTATTCCTTCCGAAGGGAGCAGCCCTCGGGCCTGCAGGCGCTGCTAGGTGCTGGGAAGCTGGGGGAGGTACTGCTGGTATGTTATGTCGTCCGAATCTGGGTCCTCGTACATGGCCCTCACCATGCCACAGGGCTGTGCCTCGTTATCGCGGTCGACTCACATCACACCTACTGTATACTTACGGAAGGTGACACCTGAAGTCGTTAGATCACAGTGCTCCTGGGAGTACATGGACGAAGGCCCAGGCCCGTCCCTCCGCACCAAGCTATCTTCCTGAGGAGGGGACATTGGGACCTTAGAGGATGACTACTTGGACTCCTTTTTTTTTTCTTTTAAGTTATTTATTAAATTTTTTTTTTTTAATTTGATCAGAGAGAGAGAGAGAGAGAAAGTGAGAAAACATGCTGCCAGTTCTGGGACTCGAACTGCGGTCGACCATGTGGGAGTCCAGCGCCCCTAACCACCACGCCACCTGCCGGCCTGAGTACTTGGATTTCATAGAAAGAGGAGAACAGCATGTCCGGTAGCTCAGAGGTGTGAGGGAACTTCTCATGCAGCGAGGTAGTAAGTGTGGCCAGAGAAGTGGACTGACAGGGAATACGCGTGGCTTGGAGTGCTGTGTCAGGTTTCTAGACTCCGCCAGTTCAGGGCTGGGCCGTGGTATGGGCGAGTAACAGGTGGGCCTTTGGAGACACTGTGTCCTTGAGCTGGGTGGTGCACGAGAGCCGTTGTCGTCAGCAGGCAGTGAGTCTCAGGCAGGGTCTGGGGCCCCGAGGCAGGGGGTGGAGGTGTGTGTGAGGTCCAGTCATTGTCCGTGTGACCGATACCCATGGCAGTGGGTTGGGGAGACATCCAGGAGGACCCGCTGACGTGGCCGTTGGTGGGAAATGACCTGCAGAGTTCTGCTTGAGTCGGGGTACGTGGGGATGTCTGAGAAGGGAACTTAAAATATGGAGAGGATGAACTGTGTGGGTTAGGAGGGCCGGAGGACACTTCGGGCTAAGCGTGAGGACGTGGGTGGTATGCAAAATGTTTAGCAACCACCGTGCTCTGGGAAGTGGCCGGTCGGAATAGCCCCTGCGAATATTAAAGTCTTTTTTTTTTTTTTTTACTAATTTTTTTAAAAAGTAGTAAGGTTTGAAGAGGTCATAACAGAAGACACAAATACGCTCGTTGCTCTGGGAAGTTTAGACTCCAGGGTGCTGTGGACAGCTCAGCTGTTCATGTAGAAGAGACACTATCCAGGACCCCAGCCAGCAGGTGTTGGAGACGGTGCCCGAGACAGCAATGCACATGCACAGAGGGAAGAGAACTGCATTCCCATTCGTCTCTCAGTGGTCACATGCTCAGTTCACATGCCTATTCCCAGAGCCCCGGGCCTGGGAGGCCCTGGGAAATCCCTGTCCACATCCGTCTCCCCGACCCCTCGCAGCTTAATCAGCCTGCTTGTTGTGCTCTCTTCCGTTCCTGGAATGTGTTCTTTCTTTTTCCGCAGGGCGATTCTGGAGGCCCCATGACCTGTGAATATAATAACACGTGGATCCAGGTGGGGATTGTGAGCTGGGGCATCGGCTGTGGTCGTCACGAGGTGCCCGGAGTGTACACGGAAGTTGGTCACTACAGCAGCTGGATGCTCGCCGTGGTGAACCAGGCCACCTCTCTGCTTCCAGTGGTGTTCCTCATCCTACTCTCATGTCTGCTGCTGCCCCCGGGCATCCTGGGCACCCCGTGATCACCCCGGCCCACACCCTTCCCATTTCTGAGTCTCACACTTGGGCCTCTCCTCCAGCCACTTCCCCTTCCTCCTCAACTGTCCTGTCCTCAAATCCCAGTTGGACCTGTTGCAGAGCCACACAGTAGAGCATGGCGGGGAACTGGGGCCTGGAGTGTCCCGGCCCGGTGTGCTGCTCACCTCCCTCCTGGGCTGTGCTCTGCCTGGGTGGAGGAGGGGGAGCCGAGTCCCGCTGGAGGGCCGCTGACCTGAGGTGAGCATGCTCATCGCCATCTTGGAGAACTCCTACGAAGAGGAGACGTCGTCTGTGGTGACGCAGGTGTCAGACCTGGTCCTGGTTTCGGGGCTCTCACCCAAGACCTTCCAACCAGTCAGCCTGGTGACTGCTCAGAGAGTGACGGTGGCACTGCCAGGCCCCTGCAGAGGTGCGAGGCCCAGGACTTACACCTCTGCCTAATTGTCTGGGGCCGGGAGACGTACCCCTGTGCCCCTGTGTGGATCCGTGTGTGAGCAGACAGCCTCTGCCACACTCGCCCTCCTGGGGCACCCCAGTCTTGGCCCCCCTTCCTCAGTGCCCTAAGGCCACATCCAGGAACACCCCACGTTGTGTTGAGGCGGTTACGGAGTGCAGAGATTTCCGACGTCAACTGAATAAACGTGTGGAGAGTCCCCTGTGTGCCCGGAAGCTCTGCTCACCTGGGGTTTGGGGACACCGAAGACAAGTGTCCCTCCCGTTAAGTATAGTGAGATGTTAATGATTCTTTTGAGACCGCAGTGAGTGGAGGCCCTGTCTACACCGATGTGGGCTAGAGGATGGTGCCAGTGCACTGGGTCTGCTGTCTGTGCTCCTCAGAGCCATCGGCCTTGCTGCAGGAGCTCTGCAGCTGAGTGTGCTTCTGGGAAGGAGGAAGTGAGAGAGACTGAAAGCAAGACGGGGGCAGGGTACCACATCCCAAACTGCAGCCTCCATGTTCTGCCCGTTTCTGCCTTCCCCCTGCAGGAGAGTTGGGTCTGAGCACCAGATCACTTTGGTCAGGCTGTATTGGGGACAGATGGCTGAGGCATAGGGAGGTGAGAAGTGAGGGTGTTTCCTAGGTCTACTGGCACAGGTCTCTCACTACTCTAGAGTCCCAGGGTAGCTCCTCGAACATTTCATTGCTCCCAATTTCTTCTTTGTTTATGAAACTTTAAAGCTACCTGCCTTGGGAGAGAATTGGTGTCTTTTACATATGGAAAGACATATGTAAAAAAAGGTGCATGTGAATATTTCTTGAATAAAGGAAGGATTGGGGTATAGATACTTTTTTTTAAGAGAGATTTTTGCTGTAGGGTGCATGCGTGCACTGAAGAGACAGAGAGACTGAGAGACAGAAAGCAAGAAATCATCCTCCAGAGAGGATGGCCATGCTACAGTACCTTCTCCTCCAGTCTCCTCTCAGGATTTTGGGCATGCACTCACATGCAGCTGGTGTGAGTTTCAGGCCACTGGGTCTGGGACTCAAACTGCAATCGACTACATGGGAGTCCAGCAATGTAGCCATAATGCCATCTGCTGGTTCTGGAGTATAGATTCTTAATCATCTTCCTGGTTACCTTTCCTCCCCTTCCTTCTGGGCATATAGCTGGTCAGAATAGACTACATTTCTAAGTGTGTTTTGGAAGCTGCTGGGCCAGGATTGTGGTTGGCCATGTGGGATCTGGCTCCTTTAATGAGTAGGCTACAGGGCTGACCCCACACATATTTTCTCAAGTCAACATCACACTTCTGTGTACAGCAGAAATGTTTTATGCAAGAAACAGTGGTTGGCATAATGGCTATGTTGCCATGTAGTTGACCACGGCTGGAGTCCTGGACCTGGTGGCATAAACTCATGCCGGGTACGTGTGCATGCATGCCTAAGATCCCGAGAGGAGAAAGGAAGAGAAGGGATTGCGGCATGGCCATCCCTTCTGGGGGGTGATTTCTCGCTTTCTATCTCTCTATCTTTCTGGTGAGCACACATGCCCTATAGCAAAAACCTCTCCAAAAAAAAATGGAATGTTTTATGCATACTTGCCATTTCATTGCACAAAATATTAAATAGATATGGATTAATGGAGCGATACTTAAGAAAAATTTTGCAAGGATTATTTACAAGAAATACACACACACACACATACACATACAAAATGTATTAATTTCAGGCCAGCAGGTGCCATGGTGGTTAAGGATGCTGGACTCCCACATGGTCAACCGCGGTTCGAGTCTTGGACCTAGTGGCTTGCTTTCTCACTTTCCCTCTCTCCCTCACACTGTCTCTCTCTGGTCAAATTAAAATAAATAAAGTTAAATCTTTTGAAAATGTATTAATTTCAGTAAGGATGAACTGCTGGCCCTCATGCTGGAAGGAGGTTGATAGAATCATCTTGCGGGAACCAGCAGTTAGCATAATGGCTATGTCGCTGGACTCCCACGTAGTCAACTGCGGTTCGCGTCTTGGACCCGGTGGCTTAGAACTCACGCCGGGTGCGTGTGCGTGCGTGCCCAAGATCCCGAGAGGAGAATGGAGGAGAAGGGATTGCGGCGTGACCATCCCCCCTGGGGGGTGATTTCTCGCTTTCTGTCTGTCTCTCTCTCTGTCTGTCTGGCGAGCGCACGCGCCCTATAGCAAAAACCTCTCCAAAAAAAAAATCATCTTGCCACTACATAGCTGGCTAGTCTCTGTCTTGGTCCACTTTCTGCTGCTATAAAAAATACTACAGATTGGGTCATTTGGAAAGTAAAGCAATTTATTTATTACAGTCCCAGAGACTAGGAAGTCCAAGATAAAGGGGTTTAATCTAGTGAGGACCTTCTTGCTGTGTTATCCCATGGCAAAGGGCAGAGGCGGAAACAAGGGAGAGACAGAGGGCGAGTCAGAAGGGCAGGCTTCCTTTGTGACAACCTGTTCTTGTAGTAGCTAACCTACTCCTAGCATAATAACATTAATCCATGTATGTGGTTCTGCCCTTATCACCTCTTATTAGGCCCCACTTTCCAACACTGTTCCTTGGGGATATTACGTTTCCAGCACGTGAATTTGGGAGACTCATTCAAACCACAGCATTCTGCCCCAGTCACCAAAATTCATGTTTCCTCATGTACTAAATACACTCTTCCCATCCCAATAGTCCCTAAAGTTTTAACTCATGCCAGCACCAACTCAAAAGCCTAATGTCAGGGCCAGCAGGTGGCGTGGTGATTAAGGGCACTGGATTCCCACATGGCTGACCACAGTTCAGGTCCCGGACCCAGACCTGGCACCTTGCTTTCTCGCTTTCCCTTTTTTTTCTCTCTCTGTCCCTGTCTCTGGTCAAATAAAAAATTAATAGTAAAAAATGGAATTAAATAATTCTTTGTTTAAAAACATTTTAAAAAATCAGATATGGGTAAAACACAGAGCACTTTTTTTTTAAATTTTTTATAGGCTTTTGCCATAGGGTGTTCCCTCACCAGAGAAAGAGAAACAGAGAGAGGGAAAGGAGAAGTCACCTCCCAGGGAGGATGTCCACATCACAGACCCTCTCCTCCATTCTCCTTTCAAGATTTGGGGCGTGCATGCACATGCGCTGGTGCAAGTTGCAAGCCACCAGGTCCAGGAGTAGAACTGCAGTCAACCATATGGGAGTCAGCACCTTAACCACCATGACAACTGCCGGCCCCTTAAGGCCTACTCTAACACATGATGAATTTCCTCAAGCTGTGAGCTGTGAAATTAGAACAAATTAACATACAAAATACAGTGTGGGACAGTTGTAGTATAGATATTCTTCTTGCAAAAGGGGGAAAGAGGCAAGAAAAAAAGGTAACTGGTCCCAGGTAAGTTCAAAACCCAACAGGGAAAAGCAACATTAAACCTTAAAGCTACAGAATGACATTTCACCCCTTGTGCACAATCTTGGACATTCTTAAGGGTTTGGGCCCCAAAGCCTTGGGTAGACTTCCACCTGTGACTTTGTCAGACTCAGCCCATGCAGTGTTTCTCACAGGTTGGACTCTCTGCCTGCAGTTCTTCCAGGCTGGCAGTTCTACAGTACTGGGATCTTGGGGGTGGCTTGCCCCTATGGTTCCACATTACCCTAGTGGGGCTGTGGTGCTTCAAGCTCCAGTCCCA
The DNA here is from genome assembly GCF_000334495.1 of Tupaia belangeri chinensis. Lineage (NCBI taxonomy): Eukaryota > Metazoa > Chordata > Mammalia > Scandentia > Tupaiidae > Tupaia > Tupaia belangeri. The sequence goes on along the minus strand of NW_006209032.1, from coordinate 1,773,761 downwards.
CATTCCTGCTCAGCATTGTCCTACCAGGGCCTCCCTATGGTGGCTCCACTCCTGTGACAAATCTGTGATCCTCAGGCTATTCATAACACCCTTTGAAATGTAGGTGGAAGAAGCCATGCACCCACAGTTCTTAAATTCTGCAGAATTACCACCACCTAGACATCGACAAAATTTACAACTTGTACCTTTTTGAGCATCAGGCCAAGATGCATCTGGGGCCACTTGAGACACATCTGGGTCAACAAAGGCGTGTTGCACTGAAATGCAAGGAGCAGAATCCTGAAATGACCCTGAGCAGCAGCCTATACCTAAGAACCATTCTGTCCCTCTAGAGCTCTGGACCTGTGATGGGAGAGGTGGCCTTGAAGATGTCTGAAATGCCTTCCAGATTTCTCTTCTACTATCCTAATGAATGGCCTATGGCTTCATTCCATCTACTCATCAGTTAGTTGCTTGGACGCTCTGTTGGTTTCCTCTGCTGAAAATGCTCTTTCATCCTCTACCACAGGCCCAAGCTACAATTTTCCCAAATCCTTCCATTTTGCTTCCCTTTAAATTATAAATAGTCTTTAAGTCATCTCTTTCCTCTCTTATTTTACTGCATAACCCAGAATAATCTCCAGTTGCAAGGTTCTTAGTTTAATCACCATGTAGGTAACACATTCATGGGTTCTAGGCATTAGAATCTGTACATCTTTGGGAGGACAATATTCTGTTTACTATGGGGTTTTCAGGTGTTACTATTATGAATAAAGGACTATAAATATTCATTCAGGTTTGTGTGTGTCTCTCTGTGTGTGAACATAAATCTTTCCCAGGGATAAATGCCCGGGAGTATAATTATTGGGTCATATGGAAATAGAATATTTTGTTTTAAAGGAACTGCACTCTCTTTTCCAGAGTGGCTGTAATATTTTGCATTCCCACCACAATGTATGAGTGAGCCAATGTCTCTGTATTCCTGTCAGCATTTGGTGTTATCACTATTTCATATTTTAGCCAGTCTGGTAGGTGTGCAATATCTTCCTGTGATTTTAATTAACGGTATCCAACGTCACATGGATATCGATTTTCCCCAAAGATAGCAATGTCATCTCTAAGGTCGTGGTTAGTAATGTAAAGTGCAACATGTTACGCTATGTTAATTAGATTTTTTAGTGCAAACAAGTCAGGGAGGAGGAGAGCGAGAGCGAGAGCAAGAGCGAGCCTGAGCGAGCGAGAGAGAGGAGGGGCCTAATCACAAATCCCTCCCTGCCCCCCCAAACATCCACAAACCCCGCGGCGTGGCAGGGGTTGTGGACGAGTCTTTGCGTGATTGAGAGGTGGTGGCATGACACTTGCTTCCTGGGCCACTAAGAGCCTGGGAGGCAAAGGTTTCCTGGCGAAGGGGCTTGAGTTCCGGCGGGACGGGGAACAGGGAGGCTCCGCCCATGCCGCGACTCCGAGGCCCCGCCCCGGCGTCAGGCCCCGGCCCCGGCGGCAGACCCCGCCCCTGAC
>NW_006209032.1:1754466-1771863 GCF_000334495.1 Tupaia belangeri chinensis | reverse complement strand
GTGGGGGTGACCGAGAGGCCGCAGCCGTCCCCTCCTCCGCCCTCGGGGACCCCACCCGCCCTGGGGGTCTGCATCACGGGCTGCGGTGACAGTGCAGCAGCAGCGCCACCTCCGGCCCCTTCCCTCCTGCCGCAGCGTGTGGCCGTCGGCTTATGAAGATCGTGGGCGGCAGCCCCGCGGCGGCCAAGAAGTGGCCCTGGCAGGTGAGCCTGCAGGTCAACGACCAGCACATCTGCGGAGGCTCCCTCATCGCCCACCGCTGGGTGCTGACGGCGGCTCACTGCATATACGGGTGAGCATCTGGGGTGGGGCCAGTCCTGTCCCCTCCCTGCGCCTCCCCTTCCTCGCCTGGAGAAGGAGGTCACCCCATAGTTTTAATTCAGTCTGGGGTGACACTGGAGGGTTTGCGTTTCTAGCAAGTTCCGTGGGGACTGCTGCTGGCCAGGGGCCCACACATGGGGAGCCGCTGGCTAGAGTGGGCAGGGGTCCTGCGGGAGGGGCTGTGGGCTACAGGGAGGAAGGGGTGAGGGCTGGCCTACAGGGATGGGCCCTGGCTGGGGAGTAGCTGTAAGGTGTGCAAGGGGAGTATGCAGACCCTTCAAGATCTCGCTGCAGCCACTTGGAATACAAAGTGAAAATAGGATACACAAGCCTGAGTCAACAACACACAATGGCGGTCGTGGTCCCGGTCCGAGACATCATTGTCCATCAGTATTACCAGAGTATCGGAATGATCCAAAATGACATTGCCCTTGCTCTGCTCGACGTTCCTGTGAATTACTCTGCATACATCCAGCCCGTGTGCCTCCCTGAAAAGACTTTCATGGTGGAAGATGATACCAAGTGCTGGGTGACTGGATGGGGCAAACTGAAAGAAGACGGTGAGACTCCAACCTGGTGCCCTGGGATTGGCCTACAAGCTCAAGGGTCCAGGAGGCAGAGGCAAATTTTGTAGGCTAAGGAAGGAGGGTGGAGAGAATGCTGCCAGGGAGGAAGGTAACAAGGGAAGAAATTCAACTGGTTTGTCAGGAGCTGGAGGCTTGGGTGCCAAGCGTGGCGTGATCTCTCCGGGATGGATTTGGGCTCAAGGGGTGATGAACTGTCTGCCAGTTCAAGCTGTCCCTCCTTGGAAGCGCCTTCCTTGGCACACAGGGTACTTCCTGTGAGTGAGAAAAGGCCAGAGAACTCTCAGTGAGGCTGGAGGGCCTCTTGTTCCTGGGGAGAGGCTGGATTTGTACCTCTGGGGAGCTCCCTGTCTGAGAGTCTGGGATCCTGCTCTAGAAAGGAAAGATGTATTAGAGAGGCACAAGACACCCTGCCACTACTACGACTGAGACCAGAATGACAGATGCTTGTTTCGATCTTACCCTGCTGAGGCTCCCTCTCTTGGCTCTGCTTACTTCTCCTGTGTTGGTTTAGATCTCACATATTCCTCTCCCCACGTCAGCTTCGGTTCTTATTTCTGCCAGCGTCAAATGGGGCAATGCCCAATGCCCAAGAAGTGTCTGTGTTTAAACACACGGTCTCGGGCCCCCAAGTGGGCGCTGGCAAGTCCTGTTTTGTCCCAATTCAGCAGATCCAACTTACTCCTAAATTATCTCTCTAGATCCACCAAAAAAGGCACCAGTTGATCTGCAGGAGGTTGAGCTAAGCATTATCCGCTTTAAGGAATGCAATGAGATTCTCAAAAAAAAGCTGTCGAGCATTACTGACATGGTACAGAAAGGAGTGGTCTGTGGCTATAATCCCCAAGGAAAGGATTCCTGCCAGGTCAGTACTGGGACCCTGTCCACCTCAGCCTTGCAGTGGGCGTCTCAGAAGTTCATACTTTCCTAGTAGGGCCAGCTTGTCCCCAGCCCTTCCGCTCACCCTTACTCAAGTTAATGGGACACCAGGACAAGTTACCAAGAAGCTCCTGGGCTCCCTTGACTGATCCTTCAGGAGAGAGCAGGTGATCTGCCTGGCAGGGGAGGGAGCCTGGCAGGTCATATGGACAGTGCAAGTTCAGGTTCTGAGCCCCTTCTGTGGGACAGGCAACTTACTGTCTCAGGTATGTTTTTGTTGTTTATATTCAGTTTTTAGAACATGACGTTTTTAGAAGGTCCACATTTTAATTTGTTGTTGTTGTTTTTGTTTTTAATTTTTAATTCTTAGGCCAGCCAGTGGCTTGGTGATTAAAGTGACTGAATCCCACGTGGTTGACTGTATGGTTTGAGTCCCAGGCTTGGTTTGGAAAACATGCTGGGTGTACCTCTATGCATGCCCAAAATCTTGAGAGGAGAAATGGAGAAGGGATTGTGACCTGACCACCCCTCTGGGGGGGTGCTCTCTCACCCTCCCTCTATCTTGCTCTGTTGAGCACACACACCCTGTAGCAAAGTAAGAAAATTTTTTTTCCCGTTTTCATATTCCCAGGAACCTAGGGCTGGTGAGGCCTTCAAGGTGCCGGGGGAAGCCCATGGAAGCCTGTCTCTCCAGCACCTCGCAGGGCAGTCAGCCTACTCTCCCATGGAGCCACTTCTATTCCTGCAGTTTATTTATTTCTCTTTCTGCAGGGCGATTCTGGAGGGCCCCTGGTCTGTGAATTTAACAAAACCTGGATCCAGGTGGGGATTGTGAGCTGGGGCATCGGCTGTGGTCGCAAAGGATACCCTGGAGTTTACACAGAAATTAGTTTCTACAAGGAGTGGCTCATTAGACGACTGAGTCGAGCTTCCAGTCTGGACCCATCAGGCTTCCTCATCCTACTCCCATGTCTGCTGCTGCCCCCGGGCATCCTGGGCACCCCGTGATCACCCCGGCCCACACCCTTCCCATTTCTGAGTCTCACACTTGGGCCTCTCCTCCAGCCACTTCCCCTTCCTCCTCAACTGTCCTGTCCTCAAATCCCAGTTGGACCTGTTGCAGAGCCACACAGTAGAGCATGGCGGGGAACTGGGGCCTGGAGTGTCCCGGCCCGGTGTGCTGCTCACCTCCCTCCTGGGCTGTGCTCTGCCTGGGTGGAGGAGGGGGAGCCGAGTCCCGCTGGAGGGCCGCTGACCTGAGGTGAGCATGCTCATCGCCATCTTGGAGAACTCCTACGAAGAGGAGACGTCATCCGTGGTGACGCAGGTGTCAGACCTGGTCCTGGTTTCAGGGCTCTCACCCAAGACCTTCCAACCAGTCAGCCTGGTGACTGCTCAGAGAGTGACGGTGGCACTGCCAGGCCCCTGCAGAGGTGCGAGGCCCAGGACTTACACCTCTGCCTAGTTGTCTGGGGCTGGGAGACGTACCCCTGTGCCCCTGTGTGGATCCGTGTGTGAGTGGACAGCCTCTGCCACACTCGCCCTCCTGGGGCACCCTAATCTTGGCCCCCCTTCCTCAGTGCCCTAGTGGCCACATCCAGGCACACCCTACGTTGTGTTGAGGTGGTTACGGAGTGCAGAGATTTCCAACGTCAACTGAATAAACGTTTGGAGAGTCCCCTGTGTGCCCGAAAGTTCTGCTCACTTGAGTCTGGTGTATACCTATTCCCTGCAGAGACCTGGTTTGGAAGGATCTCAGGGCCTCCATTAAACACTGGTAGAGCCAGAGTTGAAGCTGCTCCCATGTAAGACTTGCTGCCTATGTAGCCATCAGCCGCTCTGTATGTGGGAACGTTGTCATCATGTTTAGTAGCCTCTGTAGTTAGAACAGGGGAGCTAGAGGCACAGAAATGGGCACGGCCCACCCACACCCTTATACCACTCCCTGCTGCCCTGGAGCAGGTGTGCTTTGAGAACACACACTGGGCTATGGGCTGAGACTTGAGGTCGAAGAACTGAGTAGCCACAGGGAGGAGGGCAGGAAGAGGGGCTCCTGTGTGTGCTTTTCCAGTTACCAGACCCAGTGTTTCGGTGTCACCTGAGTTGACTGCCCTTTGCTCCCTGGCCTTTGTCTCCTATGTGCTTGTCCTCCCCTGGCCAGTGCCCAGCTCCTGGATACCAGTGGGCCTTGGTGGGTGGTCTGCGATCGTCCTACCTGCTGCCTGGTTACAGCTGAATCCAGCGAGTCCTAGGCCACAGTCTTTTACAGAACTGCCCGGTAGGTGGCCTTGGAGGCCCAAGGCTCACCACGTCCCTCTGTCACTTGCAACTTTCTTTCAGAACAAGTTGTCTGGCCCTTTTCCCTCTGCTCCCTCTGGAAATGCCAGCATGGCTTCTCCTTTCCTTCGTTCTTCATCGTTAAGACTGATGCGAACAGAACCTCCTCCCATAGCTTCCCCTGTAGCTAAATGGATCAATGAATACTCACTTATCCTTTGTCACTTTGGAGAAGTTTTTGCGATAGGGCGTGTGCGCTCACCAGACAGACAGAGAGACACAAAGAGACAGAAAGCGAGAAATCACCCCCCAGGGGGGATGGCCACGTCGCAGTCCCTTCTCTATTCTCCTCGGGATCTTGGGCACATATGCACATATGCCTGGCGTGAGTTTTAAAGCCACCAGGTCTGGAACATGAACCGTGTTCGACTATATGGGAGCCCAGCCACATAGCCATTACACTAACTGCCTGTCCCATAGGATGCCTTTTTTTTTTTTTTTTAAGAAAAATAATTTTTTATATAATTGTATTTATTATTATTTAATTTTCCATAGGGCACATGCCTTCAATAGAGAGAGAGGAAAATGAGAAAGCAGGTCACCAGGTCTGGGACTCAGTCGGCCATGTGGGAGTCCAGCATTCTAATCACCATACCACCTGCTGGCCTTCCAGGATGCCCTGTTGAAGAGGAGGAAGTGCAGTGGGCAGGCAAAGGTTATGGCCCAGCTGCAGGAAAAACCCCAGGCTCTGGGATATTCATAGTTCCAGATGGGGTGCCCTTTGGTCTCCAAATACTAGATCATATTTCTTGTTGTAAGGGAAGAGGAATGGAATTTGAACATCTCAATCACTGAGGAACAGTCTCTGGATGCCAGAAAACACAGGCGCCCCACCTGCCTCCGCCCAAGTCCAGAGCACCAGGTGCCACATAAGAGTGAACATTTTTGCTCTTTCCAACAAATATTTGTAGGTTACCTTGTAGGAATCAGGCACAGGGCTGGGGAAGCAAATAAAATGAGAATTACAGGTGGCAGGGTAGATGTGGTCGTTAGGAGGACCCTGGGGTAAGGTTCTCTGGAGGAGATAGATAACACTGGGAGAGGAGGGTCGAGGGGGCAGGCAACAACTCTGCTAAAAATACTGGACTTTTTTTTTTAAAAAAAGGAAGGCAAACAAACAAACAACCCCTGTGGTTTCTAGCCCTGAGGTGTAAGTGACAGATAGCAATGAGCATTTTTGGCACCCACCCAGATTGTTGGTCTTGAAATACCATTTACTGGGGCCAGCAGGTGGCATAGTGGTTAAGGTGCTGAACTCCTACATAGTTGACAGCGGTTTGAGTCCTGGACCCAGTGGTTTGAAACTCATGGTAGGTCTGTGTGTGTGTATATATGTCCAAAATCCCGAGAGAATGGTGGAGAAGGGATTACATCATGGCCAACCCCCCGGTAGGTGATTTCTCGATTTCTGTCTCTCTGTCTTTCTCTCTCTAGTGAGTGCATGCTCCACATAGCAAAAACCTTTCTCTCAAAAAAAAAAAAAAAAAAAAAAAAGAAAAAGAAAAAGAAATACCATTTACTACCAATGGAAACTGGACTTTTTTGGAGAGATGGCTTGAAACAAATACAGAGCAGGGAAAGTATAAAATGAGCCTTCAATTTCCTGCCATGCCAGAAGGCAGGGAAGCTGTCAAAGACTCATGGAAACAAGTCAGAAGGACTCGGGAATCCGCTGGAACAGGCTGTCTATGGTGACACGTGTTCCCGCTAGACGCTGTGGGCAGAGTAATCATGTCCACCGTCCAGTTACTGAAGGATTGACTCATCCTGGCAGGAGGGGGAAATGGAGGACAAAGGACTGCAGTGTGACCACAGCTCATTGGAGAGCTTCTAGATTCCCGGAAACATTGGAGCCTTTCAAAGCACCCTATGGGCACCCTACTCCCCAGTTTTATTTATTAGATTGTAAGGAAAGTCATGAAATATTCTTCAATTTTGTTATGCAAAAATGCTTCATGACTTTCCCAACAACCCAATATTTTTTTCCCATAGTGCATGTGCATTCATCAGAGAGAGACAGTAAGAGGGAAAATGAGAGAGAAATCACCCCCCACGAAGGATGACAATGCCACAATCCCTTCTCCTCCATTCTCCTTCTGAGACTCTGGGCATACATGCACACGCAACCGACGTGAGTTTCAAGCCACCAGGGCTAAGACTGGAACAGCGGTCAGCCATGTGGGAGTCCAACGCATTAACCACTCTGCCACCTGCGGGCCCCACCCAGTTTTCTGTTTTGATGTTTTGGATCAACCTCTTTTTAGTCACCACTGATGATGCTGCTCAGGCAGCTGTGATGCTAAAATAAGGAGTAAGGCGACAAAGGAGTGAGTAGGCATTGTTCCAGTCCTGCTAGTTTGTGATAAACGTCACGAGAATAAGGTTATTCACACAGGTATCCTAGTCAGGTCAAATAAAGACAAGTCTGATGGAGCTTTTCAGTGAGCTGCTAGACAAGTCCAATAGTGACAGTCACTGGGGGTGGGGCTTTTGGTGCCACCAAGACTATTTCCCCCCTTTTTAGCAGCTGCTAGGCTGCTGGCTCTCACAGCTCCTGTATTGGGGGACTGTTGATGATCAAGTCCACCATTGACCTCAGAGAAGGATGTAGTTCTTACAGTGATCAATGAAATTCAAGACTTTTCTTGATTAAGCCTTTAGTTAATTTTCAGAATTCTAAAAAAGTTGATTTTCACAAATTTTTCCAGTAATCGAAATGCTGCAAACTTTCTATTTGGTTCCTTTGATTCTTTTGCCAATAACACACTAACTTGATAGCTTTATAGTAAGTCTTGAAATTGGACAATATGAAGGGCCAGCCAGTGGTGTGCTGGTTGGGGTGCCAGACTCCCATTTGGCTAACCACAGTTCGAATCCTGGGCCTAGTGTCTTGCTTTCTCACTTTCCCTTTCTCTTTCTCTCTGTCTCTCTGGTATGCACACACATCCTATAGCAAATAGAAAATAATAATAAATAAATAAATAAAATTAAAATGTATAAAAATGGGTAATATGAGTCTTTCAACTTTGCATATTTTAATTTGTTTTTATTTGTTTATAATGTTTATTATTATTATTATTTAGGTTTGCCATAGGGTATGTCCACTCACCAGAAACAGTGGGAGCAAGAGAGAGAAAGCAAGCCACTAGGTTCAGGATTCAAACTGCAGTTGGCCATGTGAGTTCAGCACTCCAATCTTCATGCCACCTGCTGTCCCAACTTTGTCTTTTTTTAGGAATTGCTTTGGATATTCTTGTAACTTTGACTTTTTGCATAAATTTTAGTATCATAAAAGTTTGCTGGAATTTTGAATAAGATTGTTTTGAATCTATAGTTCAAGTTGGAGAGAACTGACATCTTAACAATATTTAATCTTTTAATCAATAAATGTGATATTTTTCCTTTTAGGATTTTTCTTGATTTTATTACTTGATGTTTTATAGTTTTCCATATATAGATTGAACACGTATTTTGTTAGATTTATACCTAAGTACCTCACCTTTTAAAAATGCAATTGTAGGAGCCAGCAGGTGGCATGGTGGTTAAGGTACTGGATTCCCTCCATGGCTGACCATGGTTCAAGTCCCAGACCTGGCAGCTTGAGAGACACAACAAACAAATAGATAAATAAATAATTTTAGGGAACCAGCAGTTAGCATAATGGCTATGTCGCTGGACTCCCACGTAGTTTACCGCGGTTCGTGTCCCGGACCCGGTGGCTTAAAATTCACGCCGGGTGCGTGTGCGTGCGTGCCCAAGATCCTGAGAGGAGAATGGAGGAGAAGGGATTGCGGTGTGACCATCCCCCCTGGGGGTGATTTCTCGCTTTCTGTCTCTGTTTCTCTCTCTGTGTCTGTCTGGCGAGCATATGCGCCCTATAGTGAAAAACCTCTCCAAAAAAATAATAATAATAAAACATAAATACATAATTTTAAAAATGCAATTGTAAATGTGATATTTTTCCAAATTATGAGTGTTTGTTGCTAACAGAGGTATATAATTTTGTGGATTGACTTTTTATCCAGCAAATTGCTAACTCATGTATTAATTACAGCAATATATTTTTTTTATGTGTGTGGATTTTTCTGGATTTCCTATAAGAACAACTGAGTTGTTTACAAATAACACAGTTTCATTTCTTCCTTCTTAATTGATATGTCTTTTATTTCTTTTCCTTGCTATATTGCATTAGCTGTTCTCCCAGTACTGTGTAAACATGCAGGAGTGGACGAAAAGCACATCCTTGTCTTTTTTTTTTATATATAGAGGGAAACCATTTCTCTCTTATCATGAAAAGTTCTTTAGTATCTTTGTAGCTACCCTTTATTAGATTAAGAAATTCCCTTCTCATCTTAGTTTTCCAGTAATTTTTACTATAAATGGATGTCGAATTTTGTCGACTGCTTTCCTACATCTGTTGGAAAAATTATATGGTTTTTACTATTTAATATTTATGTTAATATGGTAAATTACACTGATTGGCTTTCAGGTATTGAACCAGCCTTGCATTCTTGATAAACTGCATTTGTTCATAATATATTGCTGGATTAGATTTGCTAATATTTTGTTAAAGAGTCTCGTGTCTATGTTCCAGAGACATATTGTGGTGTAGGTTGCTTGTCCTGTAATGTCTTTGTCTGGTTTTGGCCTTAGAGTAATGTTGGCCTTATAACATAAGTTGGTAAGTGTTCCCTCCTCTTTTTTTTTTTTTTTGTTATTTATTTAATTTTATTTATTGTTATTATTTTTTAATTTGCTATAGGGTATGTGTGCTCACGAGAGACAGAGAGAGAAAGAGAAAGCTGTCAGGTCCGGGACTTGAACTGCAGTTGGCCATGTGGGAGTTCAGCACCTTAATCACCATACCACCTGCTGGCCCAGTTCCCTCTTTTATTTTGTGATTTGCAGACTTGGTATTATTTATTTATTAAATATTTGGTAGAATTTGCTGTGAAATCTGGGCCTAGAGATATCTTTGGAAAATTCTAAATTACAAATTCTGTTTTACAAATAGACATAGGTCTGTTTGTATTACTTATGTCTCCTTGAATGAATTTTGATGGTTTATGTCTTTCAAGAAATTGGTTCATTTGACTTAAGCTTTTGAATTTAGATAGAGGTGTTTATAGTATTTCATTCTTATCCTTTTGTTCCATCTCTTGTTTCTGATATGGGTAACTTGTCACTTCTCGAAATTTTTTCTTAGCTAATCTGCATGGAGGTTTATCAATTCTACCCCCCCCCCCCCCCCCGAAGAACCAGCTTTTGGTTTCAGTGGTTACTGTAATGCTTTCCCATTTTCAGGTTCATTTGATCTTTGCCGTAACTTTTATTATCTTCATCTTTCTACTTACTTCAGGTTTAATTTTTCTCTTATTTCTGTGGCTTCCTAAGGTGGGAGCTTAGATGACTGATTTGGATTTTTCTTCTTTTCTAATACTGTATACTCATCTAATACTGTAAGCTTCCTCTTAAGCACTGCTTTAGTTGCATTGCACACATTTTGATGTTTTATTTTCATTTTAATTGAGTTCAAAACATTTTAAATTTCTTTTGTGACTGGTTCTCTAATCCATATGTTATTTAGAAACATGTAGCTTAATTTCCAGATATTTGGAATTCTAACATCCATGTCATATCCCAATGTCTTTCTCTTACTGTTTCTTGTTAATTCTATTACGGTCGAGAACATGCTTCACAATTTCTAATTCTATTGGTATTGGAACGGCACAGGTGGTGGTGTACTGATCTGCAGTGCTAGAAGCTGCACGGCCAACTACAAGTTCAGAAATACACCCAGCATGTGCACATCCCAGATCCTGGCTGGCTGCAGGGCTGGGGAAAAGGAATCCTCGCATGACAACATGTTGTCAAGGATGTGTGTCTCTCCTTTTCTCACACGTGTGCACACATGTACTCTATCGTAAGTAAAGGTTTTTACAATTTTTATTTCTTTATCTGTGATAGAGAGTGGATATTTATCCAAGATGAGCATGTGTGTGAGAGAAGCACCCCTGACAGAGTTTTGTCACACCATGACCCCCTTTTCCAGCCCTCCAGCTCCTTAGAATCCTGCATATATGTGCCTGGTGTGTTTTCAAGCTGACCAGGGGCTCTGAACCGAGGTTTGCCACATGGCTTCCAGTGCTGTAGTTCAGTTTGCTACTGACTGTACCACCTGGCTGGGCCAAAATAAAAATTTCAAAAATTTAGATGGATTTTACATTTATTGAAATTTGGTTTAGGGCCCATAATATGGTCTATCTTGACAAGAATTTTTTTTTTCTGCTGTAGCCGAATGGAGCATTCTATATATGTCACTTAATAAGCTGATCGTGGTCTAGCAGGTGGTGTGGTGTTTAAGACACTGGATACCACATGGCAGACTCCATGGTTCAAGTCCCAGACCTGGTGGCTTGAAAAATACACCAGGTGTATGGGACCAGCAGTTAGCATGATGGCTATGTCGCTGGACTCCCATGTAGTCGACCGTGGTTCGAGTCCTGGACCCGGTGGCTTAAACTCACGCCGGGCGCGTGTGCGTGCGTGCCCAAGATCCCGAGAGGAGAATGGAGGAGAAGGGATTGCGGCGTGACCATCCCCCCTGGGGGGTGATTTCTCTCTGTCCTGTGAGTGCATGTGCCCTATAGCAAAAACAAATCTAGAAGAAATAAAAGCAATCTCTTAAGAAGAACAAATCAAAAACCCCAGGTTCCCACAAATTGGTCTCCTGTTTCTGTGTGTATCATCCACTGACCAGTACATCTTACCTCTTCCTAATCATTTCTTTTTTACTTTATATAAAGATCCTTCTTTGTCCCTCATAACTGCATTATGTACTATGACCTGAAGAAATTTCTATCCCATCGTTTTTTTCTTTTTTTGCTTCAGATGTGTCTAGTATTTCTTTTTCTAATCTTTTTATTTCCAATTTATCTGTATGTTTTGTTTCAAATTAGTCTTTTCAGATAACACGTTTCTGGACTACGTATCTTCTTCTCTAGTTATTACTTAAAAGTAGTTGTTTTGTCTGGTGGTCGCAACCTAGTCCCAACAGCGGTTGCAGTCGCTGTCGCGTCGGGACCCTTCCTGCCGCCTCGTTTTCTTTTGTTTGTCACACCTTTTGCTTCTCTTTTAACCTTCCGTTGGGAAGACTATGCTTTCTAGTGCTATTAAGGACGCTAGTGATCAGACTGCACGCAAGTGGATAGCCCAGGAAACCTGGGGGTTTAAGATCCATGAACTTGATTCCACATTCCCAGTCTTCGCATTCCCAGTCCTCCACATCCCTGCTCGGACGAGCAGTGGCTGGAACACCCGGGATCCGAGCCTCGGGAGCAGTCCTGCCCAGCTCCCGGCTTCCCGCCGCACGGGGCAGGGCGCGGCGCCGCCAGGGGGCGCCGAGAGAGGCGCGAGCGTGTTGATGGCGTCCGTGCGCGGCCTCCGTGGCGGCGGCGGCGCGGGCTCCCTGGTCCTGCTGCTCTGGCTCCAGCTCCTTCAGCCCCGGCTCAGCGAGGCTCTGGGTGAGCAGCGGGGAGCGCGGCTGGGCGGGCCGTCGCGGTCCCTGGGAACAGGCCGGCTACCGCGCTCCTGGTCTCGTCTTGGTCAGGTCGGGGTTACAGAGCAGAAGAGGAACCCCCAATGACCCGGGGAAGCCCAGAGTCCTCGGCCCCTGTAGGAACCCTGAAGTCACCAAGGACTCCGGAGCTGGCCGTAGCTCCAGGATCACCGGCAACCACGGGACCTCCAGGACCCCAGCATCCTTCATCACCGGCCTTGGGGGCAGCCTTTGCACCCGCTGAGAACCCCACACTTGGAGGCCCATTTCCCGGAGGTCCGGCTTCCAGGGCCCGCCCGTCTGGAGGTCGGAGGGGAGCCAGTCTGGATGGGAAGGCGGAGTGTCAGACTGTGCTGGCGGGGTGGGGAGAACCGGGACACGCCCGCCCCCATCCCCACCCCCGGATCCGAGGACCCGCCTCTGCCTTGCGCGCGGGGGGGGGGTGGAGTGTTGGGGGGTGTTGGACGGGTTGGATGGGGTGGGAGAGCCGGTGCAGCAGCTTCACTCTGTCACCTGTCTCCTGGGCCAACCAGTGTGCGGCCAGCGCTTCCCAAAGATCGTTGGTGGACTGCCGGCCCCACAGAGGAAGTGGCCCTGGCAGGTGAGCCTGCAGGCCAATGACGAACACATTTGCGGAGGCTCGCTCATCGCCCGCAGCTGGGTGCTGACTGCAGCTCACTGCATATTCGGGTGAGCCTCTGGGGTGGGGCCCTTGGCAGTGGGTGACCTGGAGCCAGTCCTGTCCCCTCCCTGCGCCTCACCTTCCTCACTTGGAAAAGGAGGTCACCCCATAGTTTTTATTCAGTCTGAGGTGAGACCCGAGGGTTTGCATTTCTAGCAAGTTCCCAGAGGACAGCTGCTGGCCAGGGCCCACATGTGGGGAGCCACTGGCTAGAGTTGGCAGGGGTCCAGCCATAGGTGGCTGATGGCTGGCCTAGGCAGCTGGGACCAGGCTGTGGACCCCCCGGAATGTGAACGGGGGCGGGTGTCTTAGGGTCTCAGAGAAGGCCATGTCCTGTCCCCGCAGCAACTTGGAATACACCGTGAAGATGGGAGACACCATATTGCGCGATAAGTCCTCTAGGGCGATTACGGTTCCAGTCAGGGACATCGTTTACCCTCACGACTTTGCAGCTGACAGCCTGAGTAATGACATTGCTCTCGCCCTGCTTGCCTTCTCCGTGAACTACTCCTCTCTCATCAGTCCCGTGTGTCTCCCTGAAAACCTTTTTGAAATACCAGCGGGGACCAACTGCTGGGTGACTGGATGGGGCCGACTGTCCGAGGATGGTGAGACTCAGGCAGTGTGCCGAGGTGGGGCTGCCTGGTGACCTGGGGTGGCCTGCCAGCTACAGGGAGGGGCAGGGAGGTGCTTTTCTAGCAGGCAGAAAGGCAGGAGGACAGTGTTGTGGGTTTCTGTTGATATGTCAGGGCTTGGCTGCTAGGTATGGTGGGTTCTCTTCATGGTGGATTTCTTTTTCTTTTTAAATAATTATTTAATTGTATGTATTATCTAATTAATTAATTAATTATTTCAATTTGACCAGAGAGAGAGGGAAAGTGACAAAGCAAGCTGCCAGGTCCAAGGCTCAAACTGCCATCAGCCATGTGGGAGTCCAGCACCTTAACTACCATGCCACCTGCCAGCCTCCAGGGTGGATTTCAATTACCTGGCAGTTGGAGCTGGCCTTCACTAGATGAGCTGAACTCTCTGAACCCAGGAGTATAGGCCAAACCAAGAGGTCCCGGCAGGGAGACTATATGGCCTGCTATCCTTAGAAAGAGGCTGGATTTGGTGCCTTTCCAAAGTCTGTGAACCTCCTCTAGAAAGTAGAGATGCTTTGCTGAGGCACAAGACACCCTGTCACAATGACCCCTGAGACCAGCTGCTTGGTCTTGATTTCTCAGGCTGGCGAGGCCTGGCCTTCCCTCTCCCTGGTCTGCTCTTTCTTCTACCTTGGTTTGGATCACGAACCTTCCTTTCCCACGTTGACCTTGGGCCTTATTTTGTCTCAGAACAAATGGGGACAGTAGCCACTCTCTGGCCTTCCTTTGAGGGGACAGCCCTGTGAATACACCTATCAGAACCCGGAATGGACACGAGAGGCTCCTGTCCTGTCCCACATGTGCAGACCCACACCCCTGACATTGTCTCTCTGTAGATTTAGCACCGTCACCCATCAACCTTCAGGAGGCTGAGCAAAGCATCATTCGCTTTGAGGAATGTAATGAGGTGCTCAAAAAAAAGATGACAAAGACAGATGACGTGGTCAAGAGAGGAGCAGTCTGTGGCTATAATGCCCGAGGGAAGGATTCCTGCAAGGTCAGTACTGGGGCCCTGGCCGCCTCAGCCTTGCAGTGGGCGCCTCAGAAGTTCATCCTTTCCTAGTAGGGCCAGCTTGTCCCCAGCCCTTCCGCTCACCCTTACTCAAGTTAATGGGACACCAGGACAAGTTACCAAGAAGCTCCTGGGCTCCCTTGACTGATCCTTCAGGAGAGAGCAGGTGATCTGCCTGGCAGGGGAGGGAGCCTGGCAGGTCATATGGACAGTGCAAGTTCAGGTTCTGAGCAGCGGCTTTCTTTGTTTCTATTCTGTCTTTTAGAAGACAGCTTTGAGTAGGTATAGATCTTCATTTGTTAAAATTTTCAAATGGCACATTTCCAGAACCCAAGGGGTGCCGGGGGAAGCCCCCGCAGACCTGTCTCCTCCACACCTCACAGAGCAGGCAACCTGCCCTCACATGGCGTCGCTTCCATTTCTATCGTTTGTTTCTTGCTTTTTCTGCAGGGTGATTCTGGGGGGCCCCTGGTCTGTGAACTTAACAAAACCTGGATCCAGGTGGGGATTGTGAGCTGGGGCATCGGCTGTGGTCGCAGAGGTTACCCTGCAGTATACACGGAAGTTAGTTTCTACAAGGAGTGGATCGTTAAACAACTGAGCCGAGCTTCCAGTCTGGACCCATCAGGCTTCCTCATCCTACTCCCATGTCTGCTGCTGCCCCCGGGCATCCTGGGCACCCCGTGATCACCCCGGCCCACACCCTTCCCATTTCTGAGTCTCACACTTGGGCCTCTCCTCCAGCCACTTCCCCTTCCTCCTCAACTGTCCTGTCCTCAAATCCCAGTTGGACCTGTTGCAGAGCCACACAGTAGAGCATGGCGGGGAACTGGGGCCTGGAGTGTCCCGGCCCGGTGTGCTGCTCACCTCCCTCCTGGGCTGTGCTCTGCCTGGGTGGAGGAGGGGGAGCCGAGTCCCGCTGGAGGGCCGCTGACCTGAGGTGAGCATGCTCATCGCCATCTTGGAGAACTCCTACGAAGAGGAGACGTCATCCGTGGTGACGCAGGTGTCAGACCTGGTCCTGGTTTCAGGGCTCTCACCCAAGACCTTCCAACCAGTCAGCCTGGTGACTGCTCAGAGAGTGACGGTGGCACTGCCAGGCCCCTGCAGAGGTGCGAGGCCCAGGACTTACACCTCTGCCTAGTTGTCTGGGGCCGGGAGACGTACCCCTGCGCCCCTGTGTGGATCCGTGTGTGAGCAGACAGCCTCTGCCACACTCGCCCTCCTAGGGCACCCCAGTCTTGGCCCCCCTTCCTCAGTGCCCTAAGGCCACATCCAGGAACACCCCACGTTGTGTTGAGATGGTTACAGAGTGCAGAGATTTCCGACGTCAACTGAATAAACGTGTGGAGAGTCCCCTGTGTGCCCGGAAGCTCTGCTCACCTGGGGGTCAGGTGCGTACATCCAAGGACCCGCTTTCCTGTTAAGGTCTAAAAGTATTTATGTCCTTAAAGCCTGGGAGGAGCAGTGAGGACTGGCCTGCTGGGATGTGAGTCTTAAGGATGGTTCTAGCCAGCGTGGACCTGTGCTAGGCAGCATCGCTGCAGGCAGCTGTGGTCCCTTGAGCTCCTGGGGACTCACCCTGCGGGGAGCTTTGTCACAGAGTTAGCAGTCTGCAAGCAGGCAGAGGGAATCCAGAGGCAGGATCTGGGAGTGAGTAAAGCTGGGGCGTGAGAAATAGCTCTCCACAGCTTCACCTCACTCCCTCGCGCTGTGCCCAGAGAGCCCCATTCATGCGGGGAGAGGGGCGAGAAGGGCGAGAGGCTCCCTGATGATCCGCACAGAGATGCTTTCCCCTCACCACAGTCCTGGCTTCCCAGGGTCTCTGTCAGCTGCGGACCTACCCGCCCCGATCTGCCCTCTGTGCTTCCATGGCTCCATGCTTCTTCTGCGAGTAGTCTGTTAGCCCCACCTCTGCTGGTGACAGCTTACAGCACACCTTGTCTCCTGGTGCTTACAGCTCCAGGAGTTTTAAGAAAGCACTCAGGGAACCAGCGGTTGACATAATGGCTATATCCCTGGACTCGCATGTAGTCGACCGCGGTTCGAGTCCCAGATCCAGTAGCTTAAACTCAAGTCAGGCACGTGTGCGTGCGTGCCCAAACTTCCGAGAGAATAGAGAAGGGACTGTGGCATGGCCATACCCCCTGGGGGAGATTTCTCACTTTCTGTCTGTCTCTCTCTGTCTTTCTGGCAAGCACATGCACCCTATAGCAAAAATCCTCTCCAAAAAATAAAATAATAATAAAAAAAATACAGATAACTGGGACATGGTGGTTAACATGGCTGGATCTCACATGGACAACTGCGTGGTTTGGGTCTGGGACCAGGCAGCTTGGAAAACATGGTGGGTGCATGTACATACATACCCAAGAACCCAAGAGAAGGGTGAAGAAGGGATTGTGGTGTGGCCATTGCCTCCCTGGGGGAGTGATTTCTCACTTTCCCTCTCTCTCTCTCTCTCTCACTCTCTGGCAAGTACACACATCCTATAACAAAACAACCAAAAAAAAGGTACAGATGATGGGGTCCCCCCCACCCCCACAGGTCTGGGGGCCCTGAGACATTAGATTACTAACACATTCCCAAGGGACCCCCATGGGCTGGTGGGAGCCCTCACATGTACAGGCTGAAAGGGCCGCTCCTACTGCCTGCCTTGGCATGGCGGGGCATGCATCGCCTCTACTCTGGACCCCATGGATGCCGGGCTGGGGGTGTGGCCCCGAGTCTGGCTGGACACCGTGAGCCAGACAAGGGAGCAGGGATCTTCGGGTCAGCGCCCGGCCTGCCACACCCTGCAGATCTCTGCAGCAGCCTTCCGAAAGCCCAAGGCCTAGGGCGCCACCGCCCGGTCAGTTGCCTGAATCCTATGGACCATCTGGGGGAAAGGGCCAATGCTCCTCCTTCCTTAGGTCTCCTCCAAGACTCCATTCCAGCGTGAGGTCCAGCTCAAGTGTCGACTTCTCAGACACGCCCGAGCCCCAGCCTTACCAGCCCTCTCCTTATGCTGCCCACGTCTTTCCAGAGTCTCAATTCAACAGTGATCCTGCAGCCCTCCAGGGCGCCAGCCCAGGCCCCGGCCCGACCGTGTGGTCGGAGGCTGGGCAACAGGTGCCGTCCATGGCCCAGGGATCAGGTGCATGGGGTACTGGCAGGTCCTGGGGGTACTGTCACCATGCGGGCACTTGGGGTGCTTTTGTGGGGCCACCACCCGGGTGCGATCACAGTCGGGCTCTGGGGTCCTCTTCGAGGAATAGGCACGAGGCGCCCTGCGCGGGCTGCAGCGGGGCAGGAGCGCAGTCACGTGCTGCTCGGTTCCCGCCCGCGCTGTCCGCAGCCGCCAGGGGGCACCCGTCCCGACCCCCGGCCGCCGCAGTGGG
>NW_006209032.1:1751435-1754337 GCF_000334495.1 Tupaia belangeri chinensis | reverse complement strand
GCTCGTCACCTCTCCCCCCCCTCCCCGGATCTCTCCCGGTTCCACCTCTCTCCAGCCTCGGGCCCAGCAGTACAGGGGACCCCGCCCTCTCTCCCGCACCGCCAGCCCCTCCCTGACCAGTCTGCGCGCGGGTGACGTCCCAGCAACCGCAGCGGGTCTCCGAGGCAGCCTCCCGCCTCTCGCACTCCGGCCCTGCGCCCACAGGAGAGCCCGCGGAGGAGTCCTGGTCGCCATTCGCTTCTAGGAATACTATAAAGTCCACTTTCTCAGACCCTCGCTTCCAACCCAGCCTGCCTCATGCCGCCCCGCCCCACCCCAGGTCCTCTTTGACTCTCCCCAGCAGCCCCTTCGAACCCCCACCCCGCCTCACCTCCAGCCCCCACACCCGCCATCTATGCAGAACCAGGGAGTCGCACCTCCCTGTAGGGTCAGCTCCTCGCGGGTGCCCTTCAGGCTGTGCCCCCTCTGCCCTGCCCCAAGTCATCCTCTCCCTTCCTTGGCCTGGTCCTGACAGCGTCTCTGCCGGCTTGCTCAATCTACAGGTCCCCCTCCATCCTTAGCCCCTTCCGTGGCCTATCCCTGTCCTCAGCGTCCTGGCCCAAAGTTCTGGGCCCTCCATTTCCATTTTCTGTGGTCCCCCATTCTCCTCTGCCTCAGGCAGCCCCCCTGGCTTCTGTCCCCAGACTGTGTGTGCTCCGTTCAGTTCGTCCCTAAAGTGTCCTGGACCCTGCTTCTTGCTCTCTTCCCCGCTGCTGGGTAAACCCGGGCCCCTCTGCCTGAGTGACCTGCAGGCTACTCAGTTCCTTGGCCTCCAGAGCTGAGGCCCTGGACTCTCCTCCTCTGATCTCTACCTCAGTGGCAGCCTCTCCTCCATGAAACCAGAAATTGGGGTGTCATCCTAGACTCACTCGTGTCCCCAAGAACCCCACCAGCTCTCACGCCTGCCCTCACAGACACTGCCTCCTTCAGACCTGACCATGTCCTGCCGGTGTTCTGCAGCCTGGGGCCTTTCTCAGGGCCCCTGTCACCTTCCTGGGTGTTCCCCCGTTGCCTTCACAATACGGCTAAGTACTCCTCTGCAATGCTTAGCACCAGAAGTGTTCTGGATTTTGGATTTTGAAATATTTACATATACACTATGAGATGTCTTGGGGATGAGACGCGAGCCTAAACACAAATTCGTGTATGCTTAATATAGCCCTTACGTGCATGGTGTGGAGGCAGTGGTTGGTTTTGGTTTTGTTTTTCCAGAGGTTTTGGCCTTAGGGCGTGTGCACTTGTTGGAGAGAGAGACAAACAGGGAGGGCGAGAGGGAAAGTGAGAAATCACCCCCCGGGGGGGATGGCAATGCCACAATCCCTCCTGGGGATCTTGGGCACGCACGCACATGTGCCTGTCATGAGTTTCAAGCTACCAGATCGGGGACTCGAACCATGTAACTACTATGCCATCTGCAGGTGCCCTGCGGGCAATTTTAAATGCTATTTTTGTATTGCAGTGTTTGGACGGCGACCTGTCGGGAGGTCAGGTCTGGCTTTTCCACCTGCGATGTGGGGCATTCTGGGTTTCAGATTTCAGCGCTCCACCAGCGTAAGCCTGACCGCCACAGCTCTCCTGGCCTCCATGCTCCCAAGAGTTTCATCCTGCTCCTTGGGCTGGCTCACCAGGGCCTTCATGACAGGCTCCTGACTCCTCCCCAGGGCGGCCTCTAGCCATCACGAGCCCTGCTTCCCATGCTCTGGCGTCGCCAGCACGAGCTCGGCGTTTGTTCTGCAAGGGCTGTCCGTTGCCGCTTGTTTCTGTTTGACGTCCCCATCTTTAAGACCTGGCACGATGGCCCCTCTTCCCAGAAGTCTCTTCTGTTCACTGCCTTTTCCGGGCCCACCTGTCACCTGTGGCCCCGTTCTGCATTGCTCACGCAGCATCTCCCCGGCTGGCCAGTGCACTCCCTGAGGGCAGGCTCTGTCAGTGCGCCTCGCCTCCCCGCCAGTTCGCCTCCCAGCTGTGGGCTGGAAGCAGAGCAGGGCGGTTAGGAAATACTGGGCGATGATCTGGTGAGAAAGGCACCTCTTCACATCATCCTGTCACGATCTCTTGCTTCATCTCTGTCCCCTTTTTCTCCTCCAGGTTATGAAGAGGACAAAACAAAACCAGGTGGGTAGGGTGAGCCCCAGCTGTGGGAAAGGCTCAGCTCCTGGGAGGGTCCGTGCTGAAGGGGTCACGCAGGTAGTGTGGTGGGTGTGTAGGAAACCGCACCTGAGTCAGAGGGTCCGCTCTCTAAAGACCTGACCGACAGCCCCTAGGAGAGGATCGGAGCCTCCCACGGGAGTGTAGACCTCTGAACTCAGCCGAGGCCGCGCCGTCGGGAGCCGCCCCGGGCTGGTGCCAACCCCCTTCACACGGAACCCTTTTGGGCTCTAAACTGCGAGTTGCGGCCTGCAGAATCTATTTTCCTTACCCTCCCTTCGGTTCCTGGGTCTCCATTGTCAGGACACCTGTGAGACTCGCTGATTCATTGATTGATGGGCTCAGTTGGTTTTGCCTGTGTCTATCCACGCCTCCCTCCTCTTCCTCTCGACTCCTCCCCAGTGTTTGTTTTCTTTTTTGGAGAAGTTTTTGCTATAGGGTGAGTTAGAGGTTGTTTTTGCCTTGGGGTATGCGGGATCACTGGAGAGACAGACACAGAGGGGAAGTGAGAAATTGCCTCCCAGGGAGGATGTTCATGCCGCAGTCCTTTTTCCGTTCTCCTCCTGGGATCTCGGGCACACATGCACAGGTGCCCGGTGTGTTTCAAGTCACTGGATTTGGGACTCAAACCGCGGTCTGCCATGTGGGAGTCCAGCAACGCAGCCGCTATGCCATCTGCTGGCTCCCTGCAAGTCTTTCTTATATGTCCAGTGTC
>NW_006209032.1:1723203-1751112 GCF_000334495.1 Tupaia belangeri chinensis | reverse complement strand
GACTACGTGGGAGTCCAGCAACATAGCCATTACGCTCACTGCTGGTCCCAGTGTCACTCTTTCTGTGTGTTCTTGTAAAAATACGAATTACTGTTTGGCATGCATGTGTTCTTTTCATTTTCTAGTTCTCTTTGGTTTCCTCTTCTTTTTAGCCTCATTTTTAACTTTTTATTGGGAAATAATTTTGAACCTAGAAAACATTGCCAGATACAAACAGAACAAGGAACACACATGCGAGGTTTCTAAAGTCCATGGAAGATGAACTGTGAAAGAGTTGTACTGTGGAAAATGCTATGACTAGATTTCAAAAATGTGGCGGTATAGCCAGTGGCACGGTGGTTAAGGCGGTTGGATCCCACATGGCTGACTGCGTGTTCAAGTCCTGGACTTGGTGGCTTGAAAACCACTCTGGGTGTACATGTCTAAAATCTCAAGAGGAAGATGGAGGAGGAGGGATTGTGGTGTGACCATCCCCCATGGGGGATTCCTCACTTTCCCTCTCTATCTTTGTCTCTCTCTGATGAGCACGCAGGCCCTCTAGCAGAATTTAAAAACCAGATTTTTTTGGTACTAAAATCAACTCACGCTTTAATTTTGTATTTCCATGAACTCTCTGAAGTGCCTTAGTGTAATTTTTTTCGGCATCAGTTGAAGGACATACATATAGCTCTTTATTGCCAACGTCTGTGCTGTGGGTTTTCTGAGAACGTTCTCGAACATGGCCAGAGCATACTTACTAGCTTTGGCTGTTTGCATCGACACCTCACTTTCATCTACTATCCGTACCCTAATTTGGCTTACCTGGTCTCAACTCCTTCCAGCAGCATATGGGTGTACCTGTGGCTACAGACCCACTAACCCTCTATCTGGCTTTTACATTTTTGTTTTTAAGAATTATTGTATTTATTATTATTATTATCTCATTTGCCATAGGGCACGTGTGCTCACTAGAGAGACAGACGGAGAGAGAGGTAAAGTGAGAAAGCAAGCCGCCAGGTCTGGGTCTCGAGCTGCAGTGGACCATGTGGGAGTCCAACGCCTTAACCACCATGCCACCTGCTGGCTTTTACATTTTTTGCCAATCTAAGAGGTTGAAGAAAATACCGGGCCAGCAGGTAGTGTACTGGCTGAGGTGCTGAAGTTTCACAGGGCCAACGGCAGCTTCAAGTCCTGAACCCAGCAGCTTGAAACTCACGCCAGGTGCTCATGTGCGTGCTCAGAATCCCAAGAGGAGAATGGAGGAGGGATTGCAGCGTGGCCATGCCCCCTTGGGGCGGGGGGGGGGAGGTGATAGCAAAAAAAAAAAAAAAACCCTCTTGATTTATAATAATTTGCATTTTTCTCATTGACCGTCTCCATGCACTGTTGGCCTTGCATTTCTGCCTCTGACGACGGCCTGTCCACAGCCTTTGCATGTTGTCCCTTGTTCGGCCGGTTTCCTGGGGTCCCTGCGTATCCCTGACAGAAGCCTTGCACTGATTTCAGAAACTGCAGCTGTTACCTCCCAACCCGTCCTCGCTCGCTGTGTTTCTGGGTCAGACCCCTCAGTCTGATGCAGTCAGGTTCATCACCTTCATGCTTTACGGTTGTGTTCGGAGGTTTTGTTTACGGAGCCCTCTCCGGCCCCAGTCACAGGGTCTGTGAGCTTCCTGTTCTCACCTTTTGCCTTTGGGTCTTCGAGTGCTTCCAGCAGAGAACCCCGTTTTGCTTTCCTTGCTTCTCTTTCTAGTGGCCAGTTTCTACTCAGCAGCCCTTCCTCTCCCACTGAGCATGGCGGTTCCTTTGCTGACATGAAGTTCCTTTCTTATCCTATGGAGTAACCCAAGGGCTCCGCCCTTTCTCATTGGCGCATTGGTCTGTCCTTGCGTCACCACACTGTCCTCGTTACGGCTGTCACGTGTGTCTGGGGATCTGCCAGGACCAGTGGCCCTTTGCTGCTCTTCGAAGAAGGAGCCACTCACAGACCTTTCCTTTCTCTTTTACTTCTACAGGGTGCATGAGCTCATCAGGGAGACAGAGAGAGAGACAGAGACAGAGCAAGAGACAGAGACAGAGAGGGAAAGTGAGGAATCCCCGCAGGGAGATGGCCACACCACAACCCTTTCTCCTCCGTCCTCCTCTTGGGATTTGGAGCACACACACGCACCCAGTGTGATTTTCAAGCAGCCTGGTCTGGGACTCCAGCCATGCAGCTGGCCACGTGGCCTCCAGCCGCCTTAATCACACCACCTGCTGGCTCCAAGCTTTGCTCTTCTTTTTCAACTTTAGAATATGTTTATCAAGTTTCTTAAAAACTCAGACTTGGAAAATGAGTTTATAGATTAACTTTAAGAAAAACAACATCTCAGACATGTAGCTGTTCTACTGATGAGCAAGGGACGGTTCCCCATCTATGCCATTAGAGTTCACTGCACAGAGGCCTCGCGTGGTCTTAGGCAGGTTCATTGCTAGGTACTGGCAGGTTTTGCTCCTGAATATGTGACAGTTTGAGCATATTTTCTAGTTGGTTGTACTGAAATAGAGAAATGCTACTGGTTTGAAAAGTAACTTGTTTCGAAGTATTACATGCACACAGAAAGTGCACAAATTCGGGCCTAGCAGGTGGCACAGTGTTTAAGGCACTGGACTCCCACATGGTTGACCGTAGTTTGAGTCCTGGACCTGGTGGCTTGAAACTCAAGCCAAGCACATGTGTATGTGTGCCCCAAATCCCAAGAGGAGAATGGAGGAGAGAGGATTACAGCGTGGCCATACCCCTGTGGGGCAGGGAGGTGGGGGTGGGGGGCGATTTCTTGCTTTCTGTCTCTCTGTCTCTATCCTTTGGCGAGCACATGTACCCGAATAGCAAAAATCTCTCTCTCAAAAAAGCAAATGCGAGACCAGCAGTGGGGGGCGATTATGGCTATGTCACTGGCCTGCCATGTAGTTGACTGCGGTTCAAGTCCTGGACCCGGTGGCTTAAAATTCACGCCGGGCGTATGTGCGTGCGTGCCCAAGATCCCAAGAGGAGAATGGAGGAGAGAGGATTACAGCGTGGCCATACCCCTGTGGGGCAGGGAGGTGGGGGTGGGGGGCGATTTCTTGCTTTCTGTCTCTCTCTGTCTGTCTGGCGAGTGCACACGCCTTGTAGCAAAAACCTCTCAAAAAAAAAAAAAAAGCAAATGCACAGATTCTAAGTGTCTACTTCGAAGAATTATCACCCAGTGAACTCACCTGTGCTGTGGAAGCCCCACCCAGGACCAACAGTACAACAATGCCAGCACCCAGAGTCCCATCACTCCCTCTGCCCTCTCCCACAAAGCACCCTTATTCCTGACTTCTGACAGTGTAGACTTTTTAAACCTATTTATTTGTTTGTTTTTTGTTTTTGTTTTTGAGAGATTTTTGCTATAGGGTGTGTGTAATCGCCATAGACAGAAAAAACGTGAGAGATCGCCCCCTGGAGGATGGCTATGCCACAATCCCTCCTCCTCCATTCTCTTGAAATTTCGGGCACACACACAGGTGCCCAGCATGTGTTTGAAGCTGTCGGGTCCCGGACTCTAACCACTGTCAATTGTGTAGGAGTCCAGGGCCTTAGCCACTGTGCCACCTGCTGCTGCCCCTTACCCTGTTCTTTAATGTCACGTGATATCTGCTGTGGGTGTGTACCATACAGCGTTTAAAAGTGAAGAATCTCCTTTGTAAGTTTGCTAAGCCCCCCCCCATCGAGATGGGGGCAAGCCCCCTCGTGCACATTGGCTGGGGTGTCTAGGCCTGTCACTCTCTTTGTGGTGACTGTCTCCCTGGCACGCATGTTCCTGAAGTCTGTGGCAAGCCCTGGTGGTCAGAGGACTTAGACGCAAAGCACCATTGGCCCTGGGAGGTGAGCCTCCGGCTGGAGAATGAGCACGTGTGTGGCGGGGCCCTCATCGACCCCAGCTGGGTGGTGACCGCTGCCCACTGCATCCAAGGGTGAGTGGGGCCCTGCGGTGGGGGCCTGGAGACCAGGGCTGCAGCAGGCTCGGAGCAGCTTCCTCGCTTCCCTTTGAAACAGTGGGGGGCGTGCAGAACAGGTCTTGTGGGGGGCTGGGACTGAGCCGGGGCAGGAGCCCCAAGCAGCGGAGACTATACCCTAAGCTGGGCCACAGGAACGCCCAGATCACACCTCATCCACCCATGAGAACATACGTGTACACCCGCACCTGTGCACTCACACCTGCACACATATACCAGGCCACCTGGACTCGCCAGGAGCTGTGGATGAGGAGGCAGGCCGGGCTCTGGCTCTGCGGTGCCCTGGTGCGATTGGGCACAATGCCACGTGGAGCAGTCACTGGGCGCTGGCAAGGGGAGGGTGTCGCGGAGGGAGGGGTGTGCTCCTGCGGGGACCCTTCCTCCAGGTGGGACTCTGTGTCTCCCGCAGCACCAAAGAGTATTCGGTGTTGCTGGGCACCTCCAAACTGCAGACGGTGCTCGCCAGCAGGACCCTCTGGGTCCCCGTGAAGGACATCGTTATGCACCCCAAGTTCTGGGGCCGGACTTTCTTCAAGGGCGATGTTGCCCTTCTCCATCTTCACACCCCCGTCGCCTTCGGCAAGTTCGTGCAGCCCATCTGCCTCCCGGAGCCCGGCCTCCAGGTGAAGGTGGGGACACAGTGCTGGGTGACCGGCTGGAGCCAGGCCAAACAGCGCTTCTCAGGTGAGTGGCCGCGGGGCCACAGAGTCACTCCCTTCCTCCCGACCCCCCTCGTGCCTCCTGGGAAACATGTAGCCATCGCCTCCGGCCCTGCTGCTCGAGGGTCACTGCTCACGTGGCAACCACAGTCACGTGAGCACCTCATTCAGGCCCGCAGTCCCGGCGCCGGGCATAGCCACCAGCTCAGAGCCAGGGGTGTGTAAGTGCTCACGTTCACTTATTCACCCTGCCCAGGCCTTGGCGCTGACCCGCAGGCCCTGCCTGGGAAGTCACAGATGCGGGTGTGTGGGAGGCGGGCAGGGATCTGGGTGAGCTTGGGCGGAGGGAGCACCCTGAGATCCTGAGATGCCCAAGGCCTGATGGCGGAGGGAGCGCAGCTGTGAACGACGCTGGGCCTGGAGACCAGCAGTGTCTGGGTGCTGCCTACGCGGCTACGCTGGAACTCGGGTCGTGGCCTGCTTGGTGCAGGAGCAAAAGCTTCCCAGAGAAGGGGACCCCGAAGCAGAGTCTTAGAGGGTGGCGGGCTCGCCAGACCAGGTCCGGGACCGGGACAAGGGTGCTGAGGTGTGACAGGGCAGGCCTTGGCAGAGCGTCGGACAGAGAGGAGGGCTGGCCGGAGGCCAGGGCCGAGTGCGTGGGCAGCCAGCTGACCTGCAGGGCTCCCCACAGCCAACTCCACACTGACAGCAGAACTGCAGGAGGCCGAGGTGTTCATCATGGACAACAGGAGGTGTGACCGGGTTTACCACAAGGACTCCCTCTACCCCCGAGGTGTCCCCCTCATCCTGGGGAACATGATCTGTGCCACCAACTACAAAGAAAACCTGTGCTACGTGAGTTTTGGGGGCTCCTGGCTGCCACTGCCTGGGGGTGACTCCCGGTGGACGGCAGGTCCCCAGGGACAGGCCTCCTTGGCCTCCCTCCTTGCTTTTCCTGGGACTTAGATTTGGGCACTGTTCTGGGGTAGAGCCCCCAACAGATGAGCCAGAGGACTCTCTAAGCCGTGAGTCTGTGAGGCGGGAGAGAATCTTCCGAGCAGAAAGCAGAGGGCGGGCATTCTGGGACTCTCCAGGTCTGCCTGGGCCCAGAGCCTCCACACTCCTTCCTTTTTGTCCAGGGAGATTCCGGGGGGCCCCTGGCCTGCGAAGTCGAGAGCAGATGGATTCTGGCTGGGGTGCTGTCCTGGGAGAAGGCCTGTGCCAAAGCACAGAACCCCGGTGTGTACACTCGCGTCACCAAGTACACCAAGTGGATCCGGGAGCAGATGGGCAGCGGGGCTGTCCTGGGCCCCTGCCCCTCTGCCTGGGCCCTCCTCCTGCCCCCGCTGCTGCGGCCGCACGTGGGCCCCTGACCCCCGCCCCTTCTCGCCTGCCGTGCCAGCGCTGAATGGGACCAGATGGAAGTTTGACCAAGGTCATGTGTCATGGCCAATGAGAGAGGTGGGGAGAGTCCCGGGGAGGCGGGGTCTTCTTCTGCAACATCCCATGGGGTGGCATGGTGGGTGACTGGGCTTCGGGTGACCAGGAGGAGGGAAGCGTGACCTAGGAAGGTTCTAGAATCAGGACTAGAACAGTGGGGATTAAATCTATGCAAACATGAGCTGGCTCTTTTCTCGTTTCCGTTCTGGGGCAGCCCTGGGGCTTGGGGAAGGTGGCAGGGCAGGGCCTCCTGGAGTTAATTCAGCCAGAGGCTCCCCAGGGAAGGGCCTGTTTGCTGTATGACTCGAGCTGGGCGTCGGGAAAGGACCTGAGCTGCGGCATGGCTTTGCTCTTCCGTGAGGCAAGCATGTACTCACGGCGCAGCTGGAAAAGCCTCAGGCTGATAGTGGCGTGGCCCACGGGTGGCACCCAAATCGGCTTGCTTTCTCTTCTTCTTTCGACTGATGACAGAAATATTATGCATTCGTTGTAGAGAATCAGGAAACACAAGAAAGCCAGAAGAAGGAACATCTGGCCCAGCCATGGTGAAGCCGGGAAGGGCCATGGCATGGCAGCTGAGGTCACATGGGAGGCCCGGGTTGGGTTCCCAGTCCAATCTGAACAGGCACAGATCTCTGACATCTTAAAAATGCTCTTTTATAGTTAACACCCTACTCAGGTTTCCCACCTCTTTTTGAGTTAATTTTAGTACATTTTCCCGGAAATCATTTAATTCAGCCTAGATTTACAAATTTCAAACAACTGTGTAGAATTTGTACCTATGGCCCCTTTTTGATTTTAATATTATTTATATAAGTAAATAATATTGTTCTTAATTGTTATAGATTACAATTGCCTAATTTTTTTCTACTTACAGATTAAAAAAAATGTGGTTGACTTTCTTTAAAAGAGATTTTTGCTATAGGGTGCATGCACTTGTCAGAGAGACAGAGACAGAGAGAAAGAAAGTGAGAAATCGCCTCCCGCTGACCCCCACACCATGGGGCTGGCCATGCCACAATACCTTCTCCATTCTCCTCTCAGGATTTTGGGCATGCACACACATGTGCCCAGTGTGAGTTTCAAGGCTCTGGGTCTAGGACTCAAATCATAGCTGGTCATGTGGGAGTCTGCTTTCTTTTTAAAAATATTGGGGCCAGCAGTTGGCATAATGGCTATGTCGCTGGACTCCCATGTACTCAACTGCAGTTCAAGTCCCGGATCCAGTGGCTTAAACTCACACTGGGCACATGTGTGTGCATGCCCAAAATCCTGAGAGGAGAATGGAGAAGGGATTGCGGCGTGGCCATCCCCCCTGGGGGGTGATTTCTTGCTTTCTGCCTCTCTGTCTCTCTCTCTCTGTCTGGCGAGAGTATGTGCCCTATAGGGAAAACCTCTCCTCCCCCAAAATTATTTTACTTATTTAATTTACTGTAGGGCACATGTGCTCATCAGGAAGAGACAGCAAAAATGACAAACCAAGTCACCAGGTCCAGGACTCAAACTACAGTTGACCATGTCAGAGTCCAGCACTTTGACCACTATGCCACCTGCTGGCCTGACTTTTTAAAGTTTACCTCTTTCTCTTTCTTCTTTCCTTCCTTCTCTCCTTTCTTTCTTCTTTTTTGAGAGATTTTTGCTATAGGGCATGCATGCTCCCCGGAGAGAGAGAGACAGAAAGCGAGAAATCACCCCCCCAGGGGGGATGGCCATGCCGCAATCCCTTCTCCTCCATTCTCCTCTCGGGATCTTGGGCACGCATGCACACGTGCTCAGTGTGAGTTTTAAGCCCCCAGGTCCAGGACTCAAACCATGGTCATTTACATGGAAGTCCTGCGACGAAACCATTGCGCCATCTGCTGGTCCCGTATTTCTTTCTTACATGACAAAGAGGCAGAGAGACAGGAGCCCAGCAGGGTCTTCGTGCTGAAACCCATCCCTGGTCCCAGATGACGGGGCATGTGCACAGGGGCATGATCCTGGAGGTTCTGCGACCGGAACCCAAGCATCTCCCAGGTGGTCCAGTTGTGAGTTACTGCTGTATGAGCACCAGGCCATCCATGTGTAGCTTTTCAGGAGGTAGCTACCCACCCTCCCACTTCCCTGAATTACCCGGCCCCGCTCAGGGGCCACACCTGTGTCTGTTGCCATGTTCTCCACGGCAAAGCCGTCCCTCTCCCAGCTCCTTGGAGGGGGCTCGTGGCCTGATCTAGCTGGCAGCTCCCAGAGTGCCAGCCCCCCGACCCCAGCAGGCACGGACCCGGGTTGTCCCTGGCAACACGAGGAGGTTAAGACCACCCTTTTTCTGAATGTGGACGGCAAAGCCGAAGCGGGAGCGTGTGAGCTGGTAGCTACCACTTTCAACGAGGGACCAACTCAGGGTGTCGCAGCCTGCACTGAAGGCAGAGAGAGGGGACGGAAATCCTAAGTCTACTTGAGCGGAAAATCCTGTCACCTGGAAACTCCTAAACGGTGCGAGGTAACTTACTTTAGTGACTCCAGCCCTCTCCTTTGGGGATTTCCCTCATTATTCTTTTGCTAACCTTTTGGGTAGTATGTTTAGTTCATTATTTCAGACGGCTTTGATCTCTAACGTCGTCACTAATTCCGTAGATCCCCGGGTCCTACGGTCACGCTGCACAGGACTGGACATGGGCTGGCCTCTGTCACTCACTTGTACATCGTTTACAATGGCATGTCACACTGTATTTCATGCTTAAGTTACACAGAAGGGTGTTATTTAGTTGGTAGTTCTGGGGAGGGACAAGGATGCCTCCTCTTTACCGATGTTACTAGACGGGTTTAATGGTCTGCATTTTGGAGTTGACGGAGATTTTATCTGTGGGCTGATAACAGTCAGCTCTCATTGCTGTTTCACGGGTGTCTAACATGAACGTGTGCGCTTTACAGTGAAGGCTGGAGTAGCTTGTTGGTTGTGTTATTCAAATCCTCTCGACGCCTCAAATATTTTAGGTCTACATAATCTGTTGACTTCTGAGGGGCTTACCACAATAATTAAGAATTTATCGGGACCAGCAGTTGGCGTAATGACTATGTCACTGGACTCCCATGTAGTCGACCGCGGCTCGAGTCCCAGACCTGGTGGCTTAAACTCATGCCGGGTGTATATGTGTGCGTGCCCAAGATCCTGAGAGGAGAATGGAGGAGAAGGGATTGCGGCGTGGCCATCCCCCCTGGGGGGTGATTTCTTGCTTTCCGTCTCTCTCTCTTTCTCTGTCTTCCTGGCAAGCACACGCACCCTATAGCAGAAACCGTTAATAAAAAAAAAAAGAATTTATTACTTAAGAAATACTCCTTTGGGACCAGCAGATAGCATAATGGTGACATTGCTGTACTCCCACACGACTGACTGTGGTTCGAGTCCCAGACCCAACGGCTTGAAACTCACAGTGAGTGCGTGTGCTTATGTGCCCAAAATCCTGAGAGGAGAAGGGATTGCAGTGTGGCCATCCCCGCCGAGGGGTGATTTCTCGCTTTCTCTCTCTTTATCTCTACAGCGAGGGCATGTACCCTGTAGCAAAAAATCTCTCTGAAAAAAAAAGAATTACTTTTATTCTTTAAAAGAATTATTTTATTTATTTATTATTATTATTTTAAATTTGCTATAGGGCACGTGTACTTACCAGAATGAGACAGAGAGAAAGAAAACAAACTGCCAGCCCCAGGACGGCAGCTCGAGTGCAAACTACTAACAGAGCGGCCTTTAGGGAAGTGATTGTGGATTTCCTAGCTGTGTAATGTAGTTGTTTCTTAGGTGGGGTTTCTCTTTGGAGAATATTTCATATTTTAACATTTCTTTTTAGGTTTTCGCAATAGGGTGCATGTGCTCACTGGAGAGAGACGGAGAGAGAAAGTGAGAAGTCGCCCGGGGGATGGCCGTGCTGCAGGCCCTTCTCTGTCCTCCTCTTGGGATTTTGGGCACGCAGGCACAGCTGTCCACTGTGGTTTTTCAAGCCGCTGGGTCCAGGACTTGCACCATGTGGTCGGCCATGTGGGAGCCCAGTGCCTTAACCCCCAGACCAGCTGCCGGCCCAAGTTTCGTCTTTTTTCTTTCTCCCTCCTCCTCTGTCTTTATCTCTCCAAAGCCTCACATTGAAGGGCTAGCCCCTTCCTTGCCTCTACCACATCCCCCAAAACTTGCTTTGCCTGACGTTCACTCTCGCGCAGTACAGACTCCTCCACATCTGACTACCCACAATGAGATGCGCATCCAGCTCTGTGTGCCGCGTGGCATCGGGGTGTGAGTCCCCGGAGCACCCTCCTGCGCCGGGTGGCTGCGGGTCATTTCCAGCCAGGGCTCTTCCTGCCAACTGGGTGTGTCTCCGCGGCGTGTGTGCCCTCTCCGGGTCACAGGAGTGAAACCTCGGCCTGGGGGACAGGCCCGCCTCTGCTCTGACGATCCAAGCGGTTTGCTCATGGTAGGGCCAGCTGGTCTCCCACGTGAACCTCACCAACACCAGCAGTGGGATGGAGCAGGAAGGGGGTCCTCGTGGACAGCAGGGGAGCATGGAGCCTTGGGAGAAAAAGGGAGGGACCCCGAGGTGGGGGCGGTGTCCTGAGCTCCCTGTCATTCTTTCTGCTGAGCCACTAAGACCCACACCCCCAGCTGCTTCCTGTGGGAGGCCACCTTCCCGGGCCAAACCTATCTGGCCACTGCCTACCACGAGCTGCAGCAGACACAGACCCTGGGGGAAGGGAGGCCCCAGTTCCCCATCACTCAGGAACTAGTCAGCCCCCTCTCAGGGCCTCATTTCCACACTTCTGGGGGCCACCAGGGAGCTTCAGGAAGGAGCCTGGGCTGGACCCTGGGGGTGCGCGCTGTCCTGTTGTTGGGGACCGGACATGCAGTATGCGGCCGGCTAAGAGCGAGGGCACCAGCAGGCCAAGGCTGGGCATCAGTGCGCTGCTGAGAGCTGAACCCCAGAGGTGGCGCCGGAGCCCGGTTCCTGGAAGTTTCCCAATGGCAGGTGGTCTCAGGGTTCTGCCCCCCAGTGGCGGGTGTGCTCGGTTTTCGGCGGGGATCTAGCCACAGAGTCCCGGAGCCCCTGAGGCTGGTAACTCCCCAGCCCTGCTGTCCCGAATAAACAAACCGTAAGTTCTAGAACCCTCTGCAGTAGGCCCCGCCCACACCCACTCTGCCCCCACACCCCTTCCTGAGGCTCAGGGAGGGCTGGACATCCACTCACCATGGCATGTGGGCCGGGAGAGCTCCAGGCCCCTCCCCAGCCTCCAGTTTCTTCTGCCAGATTTGGGGAGCAGCTCCATTCTGGAGGTAGGGCTTCGGGACAGGGGACAGAGATAGGAGGGGCTGGTTGCCCAGGTGCCCATGCCATTGTCCTCGGACCTGAAGGGCCATTTGTTCTGTGTCCTGTTGGGACATCCTCAGAGACTGGAGACCCACGTGGGGCCAGAACGGTTCCAGTTCCCAGGATCTCCTCTCGGGATCTTGGGCACGCACGCACATACACCCCTCAGGCTGGGGACAAGCTGGCACCCATGGAGCAGTGAGCATGGTCGTGGAGAGCCAGGATGTGGGGGAGGGTGTGACGTGGGTGTGCACTCGCCCTGCGGCACGCAAGCCAGGGCCCCAAGGGGCGGGCTTCCACGCGCCTCGCCTCAGGCCCGCATAGGGAAGTGTGAGTGGAAGAGCCGGAGCTCCACAGCGGTTTTCAGTAGACTCTGGGCGTGCCTGGGACCCCCGGGGACAGAGGGTCTCCAGGTTCCCCCGCACCTGGCTACCACAGGCGGTTTCCCTGAAAGGTCTTTTTCTTCTTAGTTTTGCGTGCACTTACCAGAGAGAGACACCACGACAGAAAGTGAGAAAGCACGCCCCAGGGGCGGGCCATGCCACAGTCCCTTCTCCTCCACTCTCCTCAAGGGACTCTGGGCACGCACTCACACGCACCCGTTGCGTTTTTCAAGCTGCTGGGACCAGGACTCAAACCACTTAGCCACATGGAATCGGCTGCCTTAACCATCATGCCACTGGCTGTCCCATCCACAGGTGAACTTCGTGGTGGCAGCCCTGGCTTGTGTCACCTGCTAGCTGCCCATTCTGTGGTGTCACCAGTTCAGGGACCTGTCCCCTTCCACCTCTGAGTGGCCCTGTCCTGGTCAGTGCCTTGCCAGCCGACTGAATGACGGACTGAACGGCATCGGCCACCGCGGATTGCGCTGCGCGCTCTCGGGCGTCGGGGACGATCGGGAGGTGTGCACGTCTGCAGCTGCCAGCTGCCGCGTGCCTGATGATGGTGGGGTGGCCGTGGGCTCCGATCTCTGGGGAGAGTGGTCTGCAGTGGAGTCTGTGTGAACCAGAGCGTTCACTCTGTATGGAGTGACAACCCTATGCCAGGGACAGGGGTGACTTGTGACACTCGGCACCCCCAAATGATCCATCATGGCCCCAGATTTGACAGCTATCCCGGAGCTGCCATCTCCAGACTCGATCCCGCACA
The DNA here is from genome assembly GCF_000334495.1 of Tupaia belangeri chinensis. Taxonomy (NCBI): domain Eukaryota; kingdom Metazoa; phylum Chordata; class Mammalia; order Scandentia; family Tupaiidae; genus Tupaia; species Tupaia belangeri. The sequence goes on along the minus strand of NW_006209032.1, from coordinate 1,738,541 downwards.
CCCTGGGTAAGGTCTGGGGAGGAAGTTAGGGCCAAGGCGGTCCTGGCCGGAGTTCTGTTCTTTGGGACCTGAGGCACCCACTGAGGGTGCGGAGCACAGAGGCAAAGCCCCACCCTAGCCCCTAGAGCTGTCACTTTGCAAGGAGTAGAGCTCTGCAGGACCCTCGCTGTGCGCATGCAGCTTGGTGGAATAGCGAGGGCCAGCCCCTGTCCCAGTGCCCTCTCCTCCCTTCCCACGTGGAGTGGCCTCGGCTGGGCAGACCTTCCCCGAGACAATAGACCTCCACCATGGCATGGAGGACTGGGGCTGGGGCTCCCCCTTGGGGTCGCAGAGAGCAGGACAGCCATGGAAAGGGCCGCGGACTGGACCAGCAGCGTGCCATCCAAGGAGGTGGGGGAGCCTGGAGGGCCTGTGGGGCCCTCTGAAGGCCACTGGCTGGGGCTGAAAGCATCCGCCACAGGACATGTGACCAGGAACTGGCCACTTACATCCGACGGTCCCGGGAGCTCTTGGGCACACGGTATGAAGCCCACATCAGCCTGTGATCCCCGCGGGTGTCCATGGGGCAGGCCCGCAGATGTCTCTGCAGGTACTGAAGAGTCACTGTGGCCAGGAGCCCTGTCTGCACCTGTGGCCCTCTGCCACCTCTCCCTCTGCTGACTCCCCCAGGCAAGGACACACAGGCCTTGGCTACTGCTGCCATGGGCCTGCCACTCTGCTCAGCCCTGCACACTCATGGTTCAAGTCCTGGGCCTGGTGACCTGAAAAACATGCCGGGCGCGTGTGCATGCGTGCCCAAAATTCCGAGAGGAGAATGGAGGAGAAGGGATTGTTGCGTGGCCATCCCCTGGGGGGTGATTTCTTCCTTTCTCTGTCTCTCCCTCTCTGCTTCTCTGCTGAGTGCATGCATACTCTAGGGTAAAAATCTAAAAAAAAAAAAAAGAGAGAGAGTAACCAAATCTACATGCTGATAGCAGTTCGAATTCCCGGCCTGGTCAGCCCAAAACACCAGGCACACCCACGAGTGCCCAGGATCTGATGGGCTGGAGGACTGCAGGGCTGCAGGAGGGGAACGGCCCCCACAGCCAGACCCGGCAGGGGGAGCTCCTCACTCAGTCTCACATGGTCACGTTCTGTCACGGATCGAGGACATCTCACTCTCATCCCCAACTCAGTGTGGACTCCTCTCCCCCGACCCCTGCCGTCGGAGCCAGGGAGAGGCCAGGAGGGAGGGGCAGCACCTCGACTCACTCCCTTGTATGGGGCAAAGACCAGACCTCCAGGGGCATGGTCTGGGTCAAGGTACCCTGGGTTCGCACAGCGCGACATCACTCACTGTTCATTTCTGTTCGGTGACACCGCCGGGCAGCCCTGCCCACGTGTGCCCTGGCTGACACTCGTCCCCTGCCGGCGCTTTCCTATCCTCCGCTCCCAAGCCAGCTGGGTACATGCTCTGTGAACTGAGGCCTGGGGCTGATGTGTAACGAGCCTAGGAGGGTCGTCTGGCCTAGTGTCTGGGCACCTGCTGCTTCTGGGTCTTGGTTGTTTCAAGGTGGCGGAAAAGATAGTGAAGGCTTCTTGTGACAGGGTTGGGAGGGGACTCTGCCTCCATGTCTGCTGTGCCGGGATGGGGGGGGGCTGCCCTTTGCTGCCTGAGCGCCTGAGAGGGGCCCCTCCTCTCCTTTCCTCAGGGCCCTGGTTCCAGGCCTGTGGTCAGACCAACGTGACCTGCAGGGTGGTGAAGGGGAGGCTGGTGGAGGTGGGCAAGTGGCCGTGGCAGGCGAGCATCCTGTACCTGGGCGTGTACATCTGCAGCGGCTCCCTCATTCACCAGCAGTGGGAGCTCACGGCCGCGCACTGCTTGCAGAGGTCAGTCGGGGTGGCCCGCAGCCAGGGACATACTGGCAGAGAGGGTGGAGGGTGTCCTGGGGGGTATGGGCGTGGGGGCCCGGCTGGGTGGCCTTGTGCTCTGCCCGCCCCCCATGTACACCTCCTGCTCGTCACCTGCCTCCTACCCGGTGGCTCTACAGATCCAAGGATCCCACACTGTACTCTGTGAAGGTGGGAGTCCAGAACTTCCTTGAAAACGGCACGCAGATCCCGCTGTCCCGCATCGCGGTCCACGAGAATTTCAGCAACCTCATGACTCAGGACATCGCCCTCCTGAAGCTCAAGACCCCCATCTCCTGGTCCCCCGCTGTGCAGCCTGTCTGCCTCCCCAACATCAAAACGCAGCTGACCATCGGGTCCACGTGCTGGGTGATCGGGTGGGGACTCGCGGAGGGCAAAAGAACCAAAGGTGAGGGGCCTGGGACACCCTCCTCTCCAGAACACTCCCCAAGGCGGGCTCGTTTGGTCACCCCTTTATTGGCTCACTCAGCACTGGCATTTCCAGCAAGCCAGATGCAGTCCCCATCTCTTGGGCAGAGGGACTCAGTGCTGTAGTGTGAGAGACGGATGTGGCCTCCTGAGCCTCGGCTCCAGAGTGTAGTTAAATTCTGGCCACGCATCACCCCACAGCGTGGCAGGAATTTCTCTTTGACTATGAATGGCATTCCCTCTAGGTGGCACCAGGGCCATGACCTCAGGAGGTCACGAGATGGCCTCCAGCCACCACACACGCCCATTACCTAGAAGCAGGCCTGGGCCCTGCTGCTGCTCCCCTGGGTCCTCGAACCTGGGAGCATGTGTGGGGTCCTCCTATGGGGTCCCATGCGCTGGGCTCCAGGGTCTTGCTGCTTTGCCTGGGGGCGGGGCACAGGGCAGTGCTCCCCCTCCTAGAAATTGAGCTGTTGGGGGACTCTACATCTTCTTTGGTGCCTGGATGTCACCTACGAGCCCTTTGGCTAGTTCTGCTTAGTCATTCGTCTTTGGTGCCTGGATGTCACCTACGAGCCCTGTGGCTAGTTCTGCTTTTGTCATTCAATGACTAGGGGCTAAAACGTGGGGCACAGGTACTCTACGGAGCACTGCTCAGCCATCAAAAGCAAGGCCCTGGCATCTGATAGGAAGCGGTCAGACACGGAGGGCCTACTGGTGAGTGAAGCGAGCCAGGATATGAAAGAAAGGTATTGTATGTGTCCACTTAATGTACACCGGCTATCCGCACTCTACGGCAGAGATCGAAATACCGGAGGGCATAGAAGCAGAGAAAATAGCGATGGTAGACAGGGAGGAATGGGACGGGGAGAAGGGGAGAGCGTGGAGGGGAGCAAGAGAACAGAGAGGCATGACCTTAGTGGGACACCGAAATGGTTTATCACCTGTTGATGACATGTGTAGTATTCTCTACTGGACTGGTCTGAGAGGTATTTCATGGTGGGCGAAGTCTTTTTACTAGCAAAAAGATAAATAGTGATTGTTTTTTAAAAATCATTGGAATAATAATCTGGAAAAAAATAATGAAAAGCTGTTTGATGATGATAATGTGGATTTTAATGTTTTTGTATCGACTGATATGCATGGTATTCCTTCTGGAAAAAGAAATGTAATACGCTGAAAAAAAATCAATCAAAATAAATAAGTGAAAAATAAAATAACATGGGACCAGCAGTTAGCATAATGGCTATGTCACTGGACTCCCATGTAGTTGACTGCAGTTCGAGTCCCGGACCCGGTGACTTAAACTCACACTGGGCGCATGTGTGTGTGTGCCCAAAATTCCGAGAGGAGAATGGAGGAGAAGGGATTGCGGTGTGGCCATCCCTCCTGGGGAATGATTTCTCACTTTCTGTCTCTATGTCTCTGTCTGGTGAGCGCATGTGCCCTATAGCAAAAACCTCTCAAAAAAAAAGGAAAAGAAAATGACTAAGGGGCTTTCTCAAGTCAGGCTGTGGGCCGAGGCCTTTATGAAGCCCATCCCTAGAAAGGGCACCCCCATTAGCGATGTGGGCAGCTCTGAGCTGGACTGGGTCGAAAGTCCGGGGGGTGAGGAGGCAGCTCTCTCTCCTCAGTGACCCCGAAGTCCTCCTACCACCACCTTCAGGAGATGTCCGTCAGGATCCTGAAGAACGACGTCTGCAATCAGCGGTACCAGTTCCTCTTCCTGCAGAGCCAGAGGGAGTTCGTCGGGAAAGACATGCTGTGTGCGAGCTCCGAGTGGGGCCAGGACACCTGTCAGGTGCACGGTGTGGACGGGGACAGGGAGGGGCGTGCAGGGCTCATGCCTGCCTTTTCTCGTGGCCTGGGAGCCCGTGTGGAAACCTTCCCGGCCTGTAACGGGTGCGGTACACTCTGTCCCTTTCACCACGATGGTGACAAGGCAGTGCTTCTCAGGGCGTCCACACTCTTCCAACGTCAGTTGCCCCCGTTCTAGGTCAGGTGTCGGCAGAACCCGTTTTGCTCAAACGGCGTTACCCTGCAAGCGCGGTTCTGCCACTCACATCTTCCGGTCAGTCCATACTGATTCATGCGGCTCTAGGGCATTAATTATATTCCCCTCAGATTTGGAAATTTTCATTTCCACATTTTGAATCCACATGGCTTTCATTTTACAAGTGACATAAGGTAGAGATCTATATTTATTTCCTTCCGTGGGCTACCATCGTCCCAGTGTCATGAAGAAACCACCTCACGCTCTGGCGACATATCCGCCCCTCCCATCTATCGAGCTCCTGCATACACGGGTGCAAACTCCTTGAGTTGGGTACCTAGGTCATTTACTTTTGGTCTCTCTGCCTTTCTTTCTTTCTTTCTTTTTTTGGGGGGAGAGAGAGATTTTTGCTATAGGGCGCATGCACTCGCTAGAGAGACAGAGACAGAAAATGAGGAATCATGCCCGTAGGGGGATGGTCATGCCACAGACTCTTCTCCTCCATTCACCTTTTGGGATCTTGGGCAAACATGCACATGTGCCCAGTGTGAATTTTAAGTCACCGGGTTCAGGACTCAACCTGTGGTTGAATACGTGGGAGTCCAGTGATGTAACCATTATGCCATCTGTTGGTCCTGATCTCTTTGCCTCTCTAATCCAAGTGTTTAATCTACAGATTTCTCTCTAAATATTACTTTAACTTCATGCTCTACATTGTAAGAAAATATTTATTTATTTAATTTTATTTGTTGTTATTATCTTTTTTGATTTGACAAGTGAAGAGAGAGGAAGTGAGAGAGCAAGCCGCCAGGTCTGAGACTTGAACCATAGTCAGCCATGTGGGAGTCCAGCATCTTACTGCCATGCCACCTGCTAGCCCTCATGCTCTACATTTTGATATGTAATATTTTTATTATTACCCACTTCTAAGTATTTTACATCATTTCCATTTTGATTGCATTTTGACCCATGCTTTTTTTTTGTTGTTGTTAATCTCCATTGCAGTTTCCCCGTAATTATAAAATTAATTCTACAGCAGTATCCGTAATGTGGAACATATGAAGGCTAGTTTCTGGTGGCCCAGTATGAGATGAAAATTTTGAGCATTTATTTCAATTTTTTAAAATTTCTATTAATATGTCTGCTTACCTTGGGCTGGATTTGGTTTTCTTTTTATGTCTGTTTGAGCAGAGAAGTTCACTCTTTCTAGTTTTCTGTGTAAAGCAATTAAGGCCATGAAATCACCTTTGATTTGAGCTTTAAAATCACCTCTCAAATTTGACTGTTGTGATTCCATCATTAATTTATTTTAATATATTATGTTTTGTCATTTGGAATGAAAGATGACTTTATGCTCTTAGCAAGATGAGGTTGGAGGAAGTGGAAGCTCGAGGGAGAGAAGGGACTCCCCAGAAATCCCGCTTCTCCATATTTGTTATAATTGAATGGTCTAAGAATAATATTGTCCAAGGGACCAGCAGTTAGCGTAATGGCTATGTCACTGAACCACTGAACTCCCATGTAGTCGACTGTGGTTCGTGTGTGTGCGTGCCCAAGATCCTGAGAGGAAAATGGAGGAGATGGGATTGTGGCATGGCCAGCTCCCCGGGGGGTGATTTCTCGCTTTCTGTCTCTCTGTCTCTGTCTTTCTGGTGAGTGCACACACCCTATAGCAAAATCCTCTCCCCCCCAGAAAAGAATAATGTTGTCCCCCCAAATATCACGTGAGGATTTTGGTGGAAATGAATAGATTAATTCAGGGAAAACAAGCTCTTTTTATTTTTTACTATTTCTTTATGCCCCTAGAACAGGAGTTTCTGGTTTTCCCCGTAGTTACTGTGTGCTGCTTGCATTTATTCCTAGACATTACATGCTAAGTCCTTGTTGGGAGCAGGATATTTGGTTTGTATTAGAGGTTTTGTGTATTTGCTTTATAAGTGATCTTCCTGGGCCTCGTTGATTTGCCTCAGTGGTATGGGCCTAGACACATATCATCTGCAAAAAATAATCAGTCTGCCTCCTTTTCAATATGTGTGCTTACTTCTTTTTCTTGACTAATTGCAATGTATAGAACTCTATTCCAGAATAATTGATGTCTTCCAGGAGAGGTGCCATTTAGTGCTAGGTATGTCTCTTATAAAAGTCCTAAAGTTGGGTGCTATTTTTTTCCCAGCCCAGAAGGTCGCTTGTTTGTTTTTGTTGTCTCCTCTCCACACCTCCACCTTGTGCTTTGGTTTGATAGTTTTTCTTTCGCTCTATTTTTCTCTTAGTGGTTTAGAAGTTACAAGTGTAAATTTCTTTCTGTTGCTGGTCACTGTAGATTTTATACATATACATTTAAAATTGGAATTAAGACCAAGAGTTAATCAATGTCCACATCCTCCTTAGCAGGACTAACCCTTCCTGCATGTTCACATTCTTTGTTTCCAACCCCTAGATTCATCCTCTTGTTGAAAATATCTGGGAGTAGGGCCAGCAGGTGGCGTGGTGGTTGGAGCATTGGATTCCCACATGGGCGACCACGGTTCGAGTCCTGGACCGGGTGGCTTACTTTCTCATTATCATTCTGCCTCTCTCGTCATGTCTCTCTCTGGTCGAATTGAATCATCATCATCATCATCATCAATTAAATAAAATATTTTTTAAAAAAAGAAAAGAAAACATCTGGGAGTTCAGCTGACCGAATTCTTATTTTATCTGATTTTAGCTGACTTAGACTTCCCAGGCCATATGTCTCCATACGATTTGCAGTTAGGAACGATTTCATATCTTATTTGCACAATATCGACGTTTTCATTGGTCTGGGTACCTCTCCCCAGAACAGCCTGGGAGCATGGCATCGCGGCTCTGCGTTTCCCCGTGGCCGACCTACCCGGCCCTGCGTCTCACACTCGACCGCGAAGCTCTCCGCGGTCACATGATCTGTTGAGGAGAGAGCCGCTCCTTTCGATTGTGTGATGGCCTTTTATCTCAGGAATGAATGTTCTGCTTTATACACGTGTTTCACACGCCTCTCCGGATGGCTTTGTGTTCTCACTGCATGTGCTGAGTCAGTTCGGTGACCTCCACTCACCCCGCATTCCAGGATCCTCCTCCCGGGTCACGGTGTACTTCTGTTTCATTCATCTGTTGGATGCACAGTTTTTTTAAGAATGTGTCTTAATCACTTTATTTATTCCTCCAACAGAAACGGTGGCTGCTGGGCCCTGGGCCCGGCGGGAGACTACGGCAGCCCAGGAATGGTCCTTGGCCTCGGGGAGTCAACAGTCCCTTGAGCACGGTCCACATGGCACAAGCCTGACAGCCTTCTTTTCTTTTTCTTTTTGCCTCCAGTGAGGCTGGCCTCCTCTCTAAGATGTGTAGGGGACGCCACCTCCTTTGTTAGCTTCTAGTCTCATCACGATGCCTCATTTGAAAAGTATTTGGCCATGCTCTGGACCATCCGGGAAAGAATCTAAATGACCTCTCCTTTGAACACGGAGTAGAAGCTGCCTTTGAAACCACAGAGGCCTGTTTTCCTTCGTGGTTGTCCTTGGGCAGTATTTTAAGATGTTTTGCCCATCGTTGTCGGACTTGTCAGCCTTTCTGCCGCTCTTGGAATCAGCTGAGCTGCTTTGTGTTTTCTTAGAAACTACTCGTTCCATCCAGAATTTAAGCCCATAAAGGAGAAGTTGTACACAGCCCTGGCGATCCTGAGAGAGTGTACTTCCCCTGGACGTGGCTCCAGCCTTTTTCCGACTCAGGCCTCCAAGTATTTGCATTCCCCTTCTCTTTCTATTTTTCTTGGGAAGACTTAATAACGTATTTATTTTGTTGTTGTTGTTTTAAAGAATAAGCTATTGATTTCATTCAAGTCTGTGATTTTTCTGCTTTCTAAATGTATGAATTATCCCCTTTGGTCTTCAGTCACGCCTTTTCAAATGGCTTCAGCTGAATGCGCAGTGATCAATGATCGATGGCAATACATCGTTTATTCTCGTTTGTTCTTACCTTGTGGGACAGTGGCTGGCTGTGTGGGATCCGGCTCCCTCTGCTCAGTGATTGACCTCTGGGTCACAAGGCTGGCTCTGCTTCTTATTTTGAAAAATAAGTTGGGCCAGCAGGTGGCGTGGAGGTTAAGGTGCCAGATCCCACATAGCCTAGTCTACAGTTTGAGTGCCGGACCCAGCAGCTTGACGATCATGCTGGGTGTGTGTGCCTATGTTCCCACAGTCCTGAGAGGAGAATGGAGGAGAAGGGATCGCGGCGTGGCCATCCCCTCTGGAGGGTGATTTCTCGCTTTCCCTCTCTCTCTCTGGGGAGTGCACATGCCCTATGGAAGTACCTAGTGTGTGTGTGTGTGTGCGTGTGCGTATGTGTGCTTTATCCCAAGTTGTAAAGACATGGCCCTATATGTTCTTACTGGTGTATCTTTTTTGACTTTTCACATTTAGAGTTTTAAGTCCTCTGGAATATTATGGCAGGACGACCCAGCTTCGCTCATCTCTGTCTGGTGAGCTAGTCTCTCCACCACCTACTGCAGAGTCCTCCTTTCCCACCGACTCCATGTCCCCTGTGATGCGTTCTAAGTTTCCTCAAGTGCAGGCATCACCCGATGGGCTCTTCATTGGTCTGTTTTTGTGTTTCTATGTCAGTACCACACGATTTCTATACTTAGAGCTTTGAAATATATCTAACTGTCAGGGAGGGCAAATCTGTAACCCATCTGACTCCAATTTTCCCTTCTTTCTTAAAACTGTTATAGAATTCATGGATTACTACCCTTCGATAGCAATTTTAGGACGAGATTGTCAAGTCCCTGAAAAAATCCTGCTACTCTTTTTTTTTTTAATTGGAACTGCTGGAACTTTAAAAATTAATGAAACAACCAGCACAGTGGAACAGAAGCAGCACAGCACCCTGTGACTCTGAAGCCACGTGGAAAAGTCCAGAGTTCAAATCCCAAGGTCTCCCTGTGCACACCAAGGACATGCACATGCCCATTCATGTTTCTGATTGTCTGAAGCTGGGGGTGGGACCATGAAGAGAAGATCTTGTTGGGGTGCCTATCTCTCTCTCTGTCTCTATCTCTCATGGGAGAAATAATTTTTCTTTTTTTTTTCTTTTATTTTTTGAGATACTTTTGCTATAGAGTGCACACGCTCGCTGGAGAGCTAGAGACAGAGAGGCAGAAAGCGAGAAATCACCCCCCCCCCAGGCAGGATGGCCATGCCACAATCTCAATCTCCTCTTGGGATATTGGACATGCATGCACATGTACCTGGAGTGAGTTATAAGCCTCCAGGTCTGGGACTTGAACCATGGTCAACAACGTGGAAATCCAGCCACATAACTGTTATGCTGTCTGCTGGTCCCCAGAATAAAGAAACTAATAGCAGAATAGACAATTGTTGATTTTTTTTGTTTTATTCTATATTGAGTAAAAATAAGAATATTTCTAAAACTATGTATGAAGAGTAAAGAATAACACAACCAGCATCTATTCACCACCAAACCTAAGAAATGGCCCCTTGCCAGATACTTGGGAGCCTCTGTGTGGTAACTCCTGTAACTCAGGCCTCCAAGGCTGTGCCTCTGCTCTCAGTTCCTCTGTTGGCTGGCATTTGCTCATGGTGTCTGACTTCCTTGCGTGCTATATAATGTCTTGAGGGGTGAGGACACGCTCTTCAGAATGTTATCTGTGGCAATGCTCTGAAGGATGGCTGGAAGGGGAAGTTCCTCCCTGAGGGTCGGACCAACCCAGGACCACTGTAAACAACACCATCCTTAGCTCCAGCTTTTGAATCACCCAGGCCATGTAAATTAAAATTGCAAGTTCATGGGAAGGTGGGTCCTCCTCGCTCTGAGTGTGTAGTTCTTTCATGGAGGTGCAGCTTTCTGCAGGAAGTCTCCTCCTAGACTCCCCTCCTAGGGTGGCTCTGGGTTTTGCCCCTTGTCTCCCACATCCATGAACAAGGCTGTGGAAACTGAAGCTCAGTTTCGCTGGGTTTGGCAAAGGACCTTGGGGCAAATGCCGTCTTCTGGACTCTGCTGCCCTCTCTGGATTCCAGCCTTCACGTAGGTTTCGAACTCTAAGGAGTCTATTTTTTCACCAGCTCCTCCATACATTTAAAATGATGATGTCTGTTAATCCCACATTGCAGTTCCCTTCAGCAGGAGAGTTGGGTACAGCATCTCGTCTTCCATACTGAGCATTCAGGTTGCCTCCTTTTGGGTTGCTGACCACTTCAGGTAGTCTCGTCTGCGAGCCATGGCGTAACGGTTCATTAATGCAGGTCTTCCGTGTCCTTAGGGATCGTATTGCTTTTCCCTTCGTATCTTACGTGCTCGTCATTAGGTTACATTCTTTAAACCTTGGTCTGCATGATATTAAAAATAGAGGTAGTGGGAGACCAGCAGGTAGTGTGGTAGTTAAGGAACTGGACTCCCACATGGCTGACTGCAGTTCGAGTCCTGGACCTGGCAGCTTGCTTTCTCACTTTCTCTCTCTCTCTCTCTCTCTCTCTGGTGAGCACATGTGCCCTGTAGCAAATGAAAAATAAAATAATAAAATAATAGTGAAAATTTTAAATAAATCATTCTTTTTGAAAAATAGAGGTACTGAGCCATTTTTCTGATTTATGGGATTTTCCAACAACACAGAAGAGTATAGTGGAAGTTTAAAATATCATAAGGAATCTGGCATCACCAGAAGTAAGTTATTACCTTTCGATGTATGTCATTGTAAATGTGGTTCTTTTTTAAAATTTTATTTATTTATTTAACTTTATTTATTTATTATCATTATTCAGTTTGACCAGAGAGAAAGAGAGAGAGAGAAAGAAAGTGAGAAAGCAAGCTACCAGGTTCGGGACTTGAACTACAGTCAGCCATGTGAGAGTCCAGTGCATTCACCACCGTGCCACTTGCCAGCGCCATAAACATGGTTCTTATACAAGATCCATTTTTTCCCCCACATAAAAAAGTGAGGAGCTGGATCCATTTTTGCACAGAGAAGAAGGGGCTGGTGTTCATTTCAAACGGATCACCCCGCGAGCCGAGTTGCTGGAAAAAGGACTGTCCAACAGGAGTGAAGGGGAGGCTGGAGGAGGGGCCCATGGAGTTGGGGTCAGAGGGTTACCAGGAGAATGAAGAGGCCCGCGTGGTTCTGAGCTTGGGCTCAGTGCAGAGCTGGGTCCCAGAGCCCCCTCACAGGGTGGCTCCTCGTCGGGCGGCACAGACCCGAGGAGGCCCTCTGCATCTTCACGCCTCCCCTCCTCTCCTCTGCAGGGGAACTCGGGCAGCTCCCTCGTGTGCCAGCAGAATGGGTCCTGGATCCAGATGGGGGTGGTGAGCTGGAGCTTCAACTGCGGCCGCCGTCAGTTCCCAGGCATCTACACCAGCACCACCCACTTTACGCAGTGGATCAAGAAGCAGGTGTCCGACATGAAGTTCGTCAGCAGGGCCGGCCCCGCCTTGCTGAGCCCCGTCCTCCACGCGTGCTGCATGCTGCTGCTCTTCTGGGGCTCCCTGGGGCTCCTGTGAGCACGTGCCGGAGGTCCACTCCCTCGGCTCGGTCCTCGAGGGAAGCGGAGACCAGGGGTTGCCCGGGACGTCAGGGCAGCCCTTGCAGGAGGGTTCTGGAGCCACCCTTGATTTCAGCCATGCGATGAAAACACCTGTGAACTTTGAGCCTGATGTCATTTTTCTTCCAACTTTGGTGAGAGCCTTTCAGAACACCCCTCTGCCCGAAGGTCTGGCAGTCCCCTTGTGCTAGGCCTTCCCAATAGTCTTGCCCAGCGTCCTTCCGTGTTTGCCATGTGACCCTGGGAGCTTCCCCTCCATGAGCTGCCCGTTCCTCTTCCGCTAAGTGCCCACTACAGCCCCTACTTAGTCACCACAGGACTCCAGCAGCCCTCAGGTCCCTTGGCCTCCCTGGGTCTCTAAGGGACACTGTCCCTCAGGCCTTCCTACAAGGTTTGCTGGGCTCTTCCCAAGACGACCAGATGGCTAGATTGCAGGCTGTATTTGCAGGGGTGCTCCAACATCCACAGGCCTCTCACAGTCCCCCAGATCTGCCTGGGTCCACAAAGCCTGGTGTGGACAGAGCGCCCACTTGGATGACAGTGTGAAAGGACTGTACTTAGCTGCCTCAGAGACTGAGGAAGCCCGGCCCAGGACGGAGCCCTCCCCGTGCGAGGTAGTTGTGGGGGTGTCCTCAGACCTGGTGGGGTCAGAGCAGCTGGGCACCCTTACCCTCGGGACACCAGCCGTCTGCTTGACAAATATCCTGGCCCGATTCCTGCTCACCTCACCTTTTATGAGGCTAGAATTCCCCAACAGCTCGGATGGACACTCCTTGGAAGACCCCCCACCATCTTTCACACATATTCTGCCCGGCCTGGTTCCCGCGAACCCTGCTCCCCCAGGGCCACCTGTCTCCCCAGCAGGCCCCCAACTACCCAGGCTCAGACACTCCCTGAATTCCATCATTTTTTCTTTACATTTACTTATTTATTTTATGTTACTTTTATTACTTTTTATTTTGACCAGAGAGAGAGAGAGAGAAAGTGAGAAAGTGAGCTACCAGGTCTGAGACTCGAACCACAGTCAACCATGTGGAACTCTAGCACCGTAACCACCACGCCACTTCCCAGCCCCCGAATTCCGCCTTACCAAATGGCTCCCTGCTCCCACCGTGGGTGTGGCGGCTCCAACGCCCTCTCCCTGGGTGGGTGCTAGACCTCATTTTTTTTTTTTTTTAAGAGATTTTTGCTATAGGGTGCATGAGCTTGCTGGAGAGACAGAGCGAGCAAGAAATCAGCTTGGGGCGGGGGTGGAGATCCCTTCTCCATTCTCCTCCTGGGATCTTGGGTGTGCACACACACGTGCCTGGCGTAAGTTTCAAGCCAGCGGGTCTGGGACTCGAACTGCAGGGTGCCATGTGTGTCCAGCAACCTCACCATTCCTCTATCTACCAGTCCCGACCTCTGACAAGGGCCTGGGCCAAGGGGCAGAGAGCAGTCGCTGAAAGCCATGCAGCCTTTAAAATTGTCCTTTAAAATATGTTCCCTTGCTTAATTTCAGGGCCCTGGGGCCAAGTGTTACCAGGCAGAGAAGGTGGGGCCAGCTGGTGGGTCTTGATCTTACCACGGAGGGGGGCAGAGCACCAGGCCAGGGTAGTGGGCTGGGAGTGAGGGCCCCAGGGATCCCGAGGTGGGGTTGAGCAGCCCAGCCAGAGAGAGAGAAGACTGTCCCAGATGGCCGAGGCGGACCCCAAACCGGGCTGTCAGCCGGCGCCCTCCAGGACAGACCCAGTCGGGGCTGCATCACCGAGAGCTGTCGCCAGGGGCGCCCTTGCGGGACAGACGGGGAACGCCGAGGCTGTGGCCCCTGGGGGGCGCCCTCGACCACCGACGCCAGGAGCCATGGCGGGGGGCCATGGGGGGCGCCTCGTGGGGTCGGGCACTCGGAGCGCTGTCGCGAAAAGAGCTGGGATGGAGTCCCAGGGCAGGACGCAGGTCTGTGGGCAGGACCCCCAGGACCCCCAGGACTCCCCGGGAACAACTTGCCCCCCCCTGCGGCCTCCCCTCCTTTCCCCTTCCACCTCCCCTGCGCACGCCTTCTCTCCGCCTCCCCTCCCTTCCTCTCCCCTCCCCTTCCCTCCCCCTCCCCCTTGCCCACCCCCTTCTTGCTCTGCCCTCTCTCTCCCGCACCTCTGAGCCTCCCTGTACCCTCTGCAGGTTGCTTGGGTGTGGGCAGAACCCCAGGGGCACTGCCCAGGGCTGCCCGACCTGGTTCCCGCGAGCCCTGCTCCCCCAGGGCCACCTGTCTCCCCAGCGGGCCTCTCCTGCAGCAGGCCCCAACTACCCAGGCTCAGTCCCCCATCACCCAGACGCCACCAGTGACCACGAAGCTGTACCCTTCCTCCGTGAAGACAGAGCCCCCCACCACCCAGCTGCAGCCGCTCACTACTAGTGTCAAACCCAGCTTGCGCCCACGTGAGTAGTGGGTGAGGAAGGGTGTCGGAACCTCAGGGGCCTTGACCCCCACTTACTGTGGGAGACGGACAGTGGCAGTGTGGCCTGTCCTCAGGCCTCCTGGGAGCCTGGGACAGGTCCCACGTCCTGCCTCCCTGAGCTGCCATGGCACCTGGAGCAGGCCGCCAGCCAGGGCCCAGGGCCCTCCAGCACAGCTTTTGGGGGGGCACGTGAGCCTCTTACGGCATCTCCAGGCCACACCTGTAGGACGCTGTCCCCAGGGCTGGCTCTTCAGCCTGTCACTGAGACCCACGTAAGAAACACTTCCGGTCCTGGGACTCGGTTCTTACAACCTGACCACCACTCAGCAAACAGGACTGGCGGGCTGTGCCCCTGGCGTGCTCTGCCCTGACTCCTGCTTTGAGAGCGCTGGGCATGGCCGGCTTTCTCTGAGGGCTCCACCCACTAATCCACTTAGGAGACACCCGGGGGTGGGACCACGGGGTGCTGGACGGGCTTCTTCAGGGTTAAACAGGGCTCCAAAGTGCTGGCTGCAGCCACACTGGCCCAGCAGCAGGGAGGCCATCCAGGTCTTAGTCCTCACTGGAGCTGGGCCAGGCGGGCAGTGGGGACACAGCTCCTGTCACCTGGGCCTGCATTTCCTGAGGCCCGTGGAGCTGAACAGCTTCTGCAGTTGTCTGCGACGGGGCTTCCTCCTCGGGTGTGCCTGTCTGTACACAGCGCCCTACTTCCTTTGGGTCACCCAGATAGCTCTCATTAGCTCACAGGAGGGCTTCTCGGAGGAGGGAGGGGGCGGCCTTGGCCGAAGTCAGGGTGCGGTGAGGGTGGAACCAAGAGGGAGCACGCACAAGTTCACAAGGGTCTGACTGGCGCTCAGGGGTGTGTACAGGACGCAGAGCCCAGTGGGCACCAGCTGGGCTGGTGAAGCAGGAGGACGCCGGCGGGAGCAGGGGAGGGCTGCCCGGCAGTAGGGCCTCGCGAGCACCCCTGGAAGAGCATGGGCAGTGGCCAGGAGTGGGAGGGGACGGGAGGGCCCCGGTGTGGCC
>NW_006209032.1:1721681-1723020 GCF_000334495.1 Tupaia belangeri chinensis | reverse complement strand
GGGGCCTACTGCCTGACCCAGTGAGTCGGGCCCCGGCGGGGCTGGTGGAGAGGCACTCGGAGCTGTCGGGGAGCCAGTCACCCCACCCGGCTGGTCCAGCGCTGTGTCCCTTGTGAAGCCCCCGGTTCCAGCCCCACCCTCAGCCCGCTCCATGCCAGCGGGGGCCGAGCCCTGAGATGACTCCCGGGTCCAGTCTTTTGTGTGCACGCTTCTCGCTCCCCTGCCCTGGCACCCGGTCCTCCTGCCCCCCAGCCTGTAGGCAGGGAGCGAGGCTCGGGTGCCACTGTCCAGCCTCCTGCCACCTCTCCCCAGGAAGGAAGTCTGGGTCTGCCCTCCCACCAGCCTCACTCCACTTCCTGTCTCTCCCCCTCCGGCCAGTGGACTTTGACAGTCCTTCGGGCCTGAGCCTGGCCTGGGCAGTCGCGGGCTGTTGGGGGACACAGACATGGAGATAAGTACCCGTAGGGAAGCCTGGCGGGCACAGAGGAGTGGGTGCACGGGGAGTGCCCTGGCCCTGGGGAATGGTGTTCCAGGCCTAAGGCCCCAGGGGCACTCCAAGGGGCATACCAGGACAGCCCCTGAGAGCCAGGTCATGGCCAGTCCCGGGCCTCTGTGAGTCAAGTCTAGGACCAGCCCAGCACTTTGTAGCCGTGCGGCCCTGAACCGGCCCTGAGCCTGGCATTCCTCCTCCCTGAAACAAAGGGCAGTGGTGAGGCCGTGCGCCGGGCCCTACTCACCCCTGCCCTGTTCAGTAGGCCGGGGGATGGGGGCTTGCAGGAGGGCGGGCGCCTGCCCTTGCTCACAGGTCAACAGAGGGTTGGAAGGCAGGGGCCGGGGGCCGGGCAGGGGCCTGGAGCTGACCGCAGACTGCCACCTCTGCGGTCCCCTAGGCGTGACGTCACGT
This sequence comes from Tupaia belangeri chinensis, assembly GCF_000334495.1. NCBI lineage: Eukaryota > Metazoa > Chordata > Mammalia > Scandentia > Tupaiidae > Tupaia > Tupaia belangeri. Next base: position 1,722,116 of record NW_006209032.1, on the reverse strand, counting down.
ACTCAGTGAAGGTGGGCAGTCCGTGGATTGACCAGAGGGCACAGAACTTCTCCGAAGTCCTGGTGCTGAAGGTGATCGTGAACAGCAGGTACCGGGCCCAGCGGTACTGGTCCTGGGTCGGCCGGGCCGACAACATCGGCCTGCTCAAGCTCCAGGGCCCGCTACAGTACAGCAGTTACGTCTGGCCCGTCTGCCTGCCCGGCCCGGACCACGAGCTGAAGGACCGCTCCGTCTGCACCGTGACGGGCTGGGGGCTGCCCAAGGCGCACGGTGAGTCGCAGCCTCCCAGGCCTGGGCGGGGACGGGGCAGACAGGCCCCTGGTGCAGGCTGGGCCCAGCGGGGACAGCCTCTGAGGCACCTTTGTCAGGGAGCCCGCACCCCCAGGACCTTCCCGGGCCCTCGTCTCATCTCCTTCCCCCTCTCCCTCCCCTCGA
>NW_006209032.1:1718397-1721401 GCF_000334495.1 Tupaia belangeri chinensis | reverse complement strand
GCGCCTGCCCCCCAGCCTGTAGGCAGGGAGCGAGGCTCGGGTGCCACTGTCCAGCCTCCTGCCACCTCTCCCCAGGAAGGAAGTCTGGGTCTGCCCTCCCACCAGCCTCACTCCACTTCCTGTCTCTCCCCCTCCGGCCAGTGGACTTTGACAGTCCTTCGGGCCTGAGCCTGGCCTGGGCAGTCGCGGGCTGTTGGGGGACACAGACATGGAGATAAGTACCCGTAGGGAAGCCTGGCGGGCACAGAGGAGTGGGTGCACGGGGAGTGCCCTGGCCCTGGGGAATGGTGTTCCAGGCCTAAGGCCCCAGGGGCACTCCAAGGGGCATACCAGGACAGCCCCTGAGAGCCAGGTCATGGCCAGTCCCGGGCCTCTGTGAGTCAAGTCTAGGACCAGCCCAGCACTTTGTAGCCGTGCGGCCCTGAACCGGCCCTGAGCCTGGCATTCCTCCTCCCTGAAACGAAGGGCAGTGGTGAGGCCGTGCGCCGGGCCCTACTCACCCCTGCCCTGTTCAGTAGGCCGGGGGATGGGGGCTTGCAGGAGGGCGGGCGCCTGCCCTTGCTCACAGGTCAACAGAGGGTTGGAAGGCAGGGGAAGGGCAGTGGTGAGGCCGTGCGCCGGGCCCTACTCACCCCTGCCCTGTTCAGTAGGCCGGGGGATGGGGGCTTGCAGGAGGGCGGGCGCCTGCCCTTGCTCACAGGTCAACAGAGGGTTGGAAGGCAGGGGCCGGGGGCCGGGCAGGGGCCTGGAGCTGACCGCAGACTGCCACCTCTGCGGTCCCCTAGGCGTGACGTCACGTACTCAGTGAAGGTGGGCAGTCCGTGGATTGACCAGAGGGCACAGAACTTCTCCGAAGTCCTGGTGCTGAAGGTGATCGTGAACAGCAGGTACCGGGCCCAGCGGTACTGGTCCTGGGTCGGCCGGGCCGACAACATCGGCCTGCTCAAGCTCCAGGGCCCGCTACAGTACAGCAGTTACGTCTGGCCCGTCTGCCTGCCCGGCCCGGACCACGAGCTGAAGGACCGCTCCGTCTGCACCGTGACGGGCTGGGGGCTGCCCAAGGCGCACGGTGAGTCGCAGCCTCCCAGGCCTGGGCGGGGACGGGGCAGACAGGCCCCTGGTGCAGGCTGGGCCCAGCGGGGACAGCCTCTGAGGCACCTTTGTCAGGGAGCCCGCACCCCCAGGACCTTCCCGGGCCCTCGTCTCATCTCCTTCCCCATCTCCCTCCCCTTGAGGGTCTCAGCCGTGAATGCCTCAGGGGACCCCTGCTGCCTTTGAGCCCTCAGGCCCAGGCTAGGAGTAAACAGGACTGCCTGGAAGGCGGGAAGGCACAGAGTCCTATCTCAGTCCACCCAGGCCCCGGGGCACCCACAGCTTACCGAGGTGAGAGGCCGCTGCCTGCAGGTGCTCCCAGGAGACCCCACGGCCAGCTGGGCAGGCTGTGCCCCGAGGGTGGGAGCCACTCGGGGTCCACAGCCCTCAGCCCCTCATCACCCTAACTCAGGAGCGGGCCTATCCTCTCCAGCCCACCCAGCTATTTCCTGACAGACCCCAGGGACAACCACTCCTTTCAGGGGACCCCTTACCCACCCACAAGCGGGTGCCCAGGAGCCAGTGTCCTCAAACGGCCCCGAGGGCTCCAGCCTCCTTCGTGGCTGTTGTCTCTGCCATGGCCTGTCAGGGAGCGGCTGGGGTGGGTGAGGTTCCAGGAGCTCAGGCCTGGGGCGGAGAGCCTGGGGTGGGAGCAGGCCTCGCGGGAGCCTGGGGGCTGGCAGGGAGGAGGCCTGGGGAAAAGGAGGTGAGACCTGAGTGAGGTCCTGCAGGCACTGGGGGAGAAGGGATGGCGAGGCCAGGAAACTGGGGGGCTCGGGATGTTGGGGGACTCCACAGGAAGCAGGCCCAGCGAGGCTTCCTGCTCGCAGTCTCTGGACCGAGGGCCTCTGGGAAGTACCCACTCGTGTGGTGGGAGGGCCGTGCTGAGTGACAGGTGAAGGGCGCAGGTGGGACAGGCTGGTGGCAGTGGGCAGCCACAGAGTAGCCACACCTGAACCCTTGTCACACAGACAAGTGGCCCCAGTCCTGGGCTATTATGGAGAAGGAGGTCACCGTCCTGCCCAACAAGGAGTGCGAAGACTTCTACCACAGGTTCTCCAAGGTCCCCTCCCTGGTCCGCATCATCAACCCTCAGATGTTCTGTGCCCGGGACACCGACAGGGAGCGGTTCTGCTATGTGAGCAGGGCTGAGGGGGGCTGCGGCAGAGGTGGGAGGTGGGAGCAGAGGGGTGGGGTGGGGGAGACAGGGCGGTGAGAGCCAGGGCAGGACGGAGCCCTGGAGGGAGGGCTGGGTCTGGCCACCTCTAGCTAGGTCGACACTGCAGGGTGGGGAGGGGACCCGGGGAGGGTGCCCTGCCTGTCCCTGCACTGGCTGTTTCCCTCCCTGACCTCTCCACGCCTTCACCCCTCCTCGCAGGAGGTCACCGGAGAGCCCTTGGTCTGCTCCTCCGAGGGCACGTGGTACCTGGCAGGCATGGTGAGCTGGGGCGCCGGCTGCAAGCACAGCGAGGCCCCCCCCATCTTCCTGCGAGTCTCCTCCTACCAAAGCTGGATCTGGGATCGCCTCAACGGGCAGCCCCGGGTCCTGCTGGCCCCGTCCCTGCTGCTGGCACCGTCGCTGTCCCTCAGCCTGCTGGCTGCACTGTGACACTCTGGTGCTGTCCCTGCATGCCTGCCCTGGCCCGGGTCTCCCCGCCCCGTGCCTGCTCTGGGCAGGGCTGAGACCAGGCGTTTGATTAAAGTCCTCTCCGTCTCACACCGGCTTCTTCCCAGGCCTGGGGGCCCTTAGGCCTAGTGGAGTCAGATATGGGGGCCTGGGGGACCCCAGGAGGTTGGCGTGGAAAAGCACAGAGCCCTGGAATCTGCCTGCACCGGAGGTTTGGGCAGCTCCTGTGGAAGGTGGCGGGAGAGTGACCGGGGGGGGGGGGCGGAGGGCGGGCGGGGGGGGCCG
>NW_006209032.1:1716053-1716476 GCF_000334495.1 Tupaia belangeri chinensis | reverse complement strand
GGGGGGGCTGAGGGCTGACGGTGGAGGCAGCACACGCACCCCAGCTGGAGCTCCCGGGGTGTGCCCCACGCTGCTAGGCCGAGGCAGCACTCCTTGAGTCTGACTCCCTTCTGGCCAAAGGGAGTCTGGCCCTTTCATTGCCCCGAGAGCCATGGTGAACTTTGACCCTCCAGCCCTGTCTCCCGCCTGGGGACTGGGGCAGGTGTCCCTTGGGCTCAGACGTGACCCCCATCGTCAGCTGCCAGGCTTGTCTGCCCGTAAGAGGGGTAGTGGAGGCCCCAGGTCTGCCCAGCACCTGGTGGAGGGGCCGCGTCCCCTCCCAGTACCGATGCTCACCTCAGGGACAGGCCTGGGGCCACCATCTGTCCCTCTGCCTCATCCTAGCTCAGCCCAGCCCGAGCCTCCTCCCACCGGCTGCGTCAG
>NW_006209032.1:1712344-1716022 GCF_000334495.1 Tupaia belangeri chinensis | reverse complement strand
TGCAGCACCTCTAGGTCAGCACCCGCGGTGGCCGCCACGTCTGTGCACACAGGCTGAGAAGGCGCAAGGCTTTATTTACACGGCTGCAGGTCGCTTGTCCAGCAGGCGCCCTGGCTCAGAACTCCCAGTGTCCCTTAGTCTCCGGCCCAGGTCTGAGCATGGACACTCAGTGCCACCCAGGAGCCCCCGTGCACCTTCCCTACCCAAGGATCCAGCCCCGGGTGGAGTTCGGACCAGTCTCGCTTCAGAGAGGCATCCTTTAGGTGCCCCCAGTGGGAAGTGGCAGAGAGGAAGCTGCCAGCTGGGACGGCCCCGCCACAGCTGGGCACAGAGGGGCTTCTCAGACACTCCGATTCCCCAGCTCCCACTGGTCTTGGCCCCTGCACCCTCAGCCCACCTTTGCAGCCCTGAGCCCCCAGGCCTGCTGCTCAACTCCCAGCAGCCTCGGCTTCATCTTGACAGCAAGTGGAACAAGAGTCCTTTGCCTGGAGCTTGTCCCTGCCAGGCTGGGAGCACTCCTACTCCTGGGAGCCGTTCACTCCCCTGGGATCCCTGCTAGGCTTGGGGTGGTCTTCTGGCCTTTAGGGCTGCTACCTGGCCAAGATAGGGAGCCCTCTGCTGCCACAGCTGCCCCCAACCCCCATGGCCCTGTGTCCCTCCTCGTGACCTGCCCAACCTCACATCCCATTGCATGAGTTTAGTCATCCCTTTCCAGAAAGGACCCCACCCCTGCCACTCTCAGAGCCGCTGCATTCCCTGCAGAAAGGGTGGGAGAGACACATCTGGTGGGGGGAGTCACGTGGGCCCCCCGTATCTGCAGTGGGGCAGCTGTCCACGGCCACCTCTGCTGGGGAGGCGCCACGTGGGTGGTACGGAAGGCGCGGAGTCCAGGCTGGGGTGGGTGCCTGGTGTAGTCCTGTCCCTGCCCCAACCATGGCCTCAGTTTCCCCTTCAGACCCGTCTGTGGCGTACCCGTGAGCCACAGCGCTGTCCAGCCGCCACCTCCTCCAGGACGCACCCCTCATTTCTCTCCTTTCTTTCTGGCCTCATTCTTCTCGTCCTCCTCTACCTTGATGGCCACCGTGTCCACGCTGTCCTTCTTTTTCTTCTTCTTCTTCTCCTCTGCGGGGAGGGGACAGGGTGACTGGGTGAGGTGAGTGCCGGCGCCTCCTGCCTCCTGCCCTGGAGCTCCTCTCCCACCCAAACCGGCCCACCGCAGGGCAGGCCCCTGTTTTTGCACCTCACTCCAGCCAGTGTCCGTGCTCTGCTCCCTCACCTTCTGCAGGTGCGGGGAGGCTCAGGACACTTGGCCCAGGCAGGGTCGGACAGCCCCGGGCCAGCTACTCACCCCCGGGAATCTCCGTGAGCTCGTTGAGGGGCGGCACCGTCTCCAGCTTGTCCGTGTACATCTTGGCGGCCTTCCGCTGCAGGTACCGGGCTTCGATCTCCTTCCGGGTCCGAGGCACGCGGCAGTTGAAGACGCAGCACAGGGTAATAACTGCAGAGAACACAGGGTGGGCTGGGCCAGGCCGGGCTGGGCCTCAGGCACCCCGGAACGGCACCAAAGCAGGCCTCTGCAATTCTCCAAGAGGCTCCTGCAGGAGGCGGGGCATCTTGGCAAAGCCTGCAGGGCCCCTGGGGCTTCCAGGGGGCTTCCCCGAGCGAGGCTGCCCAGGGCCCACGGCCTGGAAGCGTCCCCGTTCTGCTGCCGAATTCTGACCATTCTTCGCTTTTGAAGGAGCCTGGTATTTGCATTTTGCATTGGTCCAGGTTCCCAGGGTCTTTCTAACTAGACGGAGTGTCACTGGAGGGTAAGGCAGAGGCCTGTCCTGTGTCGCCGAGTGGGACCAGAGTGCCGCCCCGCCCTCCATGAGGACAAGCCGGCTCCTCCTGCCTGCGGAGGGCGCGGTGAGGGCACAGACCATCCTGGGCGTCCACCTCGGACCGAGCTATTCCAGGAGTGGTTTTCCGGCCCTGGGCAGCTGCGTCCATGCAGCTGGGCTGACTAGAAATGCCAGGGCAGGGCTGCCAGGGGCTGGCTGGCCTGGATTTATTTTTCTATCCCCCCTCCAGCCCTTCTGCCTCAGCCTCAGCCCCAAGAGAGGGGATGGAACTGGTGCCCGTTATAAATCAGATGACCAGACAGCTTCCTGGTAGACTCCAGGGGGCAGAAGGGGCCAGACGGAACAAGCCAGGCCTATTTTGGGGAAGGCGGGTCAGGCCTATGTAGCCTAGAACGCCTCTGGGTCATTCTGTGCAACTACAGCAGTGTCCCTTCCCCTAAATACTGCGGTCCCCTGCATCTCGCCTGGATTCCCAGAACGAATGGATGGGTGGATGAAAGGCCTCAAAGCCTTGCTGTCAGAACAGAGAACTCCTGAATGAAGGACTCCACTCAGGAGCCAATAGCCTCGGGGCACACAGGAGGTGGGCGGGGACTCTGCACAGGGCCCCGGCAGCAGGTCTGCCTACACCGCTGGCTGGGGTACACCTGAGCTGGTGGGCCTTTATAGCCACAGAGCTGGGTCGTTTGGTCTGGTTTTGTGGTTCTGGTCTTCAGACCTGGTGTGCATGCCGGAGACCTAAGCTGGGCCCACTCCAACCCTGCTGGCTTGGGCCTCTCCTACCCAGTCACCCCACCAGGCACCTGTCTGGAACACACTCAGGGTCACACAGGCCGATCCCAGGCCCCGAGAGGCCAGGGCGATCCAGGGGGCTCAGCGGGCAGCTGCTGGCAGCCAGAGCAGAACTCACTGCCCTTGCCCCAGGCCTGCCCCGCCCAGCCCCACCTCCTTGCTTCTCTTCAAAGATGGGGAGAGACAAGTACTTTGGATTGAGTCCCAGTGCCCAGGCAGGGGCTCGGGGTAGAAGTTCCTGTTACAGGAGACTCCAGAGACTCCCCTTCCAGCCCCAGCCCCCACCCCCGTGGGCATCTGGGGTGATACCCCACGAATGGCTGCACCACCAAGGCCCAAGCAGTCTGGGAAGAGGCACAGAAGTCTCCTCCCAGGACATGGGGCCGTGCCGTCCCTGCTGCCTGGGCCTGTGCAGTGGGAGGCTGGCCTGCTGCTCAGGGGCCCGTGGGGCCACCCCGACCCTTTCTAGGAGGTGGGGCCAGGTAGGGGCCGGTCCGTGTGGGTGATGTCCGAGTGTCTCTCTAGGTCTGACCCTACTCAACTTTCTCGTATGACCCAGGCACCGCCAACTGATTGGGGCTGCAGCGCCTGGGAGAGGCCCCATGGCGTGTACCCGCCCCAGGGCCTCCAGAGCCTGCCTAGACCTGCACCCGGGGCTGCTCCTGTGGCTCCAGCAGGGTGAAGGGCTCCCCCAGCCCCTCCTCTTGGGGCTACGGCCTGGTCGGATCCTTGGGCCCCTGGCCGAGGCTACAGGCACACCTGTCTACCTGGGCCTCCCCTAAGCTGCCTGGGCTGGCTCCAGCCCTGGTGGGGCACTGATGCAGCTTCTGGCCTGGACGGGAGGGAGGGAGGGGCGTTTTCTCTCAGGAGGGCACTCCTGGTGTGTGGAGAAGCAGTGCATCAGGGTGGGCCCTCTGTGGGTGGCCCTGCCCTCCAAGGGACCTCATCCAGGACAGCTCTGGCTGGGATTAAACGCAGCGTTAGCGCCTCCCCACCCCCAGAGTGCACTCATCAAACACCCTGGACGTGTCCTCTGAGACCG
>NW_006209032.1:1701114-1712302 GCF_000334495.1 Tupaia belangeri chinensis | reverse complement strand
TCCAGCGGCACCTGGGTCAGCAAAGCAGCGAACCCCTCTCCTATGAAACCTTAGCAAAAGGAATGGGCTTCCTCTCCCACCGCCAGCACCCAGCACCCTCCTTTGCCTGGTGGGACCCTCTGTGGGACTGCTCCAGGCCTCAGCAGCCGCCCCAACCTGGCGGGGTGTGCACGTGACCTTCTGTCCCAGCCCCCCATTCCGGGAGGCGGGCTGTGGGAAGGGCTGCCAGCTGTTTCTGCTGGGACTTTGCACCAAGCTCCCAGACCCAGGAGAGGGACAGTCTGCTTTTAATTGAGGCGGGCGTGAGTCATTCCCAGGGGATGCTATTGGACAAGGCGGGGTTGGAGGCCACATCTGCTGGGTGTCTGGGGCGCCCTGGTGGAAGTGGCTTAGTTGGGGCCCTGGGTGTGGGCCCTTTCAGCTGGCCAAACTGCAGGAAAAGCATCAGGAGACCAGCCGCAGGGAAAAATGACACGTCCTTCTCGTCCTCGTTCAGTGGAGTCCCCTGTAATTACCATAATTGCCATGTGGCTGGCTCCCCGGGTCCGGCAGAATGCTCCGGGTCACTATTGGCCCGTCAGCCCCCCCTTGGGGACTTGGTGTGGATCAGGAGGTGCCAGAAACCACGGAGGGCCTCCTGCGGGCGTCTAGCGGAGTAGCGCTGCCCGGAATTGTTGCTCTGAGCCCGCGGAGGTGGTGCCGGGGGCGGAGTCAAGGGCGCTGGGGGCGGTGCTCCCGCGGCAGAGGGGGCGGGGCGCGCTACTCACTGATGGACAGCACGAAGAGCGAGAAGATGCCCACCACGTGCCACAGGCGCATGTCCCAGAACACCACTGTCTCCTTGGTCAGCGGGGGCGGCTTGGGCTTCGGCGGGGCCGTGCTGGGCTGCGGACCAGGAGGAAGCAGCATGAGGCAGGCAGAGGTCGGTGCACTGGGGCTGGGGCGAGGGGCCTGGGTCTCTGCAAGGACTTAGCCGGAGCATTCCAGAATCACCTGCCGTGAAGCATCTTACACCCAACACGCTAGACGGAGCCGTTATCCAAAGCCTAGAGGCGCAAACTGGACCCCAGTCCCAGCGGGCGGGACGCCCCTTCAGGCACAGCCCTCGTGGTAGGTTGATGCTAAATGTGTTTTTCAAGACACTGGGCGGGGATTCGCTTTGCTTGCTCATCTCTCCATGGGGCGGGGAGGTGGAGCTGGGAGTCAGGGCCCGCCACCAGGTGGCCTCGTGGAGGCCAGAGTACCCACAGGCCAGGAGATCAATTGCCCACGACGCAATAGTGACACCTGCAGGCCAAAAGATGTCAGTGCAGCTGCAGCAAGCCCGAGCAGAGCACTGCCTGCCACCTCCCACCTTCCCAGGTCCTGGGGGAATGAAGGGTCATGGCTTCCCAGGGACTTGGGGACATGGGCTTTTCCTGGCTATCTAGAGCCACAGCTCTAGCAAAGCAGCGAACCCCTCTCCTATGAAATGTTAGCAAAAGGAATGGGCTTCCTCTCCCACCGCCAGCACCCAGCACCCTCCTTTGCCTGGTGGGACCCTCTGTGGGACTGCTCCAGGCCTCAGCAGCCGCCCCAACCTGGCCGGGTTTACACGTGACCTTCTGTCCCAGCCCCCCATTCCGGGAGGCGGGCTGTGGGAAGGGCTGCCAGCTGTTTCTGCTGGGACTTTGCACCAAGCTCCCAGACCCAGGAGAGGGACAGTCTGCTTTTAATTGAGGCGGGCGTGAGTCATTCCCAGGGGATGCTATTGGACAAGGCGGGGTTGGAGGCCACATCTGCTGGGTGTCTGGGGCGCCCTGGTGGAAGTGGCTTCTTTGGGGCCCTGGGTGTGGGCCCTTTCAGCTGGCCAAACTGCAGGAAAAGCATCAGGAGACCAGCCGCAGGGAAAAATGACACGTCCTTCTCGTCCTCGTTCAGTGGAGTCCCCTGTAATTACCATAATTGCCATGTGGCTGGCTCCCCGGGTCCGGCAGAATGCTCCGGGTCACTATTGGCCCGTCAGCCCCCCCTTGGGGACTTGGTGTGGATCAGGAGGTGCCAGAAACCACGGAGGGCCTCCTGCGGGCGTCTAGCGGAGTAGCGCTGCCCGGAATTGTTGCTCTGAGCCCGCGGAGGTGGTGCCGGGGGCGGAGTCAAGGGCGCTGGGGGCGGTGCTCCCGCGGCAGAGGGGGCGGGGCGCGCTACTCACTGATGGACAGCACGAAGAGCGAGAAGATGCCCACCACGTGCCACAGGCGCATGTCCCAGAACACCACTGTCTCCTTGGTCAGCGGGGGCGGCTTGGGCTTCGGCGGGGCCGTGCTGGGCTGCGGACCAGGAGGAAGCAGCATGAGGCAGGCAGAGGTCGGTGCACTGGGGCTGGGGCGAGGGGCCTGGGTCTCTGCAAGGACTTAGCCGGAGCATTCCAGAATCACCTGCCGTGAAGCATCTTACACCCAACACGCTAGACGGAGCCGTTATCCAAAGCCTAGAGGCGCAAACTGGACCCCAGTCCCAGCGGGCGGGACGCCCCTTCAGGCACAGCCCTCGTGGTAGGTTGATGCTAAATGTGTTTTTCAAGACACTGGGCGGGGATTCGCTTTGCTTGCTCATCTCTCCATGGGGCGGGGAGGTGGAGCTGGGAGTCAGGGCCCGCCACCAGGTGGCCTCGTGGAGGCCAGAGTACCCACAGGCCAGGAGATCAATTGCCCACGACGCAATAGTGACACCTGCAGGCCAAAAGATGTCAGTGCAGCTGCAGCAAGCCCGAGCAGAGCACTGCCTGCCACCTCCCACCTTCCCAGGTCCTGGGGGAATGAAGGGTCATGGCTTCCCAGGGACTTGGGGACATGGGCTTTTCCTGGCTATCTAGAGCCACAGCTCTGCCTCATGTAATCAGTAACACCTGTGTCTGACCAGCAAGGGACGTGATCAAGTTCGACAGAGGGGCCAGGGTGGGAGTCAGTGCCCAGAGGGAGAGCGGACCCCGGGGTCTGTGCCATGCACTGTTTCCTGATCAGCCAAGGCCAGGCACTCAGGCCCTCCGGCTCTCTGTAACTCAGCCATCTGCCCGCTCTCACCCTTGGCCGTTCATGGATCAGGCCTTTCCAGGAGCTAGACACTCGCTCATCCAAGGGACGCTCGTCTTCAGGATGGTCGGAGACACTCAGAGAGGACCAGTGGCCTGTCCCAGATCACCCCAAGAATCTGTGCCTTAGGCCGGTACATGACTCCCCGGCTCTTTATGCCAGGGCGCACTAGGGTGGGAGCCTGAGTTTCTCCATCGATAACTAAGTAGGGCAGGTCCGGGAGTCCCCAAGGTGCTCTCTCTACCCAGATAAGACACCATTCCTCGGTGTCGTCCCCTGGGAGAACGTGTGGTCAGACATATACGCGAGATCGGGGAACACGTGGTACTGGGCACATGTGTGGCTGGGGCACACGTGGATGTGGTCAGGCACGTGTCTATGGCATCAGGGTCAGATCTTGGCAGTGGTAGGGGTCCCTAAATCTGAGGTCTGTGTGTTGGCCCACAGGGCTGAGTGACTGCTAGACTCTGAGGGACAAAGTCAAGTCCGATTCTGGGCCAAGGCAGCGTGGGCTCATGCGCTCCTGCTGGGCTTGCTGTGGCTGGGGCTGGGCCCCCCTCACTCCTGGTAGGCAGGGAAGGTGGCAGGGAACAGCCAGGCATCTCCTATCAGGGGACCCCTATGATGGGCCCTGCTGGGGGTCTGATTTGGAAATCTCGGAGTCCCCTGCCTCCTTTGGAGCCTCACGGCCATGGTGGGCGACACCTGCAGAGCTGGGGTAGGTGGTGACTCCAGCCCCAGCCCAGGCGTCTCTCCAGTGTTTCCCTGGAGGGCAGGGCTAGGGCCTTGCTCAGGCTGGGGGCAGATGGGGGTGGATGGACGCCAAATGCCATGTCCCTGGCTGAGCTGGGCCAACTGGCTCAACCGCCCCCGTCCTCCCTGGCCTCTGCCTGCACCCAGGCCAGCTCAGTGCCTGTACCCAAGGCCTTGGGATGGCAGCAAGGGGCCTGAGCATGAGTGTGCGCCACCACCAGGGGCTCGCGCCAGCCTGGCTCCCATACAGGGCCACCCGAGCCGACACCAGACGCCAGACAGCCCCCGGCCACGCCCCCTGGTCAGCAGCAGCAGGGACAGACTATCAGGGTGCAGGCTCTGTCCGGCCTCCCTCAGACCCTCCGTTCAGGGCTCTGCCTGCTGCCTGCATGGCCTGACCTCCCTGCTCAGCCTGTCCTCTCTGCTCCGACCTGCCCCCTCCTCCCTGCCCCTGCCTGCACAGGCCCCACCCCCACTTCTCCCTAGCCCTGGTTCTGGGCCTTCTCCTCACGGCCCAGAATTCTAGATCTGCTCTACTGCCTCCACCCAGGGCCCCATCCAGGCACAGCAGGAGTGGGGACAGAGGGACCCACGTCCCGCCCCACCTCCAAGCTCAGCCAAGACCCTGACCAGCCACCCGGGCCTTCCTTGCCCCTTCTGCCTGCCCTGAAACCTTTAAATGCTCGGCATCCTCACCAGGACTGGGTCAGACAGACCCCCACCCCAGCCCCGGCCCTGCCCTCCCACCCTCTCCTCAACCTGCTGTCCCCCCTCCACCCTGGATCACCCAAGGCTACCCTGCCCCATCCCACAGGGTCTCTGGAGGATCCCTGGGGGCAGAGGCTGTTCCCTGCAGAAGACCCTGAGTTCAGGGTCTAGATCCGCCCCTCAGACTGGGGGACCAGGAAGCCAGGGGCTGAGCATCCCCTTCCAGTGAGACCCACCAGGGAGGGACTGCGCCACCGGGTCAGACTGGGATCCTGATGATGACCGTGAATGTTCCGGGAATGGGAGGATGCCCATCAGACCAGGGACCCTAAGGGTGAGAGCTGGGATCCCCAGGCAATGCCGCCAGGCCGGGTGTCCTAGGGCAGGGAGGAGGCGCTCCCAGCCCCTGCCTGGGTGGACCGCGGGTGGACAGCCACCAGAGCCCTCTGCCCCCGCCGCACGGCCGCACCTCACCTCCACCAGCTGCCCGGCGACCCCCGCGAGGCAAACCCCCAGCACGGCACCGCCCAGCGCCCAGAGGGGCCCCGCGCCTGAAATGACCCCCAAGGGAGATGGTCATGCTGCAATCCCTTCTCCTCCATTTGCCTCTCAGGATAGGAAGGCCCGCCCTGCCGGAGATCGCACTCCAGACCCCGCTCGCCCGCACACTGAGCTGGGGTGCGTAGCAGGGAGGGCAGGCTGGGCGCGGGTCCTTAACCAACAGGTCCCCTTCCCCTCCCCGCCGAGACTCAGTTTCTCCATCTGGGACGAGGGGAGGGGCGGGAGTCTGCTGATCCAGGCAGCCCTTCCCCTTCTCGTTCTGACGTTCTGCATTTGAAAAAAGTACTGGACTTGGGGTGGGGGGGAGCGCAGCGGGGGTTGCCATGGTGACAGGCGCTCAGGGATGTCCTGGGCTAGCTGGGCTGGCTTCCTGCCCAGAGGCAGCTCTGGTCACCCTGGACACCAGAGCCGAGAGGAGGGTGGGGGCTGGGGACGATAAGGTCAGCCATGCTGGAGCTCAGGAAGGTTCCCAAGGGACCCCCGAGTCTTCCGCCCCCAGGACAGGGTAGGCTGTCCCCAGAGGGGCTGGAGGACCTGTTCTGACCCTGGCTGACTTGCATCTGAGCGGTCCCCTTGACCTCACAAGCTGGTCCTGACCCCATATACAACACTGACCACGCAGGGGTGAAGGGACATTTATTTTTATTTATTTTATTTTATTTATCATCATTATTATTTTTTACTTTGCAACAGGGCATGCACACTCACCAGTAAGAGAGAGAGTGTGAGAAAGCAAGCCGCCAGGTCCAGGACTTGAACGGCGGTCAGTCATGTGGGAGTCCAGCGCCTTAACCACCATGCCACCTGCTGGCCTGTGGAGGGAGGTTTTGAGGTGCTTCGGACCCCTGGGGAGGAGTGGAAAACTCAGGAAGAGGTGTGGGGAGGCCTGGAGACACCTTTGCCCACCCCGGGCTCCCGCCTTTCCTTCCTTCTGTGACTGGGAGAAGCAGCCCTGGTCACCCAGGACACCAGTGAGACCTGTCCAGACTTGCGTGGCCTGGTTCCCCCAGCAAGTCCTTGCCGAAGAGCTGGGGCTTGTGGGTCAGAGCCTCCTGGGCCTTCGGCCTGCAGGTGCCGCAGCTGGGCGAGGACACAGGAGGCAGCGGAGGAGCAGAGGACCAGCGCAGAACTCTGCAGGCCGCGGGGCGTGCAGATGACAGGGCAGGAGACCTGCCGGCAAAGGACAGCGGGCTCAGGGCATCCACTGAGGGGACCCTCCACGGTGGAGGCCAAGTCTGGGGGCTGTGTGGGCTGGGCCGTCTCATCCCCCTAGGTGGGCCCTGGCCAGGCAAACAGGAAGTCCACAAAGGCCCTGATCACTCGCTGACCACAACTCTCCCCCAGCCACTTCCTCATGTCATGGGTCACAGGCCAGGCTTGGGAAACCACACTGACCATCCAGGGAGGTCGCTGTCGGGACATGGGGTCAGAGAGGCCGGAGCAGGCTGGTTAAATAAGTGAACCTGACCAGGCAAACCATGCCTGCTCTCGCCTCTACTTCCTCAGCCCATGCGGAGCTCAAGTAGGGGTCCCCGGATGAGAAAGGTCGCCTGGCTCTTCCAGGTGGCATGGGCAGCCCCTGCTGCTTATGGGGCTCCAGCCCACAGCCCAGCCCAGGCTGGGGGCATTAGCGTGTTCTGTCTATCAACAAGTGGGGTCAGGGGGCCGAACAGTGGCGCAGCAGTAAAACGTGACCCTCTGTGGGGCTGCCCAGCGTGGGAAAGTTCCAGGTTTGCATCTGGAGACCTCCCTGAATCCCCCGAGCATGGCCATGCCCATGTCGGGGCTGGCTGAGGCTCGAGGTTGGTCACAACATCGAGACTTAGGGGTGTTGTCTCTCTGGCCCTCTCTCGGTCTCTGTCTCCTTTTTTCCCTCAAGGAGAAGAGGTTATTTTTAGGTTTTTGCGATAGGGCACCTGTGCTCACTGGACAGAGACAGAGAGAGGGAAAGTGAGAAATCACCCGAGGGGACATGGCCATGCTGCAGTCCCTTCTCCTCCATTGTCCTCTCCGGATTTTAGACACGGACGCACATGTGCTCAGTGTGATTTTCAGGCCACGGAGTCCAAGACTCGAAATGCAGTCGGCCACACGGGAGTGCAGGACCTTAATCACTGTGCCCCCGCTGGCCCCGGAAAGAAATAAACTTCAAAAACACTGTTTTAGGGCCAGCAGGGGCATGGTGGCTAGGTTGGCTGGGTCCTGTATGACCACCATGTCATTCGAGTCTTGGACCCCGCAGCTTGAGAAACATGCCAGGCATGTATGTATGCACGCATGCGCGTGTGCCCCAAATCTCTAAAGTTGGGAGAAACGGAGAAGGGGTTGTGAAGTGACCATTCCCCATGGGGGATGCTTTTTCACTTTCTCTCTGGCAACTGCATGCTCTCTGTGGCCAAAAATTTTTGTTTAAAGTTTTTTTAATGAGTTATTTTAATTTTATTTATTATTATTACTATTATTAATTTGACCGGGGGTGGGGGAGAAGCGAGAAAGCAAGCCACCAGATCTGGGACCCGAACTGAGGTCAACCATGTGGGAATCTAGCGCCTTCACTATGTCACCTCCCAGCCCCTCAAATTGTTTTGTTTTGTTTTTTGAGAAAGAGAGATGTTTGCTAATAGGGCACGTGCACTCACCAGAGAGACAGAGACGAAAAGCAAGGAATCATTCTCCTTTCGGGATTTTGGGCACACATGCACATGCACCTGGTGTGAGTTTCAAGTCTCTGAGTCTGGGATTCGAACCTCGATCAGCCATGTGGGAGTCCAGCGATGTAAGCATTGTGCCATCTGCTGGTCCCATTCCCCAAATTGTTTTTTAAAAGGGGCTGGCCCCATAGTGCAGCAGTTAAGCACTGTCCAGAGGACATTGGATCCTATGTGCTTGATTGCAGTTCAAATCTCAAAGAAGCTTAAAAATACACTGGGCAAGTGTGTGTGCCAGGAGCCTGCAGGGATGAAAAACTGGAGGAATAAGGATTTCGGCCTGACCAGGCCCCACGCGTTCTGGCTCTCTCTTGCGTTCACATGTATCCCCTGGCATTAAAAAAATAACAATAATAATAATAAAGGAGGAAGTAGGCCAAGCTCAGAGAAGAAATCTAAAAAGAACAGTAAAATGTTCAGATGTGTCCTCACGTTCCGACCCGGCCACTTCCCCACCGGAGCTTCTGCTCCCTGCAGGCTGGCACCCAGCACTGGCTCATTCTTAAAATAGCTGTTCTGGAAGCCTTAGTGCAGCTTTAAGCTTTATTAGCTTCAGAAGTACAAAGCTACAAGAGACTTCATTTGAAAGTTTAAGTATTTAAATTTCCGTTGTGGGGGCTGTGGTGGTTAAGGTGCTGGACTCCCACATGGCCAACCATGGTTCGAGTACGGACCTGGCAGCCCTCTTTCCTACTTTCTCTCTCTCTGGTCAAATTAAAAAATAATAATGATAATGAATAAAATTAAATAAATAATTTTTTAAGGGACCAGCGGATGGCATAATAGTTACATCGCTGGACTCCCACATGGTTGGCCGAGGTTCAAGTCCCAGACATTGTGGCTTAAAACGTGTCAGATACGTGTGCGTGCATGCCCAAAATCCCAAGAGGAGAACGGAGGAGAAGGGATTACAGTGTGGACATCCCCCTGGGGGGTGATTTCTCACTTTCTGTCTCTGTCTCTGTCTCTCTGGCAAGCACATGCACCCTATAGCAAAAACTTCTCTAAAAAAAGAAAGACAAATTCCGTTTCGGGGGGCCAGCAGGTGGCGTAGTGGTTACAGCACTAGTGGCTACAGTGTTGGACTCCGTCATGGCTGACACCTGGCCAGACCAGGTGACTTGAAAATCACATGGGGAGGGGGGGCAGTAGATGGCATAATGGTTATGTTCCCAGACTCCCACGTAGTTGACTACAGTCTGAGTCCCAGACCCGGCGGCTTAAAACTCACACCCGATATGTGTGCGTGCGTGCCCAAGATCCCAAGAGGAGAATGGAGGAGAAGGGATTGCAGCATGGCCATCTCCCCAGGGGGTGACTTCTCGCTTTCTGTCTCTCTGTCTCTCTCTGTCCCTCTGGGAGTGCACGTGCCCTATAGCAAAAATCTCTCTTAAAAAAAAAAAAAAGAAAGAAACGGGGGCCAGCAGGTGGCTGGACTCCCACATGGCTGACCGCGGTACGAGTCCCGGGTCTGGCAGTTTGCTTTCCTTTTCTCTCTCTCTGTCTCCCTCTGGTCGATTTCAAAGAATAGAATAAAATAATGGCAAGGAATAAAATTAAATAATTTTTTAAAGAAAAATAAGAAAATCATACTGGGAGCAGGTATATGCATGCCCAAAATCCCAGCAAGGGAATGGAGGAGAAGGGATTGTGGGTAACCATCCCCCAGGGGGCGATTTCTCACTTTCCCTCTCTCTGTCTCTGTTTCTCAAGTACACATGCCCTATGGAAAATGTCTTAAATAAAGAAAGAAAGAAATTTCCTTTTTACCTCCTAAAGATGCAAAATCTGACCGAAATAATTTAAAAATTACTCTAAATCCACAGAATTGGCCAGGTGGTGGCGTTGTCGTGGACAGCCGCACCCACATGTACGGGGTCTTGGGTTTGCATCCCAGGGCCTCTCTCTGCATATCGGACATGTGTGTCCCACCCATGATCTGGGCTGGCTGGGCCGACGTGGGTGGTGGCATGAGGACCCTGTTGGGGTGACTATGGTTGGGCGTTTAAGCGGTCTCCCGTTCTCCACATCAAGCCCTGAGCTCAGGTGAACATCTGGAAAGCTGGTCTCTTCCACCCTGACGGGCCTTCCGACATTCAGTGTGACTCACTCTCCCGTTCACTCCGCGGAATTGAAGCCCAGAGAGGGGCTGCACCTTACTGAAGTCACACAGGAACTGGGGCCTCCCCCTCAGTCTTCTGCCTCCAACCCAGGGCTCTGCCCTCCACCCAGCACTGTTTCGGCTTCTTGTGAAGCCCCCACATGGACGCCGTGGCCCCCAGGAGACTGTGGCCTGCCCCGTGTGGTGGCGTGAATGCTGGCCTGCAGGACCCTGCTCAGACCTGTGCTATTTTTAGTGCCTGTGTGTTTCCTGGAGGGACCCAGTGCAGCCTCCAGAGCCTCTGGGCTGGAACTGTGGGCAAGACGTCGGGCAGGGGCCAGAGGCCAGGTCTCTCTCAAAGCCTGACACCCTGGAGTTTAAGTTTCAGCTCCAGGGGGGACCCCTCCCATTCACAAAATCAGGCTGGGGTCCCAGGCCTGGACTCGGCCTGGGGCAGGGCAGGGCACGGAGCGACATGGCTGGGGCCTGGGACACAGCAGCAGGGCCTGCTGGGAACCGGCTGTCCCTGACCTCGTTGGCCCCAGTCCCGGCCCAGAATAGCACTGGGGCTGGGCCGGGCCTGGGTCAGAGCTGCATGTGCGTGAGCACTGGCTGCGTGGGAGCGCGTGTGCATTCTGTAGCTGTGGGAGTCTGAGTGCGTGTGGGTCTCCATGTGTCCAGAATCGCAGGTGCCGTCAACACACACGTGTGTGTTCCCTGGAGCAGTGTGAGTCTGGTCCCTGTGGATGGGCCCATGATCTGCACACGCGTGCCCAGGTAGAGGGCCGTGTGTGTAGCATAGAGGCCCTGGCGCAGGTTCGTGCCCCACCACGATCCTGCCTGGGGACCGCACGTGCGTGCCAGGGTGGGGAGTGGCGCAGGAGGTGTGCACGTTCGTGGAGACTGGGCGGCGGCCCTGGGCTGTGCTGCAGAGGCCACCGCCAGGCAGGTCTAGTAGAGGCTGCTCTGTGCACTGCCAGGGGCCCAGAGGCCCTCCCGGCCCCAAGTGAGGGGGCTGGGCAGGCCCTGCCCCATTTGGGCATAAGGGAACTGGGTCACCAGTGAGCCTGGAAGCCCCCCCCCCCAAGCTCGGTCGGCCTTCAATTCCCCTAGAAGTGGCAGAACAGGAAGGCTGGGCCCTGGGGAGGAAGCTGAGGGAGCCCTTCCCTTCCTGCCTCAGCCCAGCTGCTAGCACGGATGAGCAAACTGAGGCTCAGAGACCGGGATCCCACCTGCCCTGCTCAGGCCCCCCCCACCCGTGTGTCCCTAGCAGGGAGGCCGGTCGC
>NW_006209032.1:1697101-1698859 GCF_000334495.1 Tupaia belangeri chinensis | reverse complement strand
ACACACCTGAGGCCCAGAGCCCGGGATCCCACCTGCCCTGCTCAGGCCCCCCCCACCCGTGTGTCCCTAGCAGGGAGGCCGCTCGCTTCTGGTGACCACAGCCGCTCTCCAGCCCTCCATGTCCCCCTAGCCCCTGCCTGCCCACGCCATGTCCAGGGGGATGGCAGAGCTGCTAAAACCCTTGCCCTTCAGGGAGCCCCTGGAACCCTCCACGCCCCCACCCAGTCCCGCATGCCCTGTGAGGCACAGGAAAGAGCACCTCCCCAGCAGGGCACAGAGACTCTGAGAGGCTCACGGCCACACAGCAACAGGTCCCCGCCAGGCCTCTTCCCAGAATGCTCTGCTGCTCTGCGGGCTTACGGGGTGGCCTCAGGGAAGACCTTGGAGGCGGGGCAGCAGCTCTGCCAGGTTGTGCAGCAGACCGGAGAGACCCCGTGCCCTCAGCAGAGAGTCAGCTGAGGCAGGTCTCCAGCCCCCCATCCCTGAGTACCCCCCAACTTTGAAGGGGGAGCAGCATAAGCCTGAGGCAGGCAGAAAGACACCCTGAGCCTCAGGACCAGCGTGGCAGAGGCAGGGAGGCAGGGCAGTGCCACGTGACAGGCCGCTCCATTCGGGCAGAGGGAGGAGGCAGGCAGGGCTGGAGGGGCACGGCCGGAGGGGGCCCTGATCTTTAGGGTTCTAGAGCAAAGCTTCCCGAGCCATGTCGTACCTCGCAAAAGGACAAACTGGTGGCAGGAGCTTCTTCCAAGGCAGCGTGGGACCCTCAGGGAGCACCCACGAACCCAGGTTAGCAGCCACCAGCTGGGGACCCTTCTAGGTCTGTGACTCCAGGGATCCTTGGGGAAACTGAGCCATGCCGCCCATGGGAAAGGCTGGAACAGCCTGACTGGGGAGCTGGGTGGCGAGGCTGCACTGAGACAGGTGGCTCCTTGTGGGGACCAAGGTGGCCCTCAGCAAGACGCAGTACTGGAGGGGACTTGGAAAGGGAGGCCGGACTGGAGCAGGGTCAGAGCCAGGGCGGGCTTCGGCAGCGTGGGAGGGCGGACAGTGGGGGATGAAGGCTAGACAGCAACACAGCAGGTTAGGGCCTGGCCTGCAGGTGCCAGGGCAGGCATCCAGGGCCCAGGACCCTCCACCCTGGGGGCGAGGGGCAGCTTGGCAGACTTTGAGAGCTCCCTGGTGACAGCCCAAGGGAGCCGCGGGGCTGAGGCTGCCAGGCCCAGGCCCCTGCGGCCTCTGCCAGGACTTCTCTTCAGCCCTGGGCTGGCACCATGGGGTGCCTCCCACTGCCGCGCCAGGAGGGGCTGGTGGGCCACCCTCTCTGCTCTTCCACCTGACCTCTGGACCCTGGTTCCGCCTGGTGTCTCAGCAGGTTCTGACAGCAGAAGCAGTCGGGGAGGCTGCTGAGTCCCTGGAACCCCGATGCCACTGGAAGCCAGGGGTGGCGGCCAGAGGGGACCAGGCAGTACAGCGGGGCCTCTTTGTTACAGGTTTGAACTGCGGTCCCTCCCCCTTCCAAGGCCGCAGGCTCCGGCTCGGCCTGGCAGAGTCCCTGGAACGGGGACAGGGGAACTTCCGCAAGGTCACACAGACAGGGGCCCAGGGTGCCCCTCTATGGACCCCCAGCTTCACGCATCCTCCAGCGCTCGGCTTGCGAGGCCGCTGCGATTCCGGGTCGGGAGGGCCCGGGTGGCGCGTCGGCATCAGGAGCCCGGGGTGCTGGGACGACTGTGCCGCCGCCCTCGGGGCCCTGCGGGG
>NW_006209032.1:1688781-1696138 GCF_000334495.1 Tupaia belangeri chinensis | reverse complement strand
GAGCCGCTCCCGCTGGCCCCCGCCGCCCGAGTTCGGAGCCCCCGCAGCCCCCACGGGCTTCGAGGCTCCTCTTCCCTGCCCGGGGTCACCCGCTCGGGTTTAGGGGCAGCGCAGGGACAGTGCCCAAAGGCCTGGCCTGGGCCGCGGTGCGAGGGCAGAGGGGCCTCACCCTGCCCGGGAGGCTGCCAGGAGGTGATGCCGGCTGGTCGGGCAGGAAGGGCCTGACGGAGGAGCCCAGCGTGGCCCGGCATGTCTGGAAAAGGCACGGGCAAACGGGTGCCCGGCAGCGGGAGCAGGGCCGTGTTTGGGAAACGGAGGGGAGGAGCTGGGCTGTCTGCACCGCCAAGATAAGAGAGGCCCTGTTAGGACAAGCAGCTCAGAGCCACAGGGGCAGGGGACACGGGGAGGGGCAGGCCTCGTACCCCCCCCTCACTGGCCACGCAGTTCATTAAAGGACCCGTGGGCAGCCCAGGAAAGAGCCTCCAGGAAGCAGAACTTCCCTGCCTGTCCAGACCACGGAACAACCCAGTGAGCGCCATGGCAGGGTGCGGCTGGGGGGCCCAGGGGCCAGGCTGGGACAGGGCAGGGAGGCCCCAGTGACCCTGCCAGGGAGGGACCGAACGTGGACAGAGGCCAGGAATGCAGAGGAGAAAGCAAGTCTGACGACTGGTCCGATGCCACAGGGACCGCACCTGACTCACCTGGGCACGTCAGGACTGGCCAGTCCACTGACCCCACCCCACGAGGCTGGGTGGAGCTCTGTGCTGTGCGTCAGAAGTGAGTTGCCCAGCCTCTCTGAGCCTTGCAGCTCAGGTGAGCCCAGGTGGGGCTGGGAGCCAGAGTCCTGGTCTGAGCCTGGCACATGCCCACGGATAGTGTCTCGGGAGCCTCTTGTCCTTCCTGGGCCTGTTTCCTCCTCTGTACACGGCACACAGCCCGCCACCAAGGAGGGAGGGAGTAGGTAAGGAAGCCAGGCCCCAGGACAGGGGGTAGGGGGACAGGGGGTAGGGAGGGGAAACTCCCGCAGGGCTCCCTCCTGCTGAGGGTCCCACCTCCTACCCTGCAAATGCACAGCCTCCCGAGCCTCCCGCACCCTCGCACACTTGCACACACATCTCATCATTTCCAGGATGAAGCCGGAGCTCCCTAGCCTGGGGGCGGCTGCTCAGCCACTAGACCCCAGACAAGACTCCCAGCGCCCCCACACACACCGCCCCAGTCGGCCTCGCTGCTGTTCTCTGTTCTGGGAGAGAGCTCCCTTTGAGGCCACGTACCGGGAAGGGACTCTGGAGCTGGCGGCTGCCAGCCTGGGTTCGTGGGGCTCACCCCGAGTGCTCCCAGACTGAGGACCAGGCCCCACACCCAGAGAAACCCCCCTCCAACAGATTGTCATCTGAGGGGTCACTAAGTGGTTTGAAGGGCTTTGCTCTAGTCAGGGCCCCCGTTTTGTAGCCTGTGGGGTGACTGAGGCCCAGAGAAGAGCAGGGTATGGGCCGTGGGGGGAGCCTGAGGCAGCAGGGCTATCTCCGGGGCAGGGAGCACCCTAGGCCCAGGCTGCAACTCTGGCTGGGTGGGGTGCCTGGCTCCCACAGGGGCATGAAGGGGTGCTGATGTTCGGGGCGCCTGGCGCCCTGGGATTTCCTGCAGTATCTTTCTGACTCACCCGGCTCTGGTTCCTAGCTGCTCCTGCCCCCCCAGCCAACCTGGAGTCTCACCTCTCCCCCAGCTCCCGCTGACTGCAGCTGAGAGTGGAAAGGTCACCAGCCCCAAGGGCCTTTGCATCCCGTCTGTCTCTGGAGACATGGAGGTGGGTCAGGTGGCCCCAGCCACACTTGCAGCACCCTGATCCCTCCGGGGTTCTCTGGCCTGCCTGAGCTGTGCCCAGGGACATGGGCTGGGGTGGCACAGAGGCCTGCAGAGAACATGGCTGTAGCCAGCAAGAGGCTCTTCCCCTTCCTGCCTCTCCCTCCCGAAGCAGGAGCAGCGGCAGGAAAGGTGGGGCAAGATTCCTGGCCCGGGCCCTTGGCCAGACTTCCGAAGCACCCGCCCTCTCCACTCCCGAGCCAAACCCTGGGCGTTGGAGGCTCTGCCAGGGCGCTGGGGTGCCCCATGGCATCCTTGGCATGGGGTGGGGTAGGCTGAGAGCCCTTCCTGTCGCCCCTCTGGCGAGGCTGGGCTCCTCTGTCACATGTCCCTGTCTCCAGAGACCTCAGAGTCCCCAGGCAGAGACTCGGTGGAAGGAGAGCTGGGTCAGCGCACCACTAGATCTTACTGTGGCACTGGGGAGCCATGGTGGGGGTTTGAGCAGCCAGAACTGGGCTGAAGGGCCTCAACCCTCTAGTGTAAGGGCTGCTTCCCTTGGCAGATCTGAGCCCTCTCGACTCCTGTTCGCTGGGCCCATCCACGGAGCAGGACGGGGTCCCTTTGCAACCATGTGGGCTCATCACTCCTGATGTGGTGGGCACCAGCCTGACCCTGCCCTCGCCAGCGCTGCCCGCCTGCCCTGTGCACTCCCAGGAGGCCTGCACCTGGCCATGTGCAGCCCCCAGGAGGGAGACCTGCTGCGGCTGGAGGAGGTCTTCTCAGCCGCCCTTGCCCAGATCGACAGCCTGGTCCTCCAGCCCCTGCTCTCGGCCGGTGAGTCCAGTGGGGAGGGGACAGGTGTCTTCCTTGGCCAGACCCTGTGCCCCAACTCCCTCAGCCTCACATGAGGACGGTGACTTGGGATCAGCATCTTCCAATAGAAGAGGGCTCTGGGCCCGTTTCTGCCTGCTCCTTCTCAAGGGGACCCCAAGAGGCCAGGCCATGAGCCTGCATTGTAGTCGGGGCCTAGTGTTGCAGAGAAGAAATCTCTCCTCCTCGGGCACAGGCCTGGGGATGGCCCTGCCCGAATCCGCCCAGAGTACCTGCTGTGCCAGCAGAGCTCTGGCTAGAAGGCGGGGTGCCTGGTCTTCCTGGGAGCGCCCGCGCTGTGCTCTCCTCGCGGCTGTGTGTGTGAAATGCAGGGCACTGGCTGCCCCTTTGGCCTCCACATTCTGGGGCTGAGAAGCCCAGACACACAGGAGACGAGTGTACGGAGCTCCCGAGATGATGGGGGTATCCTTGTTTATAGAGCGGGGGGACACACCCTTTCACTCCTCAGTGCACTGCCCACTGCTCTAGCTTGCCCTACCGCTAAACTGGAGGGCCAGGGCGTGGCACCATGGTGTGCTCCAGGGCTGTGGGGTGCTGCAGGCCCTTGCTGTGCCCTGAGACCTGCTCACCCGTGCTGTGCCCTCCCACCAGCCCCAGAGCCCTCGGAGCCCCAGGACAGGGAGTGGCTGCAGCTCTTGCAAAGGCTGCACCAGAGCGCCCAGCAGCTTTGGGAGGTGACAGAGGAGAGCCTGCACTCGCTGCGTGAGAGGCTGCACCACCCGGATGCCGCCGGGCTAGAGTCCCTGCTGCTGCTGCGGCGAGCGGACCACGTCCTGCAAGTCCACGTGGAGTAAGGCCACCCAGGCAGGGCCTCGGAGTGCCACCTGGGGTGGGGCTTACCCGAGTCAGGCTAGGTGTGGGGTATGCCTGGGCTGAGGACCACTGGGAGTCGCCTGGGGGCAGGCACTCCTTCCGGGGAGGAGACCACTGTGAGCTAGAGCTGGGTCTCTGGGGCAGAGTGGGGGGTCCCCGTTCCCCGTTCCGGGGCTGCTCAGTGTGGGGGATCTGGGACCCTGGGAGGCAGAGGCCTAGGGCCTGGGTGCAGCTTGCAGAGTGCTCCTCACCCCACTGCCTGCAGGTTCGTGGAGTCCTACACCTGCTGCCTGGTGGCACAGGCCTTTCAGAAGGGGGCGAAGAGGAGGTGAGCTGGGCTGTGAGTGGGTGGGGTGTGGGGGTGAGGGCGGGCAGGGAAGCCCCATCCCAGGGCCTGGGCATCTCCCCCAGCAGTCCCCTGGGACTAGTAGGTCTACCCTGAACCATGCTGGAAGCGGGTGCCTAGTGAGGCTAGGCGCGGAATGCGGACGCCCGCTTAGCCTGGTGCCCTGGGCAGGAAAGGAGGGCTCTGGGACCGGGTGTGCTCCGTCAGGGAGGGCAGTTGGTCCCGTGTGGGTCTCAGAGGGCGGTCTGGGGTTGGTCAGGCTGGGAGGTGGTGGTGTGGAGGGGGGCAAAGGAGGGTGAAGGTGGCCGTGGTCTCCCTGACACGCAGCGAGTACCAGCGGGGACAGCAGAAGGTGTTGCGGCAGCTCCTGGCCAGCATCGGCGCGCAGGGCTCGGGGGGCACGGCGCTGGCCCAGGCGCTCCGGCAGCCCCACACCCAGTACGTGCAGCAGTGCGTGCTCCTGCTGCTGAGCCTCGTGGATGCCACCGCAGAGGTGGGTACCGGCAGCACCCGTGGGGGCAAGGGCCAGGCCCGGGGACCCGGCTGTGCGCTCAGCTAGCTAGCAACCCTAGCTCCCACAGCACCCGGCTGTGTCTGGGGTTCCACGGGGACACGGCCCTGCCCTGGGGAGCCACAAACACAGACGGCGGCGGGTGTAGTCGGTGCGGGCGTGAGGACACGTGGCCCCAGGGCGGGCACGCGGTCACCTGAACTCCCCACTCCTCTGGAAGCACCTCCGTCCCCTCCCTGCAGGAGAGGAACACTGTGGGGGAGGCCCGCTCTGGTCTCCATCTCCGACCGCTGGGGCAGGCAGGGCCGGGCGGCCACCACAGGGTGGGGGCCCACACGCCTCCCCGCCCTCCCACTGCCCACCCTGCAGCGTCACGCCGCCCGGGAGCTGGTGGTACAGGCGGCCACGTGCTTCGGGAACCTACAGTCCTTCATGAGGCAGGCGCTGGACCAGGCCACGGCCATGCAGGCCCTCCGGCCCACCCTGAGCAGCCGCACGAGGGTGAGTTCAGGGCCTGGGGCAGTCAGCCGCTCGAGCTGCTCTGCTGTGGTTTCTGTGTCTCGGTTTCCCTATCTGGAAGGGAGTGGCTGACCCGGTGTCCAGGAGGTCCCTCTGAGCCCTCCTGGGCCGGCGTCACCTGGCTCTGGGGGGAAGGCCTGGCAGTACGGCCCCTGTCCTGGGCATGGCACCCCTCACACCCACCATGGCAAGTGCTGCCCCTGCAGGAGGTGGTCCCTGTGCCCTGAGAGGCCACGACAGGGCCAGTGTGGAGCATTAGGAGACAGGTAGGCAGGAGGGCTTGCAGAGTCCCAGCTCAGGGTTGTGGGGGCACTGCCAGAGCCATGTCGTGGGGCAGGACGGTGCCAATAAGCCTCCCCTCCCTCGCCGACCGCTCCGTCCCCTGCGGCAGCAGAGAGGAGGCAGTGAAGCTTTAAGAGCTGCGCTTCCTGCTGGGAGCCATGCACTGGAGCCACAGGATGTCATCCGCCTGGTGTCATTCCAGGTCCACTGCGGGAGGCCTCTGGGGGGTGCCTGGGGTACAGAGGAGGTGGCAGCATGGACACAGCTTCAGGGACAGTGAGCATGCGCCTCCCTCCTCGCCCCACCAGGACGTGCTCTGCACCCCTGCTCACTGCCTCCTGCAAGACAGCCAGGACATCCCTGTGACAGTCACCCCGCTGCGGGCCGAGCGTGTGCTGCTCTTCGATGATGCCCTGGTCCTGCTGCAGGTTGGGTGGGGCTGACCGGACCTGGGGACACAGTGGGGCTCTGGGGTCTGGCTGAGAAGAGTAGGACAGGGACTGGGAAGTGAGTCTCGGAGGTGGCGGGGGACAGAGGTGGAGTGCTGTCGAGGACAGTCAGCTGGAGTGGCCTGAAGGCACGGCACTGCCAGGAAAGGTCGCCAAGTCACGTGCTGGGCTCGGCCTTCTGCCAGTGTCCGCAGGTCCGTGTCTTCGTCTGGCTTCCCGCCAGCAGGTGGGGACCGTGGCAAGCTTGTCCTACAGCAGGTGCAGGCTGTGCTAGTCCCTGTCACGCCAGAGAGGGACCATGAGGGCAAGTCACAGGCAGCCTGGGTGGCCAGAGGCCTGCAGAAAAGCACCCCCAGGGCTGGCTGTGTGCGTAGAGGTGAAGAGAGCCAGATCCCACGTGGCCAGCCTCTGCTTGAATCCTGGCCCCGGAGGCTTAAAGAGCACAGCAGGCACGTGTCCAAGATCCCCACAGGACAGGGAAATGGGGGTGTGTGGTGTGGCCACACCCCGTGGGAGGCCTTTCATCCTCTCCCTCCCTGTCTCTGTCTCTTTTCTGTGAGGCAGCAGGAGCCTTAGAGGTTTCCATCAGGGGCCGGTGGCCGAGACCCTGCAGTGGCCCTGGGGGTGGGGCAGGCTGGTCCCAGGTTCCTGGGCTGGGAACAGGAGTGAGCGAGGGGCCTCTGCGCTGAGGAGCAGGGCAGGCGGCGAGGGGAGCGGCTGGGCATGCGAACCGAGCAGCTGGGGCCACACCGACATAGAGCCTGGAGCCTGGAGGTGGGCCTGGGCCAGGCCAGCGGGCACCTGACCCAGTACCCACTGCCTTCCAGGGCCACAGCGTCCACACCTTCGATCTGAAGCTGGTATGGGTGGAGCCTGGGCAGGACAGGTGAGCACCCCCTCCACTGACATCCCAGGCCTTCCCTCCATTTTCCCAACACCTGCCACACCTCGGGCCCCCCACACCCCCGGACAGAGCTGGGGCCCACTCGCACCTCTGTTTGTCTAGGGACACATTCCACCTCCTCACGCCCGAGGAAGAGCTCTCCTTTTGTGCCCAGGACCCACAAGGCCTGGTGAGTGCGGGCCAGGCAGCGGCCAGGGTCAGGCAGCGGGCCAGGGCCAGGCAGCGGGCCAGGGCCAGGCCGATGCAGAGTGTCCTGAGGGGCTGTCGGCCTCCGGGAGCAGGGTGGAGTTGGAGGGAGTCGGGGCTCCCAGGGAGCAGGGTGACGTCCATGAAGCCGGCTCTGGGCCTGTGCCGATCCCCATCTGGGGTCTTTCCCAGCCCCCCCGGGCAGGCCCTGAAACTGCGGCCCAGGTGCCCAGAGGTGGGTGGAGGCGCCCCCATGTGACAGCAGGCAGGTCACCCTGAAAGCTCAGGGGGAGGCCTCTGGCAGCTTGACCTGTCTCGTGTCCCTTCCCACAGGTGGTCTGGCAGTGGAAGGTGACCCAGGCCGTGGGCCAGGCCCTGCGTGGGAAGAAGGACTTCCCCGTGCTGGGTGTGGGCCCGCAGCCCACGGAGCTGCCCAGCCACCGCTGCACAGCCTACACCTTCCGCGCCGAGGGCCGGCTCTGCCAGGCCACCTACGAGGGCGAGTGGTGGCACGCCAAGCCCCACGGCAGGTGGGTGGCTGGAGGGCTGGGCCGCCCGAGGCAGGGCTCCTGTGTCAGAGGCCGTCTGCCGCCGCAGGGGCCGTTCTGTCTGTCCCTGGGCCGGGCCCGGCCCGGCGTAGGTCTGGCAGGGGG
>NW_006209032.1:1685972-1688558 GCF_000334495.1 Tupaia belangeri chinensis | reverse complement strand
CAGGGCTCCGGTGCGAGAGCCTCTCCCCCGCCGCAGGGTCCGTTCTGTCTGTCCCTGGGCAGGGCCCGGCCCGGCGTAGGTCTGGCAGAGGAAGCCCTGCAGGACACTCAGAGTGAGGACAGCCGTGGGGCGGCCTGCAGGCCCACTGTCACTCCCGTCTCAGGCGAGGTCAGGCGAGGGACAAAACCCTGCCCACACACACTGTCCGCCTCCAGGGGTCCTCAGCCGGCCCTCCGGCAGAGCAGGCTTCCCCACTTTAGGGGTGTAGAAACAGGCCCACTGGCTGGGATGACCTGCCCAAGGCCTCAGGGCAGGTTACAGGGAGTGTGGCCTCCACGGCGGGTCTGTGTGGCCTCACAAGCACACAGGCCTCCCAGGAACAAGTGTCCCCACCCCGTGCCACTGCTGGGAAAAGACCCGCAAAGCAGAGGGACTCGCACGGTCCCCCCGCCCGAGTACATACAGGGGTTTCTAATGCCCTGCCCCTCCAGAAAAGACCTGAGGAGGCTCCCTAGCAAAAAGACAGGAAAACAATGTACATCAGAAGAGGGAGGAGAGTGTAGAAACCCCACTGACTAGCGCGTACCTTGAGCTCCAAGTTTCGCCCTGAGCTTCCCGTTGGTCAAAGGGAAAAGGGACCCTAGATGTTTCCAAGGCTGTCCCTGCGGGGTGTGGTGAGTGTGCCCTAGGTAGCTGCTGGTGCAGTTGCTGAGGTAGAGAAGGGCTCCCGGGCTTTCTGTGGGGGCTGAGCTCGGACGAGGGGCGGGTAGGGCAGAGTCCCGTCCGAAGGCTGAGGGAAGGGAGGCCTGGGACTGGCCTGATGCTGTGACCCCCGGCTGTTCCAGGGGAACCCTGAAGTGGCCGAGTGGGCAGAACCACGTGGGAGACTTCCGCCAGGGCCTAGAGCACGGGTGAGACTGCCTGGGGCCTCCTCCCCCATCGCCAGCCCCGGCCCCAGCTCCCAAACCCCAAGCAGGACTGTAGAGACCACCCGCTCCCCCGGTGCACTGGGACTGAGGCCCTGAGTAGGGGCGTCTCAGCTCAAGGCCACAGCAGGGCACCCCAAGGTACCCCCAGGGTGAGGGGTTCTGAGAGGGGCCCTCGGAAGCGGGCGGCCGAGCACCTTCGAGCACCTCTCTCCCCTGAGGAGGCACGCGGGGTGGCACGGAGGGCGTGAAGGCATCCCGGGCCAGGGCTGCGCTAGGCAGTGGCCCTGGGGCTGACGTCCACCCGCCCAACCACGCCAGCTTTGGCATCCGCCTGGTGCCCCAGGCCTCCGAGGACAAGTTCGACTGTTACAAGTGCCACTGGCAGGACGGCAGCGTGTGTGGCTACGGCATCTGTGAGTAAGTGCCCCCTGCGGGCGGGCGGAAGTGTCCGGCTGGGACTGTGGGCTGGTGGGCAGCACGTCTGGGCGGGGTGTCTGGACGGTGGGACGGTGGGCTGGTGGGCAGCACGTCTGGGCGCGGCAGGCCTGGCTGTCCGTGACCCTCTCCAGGTATGGCAGCGACGAGGTGTACAAGGGCTACTTCCAGGCGGACCTGCGGCACGGGTTCGGGGTCCTGGAGAGTGGCCCGCAGGCCCCCCAGCCCTTCAGGTATACCGGCCACTGGGAGAGGGGCCAGAGGAGCGGCTACGGCGTCCAGGAGGACCGCGACAGGTGAGTCAGGCAGAGGCTCGGGCACACTCGTCCCACGCCTCCCCTCTGCCCTTGCCGGGCGCCGAGGGAGCCCTGGCCATCCCGGTCCCTCCCGTGCTGTCAGAGAGGACTGACTCCCGTCTGGGCAGCTGCAGACCATGCCCCGTTCAGGCCCCCGGGCCATGGGACAGAGCCCCAGGTCCTTGGGTCAGCATTCGAGGCTTTGCCTGCGCCTCTGACCTCCGCCGGGCCGTGCCTGCCGGGCACCCCTCCAGCCTCTCGGGGCCACTGCGTGTGCCCATGTGCGTGTCCTACGCATCCCTGTCTGTGATTCTGTCTGCGCGTGGGCCACCCCCTCCCCTGTCCTTCCTGCTCCTGTCCACCGCCCCACCCCGTGGAGCACTCGGAGGCACGGGGTGATGCTCTGGGCTCTGGCCGCACCCTCTCCCCAGGGGCGAGCGCTACATCGGCATGTGGCGGGCCGACCAGCGCCACGGTCCGGGGGTCGTGGTCACCCAGGCGGGCATCTGCTACCAGGGCACCTTCCAGGCGGACAAGATAGTGGTGAGCGCCCCTCTCCTGCACCCCACCTGCTCTGGGCCCCGAGGCTGCGCGGAGGCCGGCCGGGGGTGGGCGGAAAGGGAAGCTGGGTACCCTGGGTGCCGGAGGGAGCGGGAACCTGGGCAGGATCCCAGCTCCGCTGCCTCCTACCTTAGCCTAGGCCGAACCCGAACCTCCCAGCCTCAGGTTCCCCAGCAGCGACCTGGGCTAATCACACTGAGCATAGACTCAGGCCCGAAGCCGCACACCCTACCTTGGTGCTGGGCTCTGGGCCACGCCTGCCCTGTGAGCCCACAGTATCCTCCCCGGAGCCTGCGGTCGGTGTCGTGATCCTGGTTCTCTGGTGACAAACGAGAGGCCGCGGGTCAGCACGCCACTGCTGGCTG
>NW_006209032.1:1676724-1685429 GCF_000334495.1 Tupaia belangeri chinensis | reverse complement strand
CCCCAGCCACACCTGCCGAGTGCTCGGTGCCTGTGGGCTTGGCCTGGCGGCAATAGCGTTCAGAGGGCTTGTGGAGAGGGAGGAAGGAGGCCGACCTGTGAGCGGAGGCAAGAACAGGCGCCCGATAGGCTCAGCAGTAAGCTGGCTGCAAGTTCTCTCCTGTGAGCTTCCTGGCGGCCAGGGTCAGGGGCCCAGGGGTGGCTCAGAGAAAGCCCAGCACCTCCTGAGCTCCCAGGGACTTCCTGAAGGGGCCGCTGGGCAAGGAGCCAGCTCTGAGGGTTTCGTCCAGGGAAACCCGGGGATGAGGCCCACAGGGCTGGGGCTCACCTGTCCCGGGCCCAGGGTCCCACAAGGCACTGCCCGGAGTGGGCAATGGGCCTGGGCCCCTCTCCCACGGGTCAGCGCCCAGCTCCCCTCTCTTGCTGCCCCGGGCCCACCATCCTACTCTCTGGGTTCCTTCCCTAGGGCCCGGGCATCCTCCTCTCGGAAGATGACTCCCTGTACGAGGGTACCTTCACCAGGGACCTGACCCTCACGGGGAAGGTGAGGGCACCGTGACCCCCACCCCTGCCAAAGCCTCGGTTGGCGTCTGTCATCTTGCCAGATCCAGGGCTGCGGGTCAGCAGAGGCGGGGGAGGGTCTCTGTGATTTCACTAAGCCAAGAGGGGACCCGTAGACGCGCCCTGTGCCCAGAGGGTGCTGGTGGCCTGTGTGTCCCCCAGGTACCTCCCTGGTTCGACCTGTACACCCTTCTCCACTACCAGGGCCTTGGTGGCGCCCCTGGAGCCGCCGTCTCTCGGTACCCTCTCACCTGGGCTGACCCAGCAGTGCGGCCACGCCCCTGCTGGGGGCTCTGGAAACTCGGGAGGGTGCTGCCGGCATAGATGGTGGGGGCCGCCCCTCCTGGGCCCTGGCCTGTCTCTGGTGGCCCCCCACTCCTTCCTGTGCACCCCCTTCTTCCCATTCCTCCCGGCAGGTGGGCACAGCTGTCATGGCGGAGCCCCTCGGGGTGGGCAGACCGCCCAGCTGTGGGAAGCCCACTGCAGCCCCAGCCTCTCTGACCGAGAAAGGCGGGCAGAGGGCGTCGTGATGGGATGGAGGGGCAACTGGACAGATGGACACCTCTGCCTCTGGCCCTGGCTCACAGGGCAAGGTGACCTTCCCCAATGGCTTCACCCTGGAGGGCTCATTCAGCACCTGGGCCAGAGGCCTGCGCACCCAGGGCCTGCTGGACACGTCCGCCCTCCCGCCGGCTCCGGAAAACATCTGCACGCGGTAAGAGCTCGGCGCACCTGGCTCGGCCATTTGGTCCTGACGGGGTGTCTGTGTGGGTCTGCGTTTCCACCCAAGGGCTGATCAGGTTTCATCCAAGGGCCCCTTGCCACCCCCGCCCTTAGCACTTCAGACAGTTAGAGAGGCCAGGGCATGCAGCCCTCCACTCAGAGACTTGGGATGAGGGCTCGGTGGAGAAAACTGGGGGGAAGTATCACTTATAGGCTTCCTTTGGGTCCTGCTTTTTAGTCTTTGTTTTATAAGTCATGTAAGACTGTTTTCCAACCAAATATGTAAGAAAATAGAAAATAGAAGTGTGCATTGACCTTTACAAAATAGGATATGCAGTAGACCCTGCTATGGTTATAACTGAGTGTTAGCCTGGCTGAGTTCCCTGGTAACCAAGGAGAAAAAGGACACTTGCTACTTAGAATTATTCTCACTATCGAGGGGTAGATGTCAGGGAGCTAGACCTCTTCACCCACAGGGACAAAGTTCCTCCTTATAAAACTGTAGTTCGAGTGGTGACTCTTGTCACGTCTGTGGAGGAAGACTGGGTGTCACACAGATGAGAGGACCCTCGTGGGTGGCAGTTCTAATGGCGAGTAGTCGCAGGCAACATTGCAGAAGCAAACAGTGGATACCTTGGCTCCCTGACCCATCGTCCTGCTTGCTGCTTCTCTGACAGCAGGAGATGCGAGTGGATGGCAGGCCCTTGGGACAGGCCCTCGCCCATGGGGTTCAGGATAACCTGCGAG
The DNA here is from genome assembly GCF_000334495.1 of Tupaia belangeri chinensis. NCBI lineage: Eukaryota > Metazoa > Chordata > Mammalia > Scandentia > Tupaiidae > Tupaia > Tupaia belangeri. The sequence goes on along the minus strand of NW_006209032.1, from coordinate 1,683,399 downwards.
CACGAGGCAGGAGGGCAGGGCTGCATTAGGGTCCTTTAGACACAGTGGAGCCAAATCCCGGCCTGGTGGCCAAGATGGGGTCGACTGCAGGAACCAGCTGCTGGAGGGGGTGCATGCAGGGGAACCCCGGGCTCCAGACGGTAGTCTCTCTTGGGCAGAGTCCACTCTCCAACTTGGCCTCTAGCCCGCAGCTCTGCCTGCCTCGCTGCCTCTGCCTTCCAGGACCCTGCCCGTCCCTCCTGCAGGGCAGACCCTCTGTTCTCCCTCCTCCTGCAGCCTTGGAAGCCCACCCCATCTGCACACCCCAACCCAGCCACCCTTCCTGGGCCTGACCCTGGGCTGGGCCTCTCCCCTCTCCAAGAGCCTGGGCGGGGTCCTGCCCACCACGGAGCCATCCCAGCCCAGGCTTCTCGCTGCCCCGTCCCCGCCTCAGGCAGCTGGGTCTAGGTGCCTTCCCCGTGGAGAGCCGCTGGCAGGGCATCTACAGCCCCTTCTGGCACTTCGTGGGCGCCGGCTGTCCTGAGGGCCTGCAGGAGGCCCTGCTGGGCTTCGATGTACAGAGCTCGAGGGAGCTGCACCAGTCCCAGGAGAGCCTGCGCTGCAAGAGGTGAGGCCCAGGTGTGTGTGCGTGCGTGTGTGCATGGGGGCTTCCGGAGGGCAGCTCGGGGTCAGTGTGATTGGGAGAGGAAGGCTTCCTGGGAGAGGGCCTGGGCCTGGGTGTAGGTGAGGGACACTGCATTGTGCCCCAGGACCCCCCTGAAAAACAGTGCGGGCAGCATGGAGGACATCCTGGAGGAGGTGCTGCAGCACCGGGAGCCCGAGGCCCTGCGGCAGTACCTCAGGAAGGTAAGGCTCCTGGGGGTAGGGGACAGAGGAGGAGCTGTCCTCACAGCCCAGTAGGAAGGACGCCTGCTTCTCCTAGCAGGGGGTGATGGGAGGGTTCATACCCACGGGAGCCCGGGTGTGCCCACCTGTGAAACAGGAGCAGCCTCATCCAGGAGGCCACATCGGGGTCTCCGTTTCTCCATGCCGGCCAGGCGCTAGGTCACTCATTGCACCCCCTGGGGAAGCTGCTGCGGCGGCTGATGCTCGCCTTCCAGGCCACATACGCGGGCATGGGGGCCAACAAGCACCTGCAGGCGCTGGCGCAGGAGGAGGTGAGGCAGCACGCCCAGGAGCTCGAGGCCGCCTACAGGTGAGCGCACCGCTGCCGGGCCGCGCGGGGCACCCTTCCCACTGTGGGCAGCCGGTGCCTGGGGCAGGGGCTGCCTCTCCCAGGCGCCCCGTCCACTGGCTCCACGCAGCTGCTGAGGAGGGCCTGGCTGCAGCCCTCGGCTAGATGACTAGACGCCAGCCAACCAGGCCTCAGGTGGGCCCTGTCCTGGGGATCTGATTCCACTGGAGGCTGGGCCTGACCCTGGGCGCTGGCCCCACCCCGGTCCCAGGCCGAGTGTCACCCCCAGATGTTAACATAGGTGTGTCAGGTGCTGTGTCCCTTCCACTGGGGGCTCCAGGGCTCTCTGCTGGCCTCCTGCAGCTCCAGCCTTCTAAGGCCACGGCTTAAGAGAACAGTCTCTAGGCCAACATCTGCATCCACCGTTCTGGGAGTGACAGCCACCTGCTGTCCCCTTGGGTGAAGGAGAGGGTGACACTGTGGCTCGGAGGGAGGTGACAGCCCTGCTGTCCCTCTCCCGCCTCTGCAGGGGTCTGCTGCGGGTTGCCTTACAGCGCCGGGGCCAGGCCCCGGAGGAGGAGGAAGACACAGAAACCAGGTATCGTCTGTCCTCCATGGGCTGTGGGGCCGTGGGGCCCTGGGGCCGTGGGGTTCGGGGGGGGGGGCATTCACGTGGTTGGCTGTCATGGTTCACTGATCATCTGTGGACTGGAATGACCTGTGGCCTTCGTCCTGGGAGCAGCAGGGAGGGGGCACTGCCGATGCTTTGAAAGCGTCTTTGTCCTAAGTGTCGTCCCAACCTCACCTCCGGGTGCGGGAGGGTGAACAGCTCCCAGAGGCGCCCTCCTTCTCCTGCACATGGGGAAACTGAGGCCTGGTAGGGACGAGCCAGGGCACACAGAGCAGGATGGGGTGGTCATTAAAACTCTGCCCCCTTGGGGGCCAGCAGGTGTGTGGTGGTTAAGGCGCTGGACACTCCCACGTGACCAACCACGGTTCTAGTCCAAGACCTGGCGGCTTGCTTTCTCACTTCCCCTCTCTCTCTCTCTCTGCCTCTCTCTGGTCAAATTAGAATATAATAATAATTAAAATGAAAATAAAATAACTCTTAAAATAAAAAAAACCCTTATATAGCCATAGACAGATTACTACTCAATGATAAAAAGAAATGTACTATTAAAATACCTAACATGGATGAAATTCAAAATAATTATGGTCAATGAAAGAAGCCAGACCAAAAAAGGAAAAATACTATATACTAACATTTAGATAAAATCCTAGAAAGAAAAAAACAAACTAAGCCACAGTGACAGGAAACAGATTTGTGACCGTAATGGAGACAAAAAGGTAGAGATGGATTCTAAATCAGCACAGGAAGGTTTCAGATGGGTCCAATACTTTGGCGATGGTGGTTTCAGAGACACACACACACACGCATATAGACACACATATATGTCAAAACTCATTAAATTGTAGATTTATATATGTGCAGTTACCATATGTCAATTACTCTTCGATAAAGCTGTGTGTGGAGGGGAAGAAATCCAGCGAGTACGTGGCTATCCAATACAGACTTCAGTGGCGAGGTCTAGGTGGTATACATGTGTCTGAGTGGCATGCATGTGAGTAATATTTCACATGCATGAAATATGGATGTGATCAACAAGAGAGAGAACAGAAGAAATCTGTGCTTGGGGGCATTCCGATACTAATAAACTGGGGAGATGAAGAAAAATGAAAGGAGACAGAAGACTAGACGATGAGATAGGAAGAAAATGAAGAGACTGTGGAGACAGAGAAACGAATGAAGACAGTATTTCTAGAGAAAGAAGTGGTGACTGGCAAATAACTGATAGGTTAAGCGTTGCTTCTGAACGTCACATGATCAAGAAATGAAGCAGCATCAACAACACCTGCCACGGACATCCACACGGGCGCACCGTGGCTGAGAGCAGGCTGCACAGGGCTTCCCGAGGCAGGGAGGGGGCTGGTGCAGGGCGCTGCAGTGGGGCTGGGAGTCCGTGGGCTCTTTGAGGGCAGCCTGAGTGGTGATGAGCAGTGACCCCCGGCCCAGGCCCAGGCCTGCTGACCCGGCCCGGCTGTGTCTCGCCCAGGGACCCGCAGGTGCAGGGGCTGGTGCTGGCCCTTGTGCTGCCCAGCTTCTATTCGGAGCTCTTCACTCTCTATCTGCTTCTGCATGAGCGGGAGGACGGGCTGTACAGCCAGGGCATCGCCAACCTGAGCCTCTTCCCCGACACCAAGCTGCTGGAGTTCCTGGACGTGCAGAAGTAAGCCTCCCATGCTGCCTTAGCCCGGGCCCTTGCACGCTCAGCTCCGACCGTCTCCTGCCAAAAGGAGACAGAGCTCATTGTCCCGTGTGCCCACAAGTTCTAGGACAGTGCATTCAGGTGCGGCTGGATCTAGGTGCTCAACCTCATGGCAAAGGGAAGCACCTTTGTGCTCTGGGGCTCTTTCCCGGCTCCCCCTTGTGGTGAAAACCATGGCAACAGACACGAGTGATTTACACCCTCCCAGGACCGTCCGGTGTCCTTGCCCCTGCGAGCCCCAGAGTGCACCCTCCCCTCCTGACCACCCAAGTTTGGGGCTCATGCTTTGGGGCCAGATGCAGGTGCCCTCTTCAGGAACTCCCTGGCCTCCCTTGGCCGGCTCCACTGAGATGCCACCGTGGACCTGTTCCCCCATCCCTGCACTCGGCCCTGGGGGGACAAAGTGACATGGGGGTTTACTTCTGAGCTCCGGTCCTGCCCCTAGCCTGGCAAGGCCTCCAGGCCCACTTTTCCAATTCCAGGCACATGTGGCCCCTGAAGGACCTCACGCTGACGACCAACCAGGTGAGAGGTCAGGCCCGTCACCTGACCGGGGAGGGGGGAGGCTGCAGCCACTGCCACAAGGACCAGCTGCAGTCGCGGGCAAGACCGAGCCGCCTCAGTTCCCCTGGTGGCGGGAGCAGTGCCAGGACTACCCTATGGAGCGGTGGCTCTTGAAATGCGCTAGTCAGACGGCGGCAGCAGGCCCACAGAGTCCTCAGGAAGGACGGGCGAGCCCCCCACCCTGGCACCCCTCCTCCCCAGGCCAGGCTGGCCCCTTGCTCCCTGCTGCTCCCCTATCTCAGGCTTCAGCAGGGCCCTGCCCCAGCGGAGCGACCCAGCATCACGCCGCACTGTGGGCCACAAGGACGCATCCGGGGGGACCCACGTGGACCCCGAGGGTGTGGGCCGGACCTTGGGTTTACATGGCGCTGGCTGACAAGGCAGACCTGGGGGTTCCCGGGTACCGGGCTGTCACCATTACTGTCTTCTTTGCCGTTTGATCCTCCCAGCCAGACTCTGTTTTATGGTCACATGGGGGGCCCACAGTGGCAGGGTCAGGGCAGGGCCATGTGGAAGCCCATGATGGGGGGCTGGGACAAGGAGCCAGCCCAGGGCTGGGAAGGGGGCTGTCAGAGGGCGGCAGGGCATCGCTCCACCGACGCTTCCCCTGCCACCCAGCGATGCTCCCTGGTGAAGGACAAGTGCTTCCGGTCGGCCACGGAGTGCCTGCAGAAGATCATGTGAGTGTGGCCCTCGGGGGGCACAGGGGCTGGGGCTGGGGCCTTGACCTGGAGCCGGCTGCCCCGCTGCAGGACCACAGTGGACCCTTGGGAGAAGCTGCAGGTGCTGGAGAGGACGTATGGAGAAATCGAGGCCACCGTGTCATGTGTGCTGGGCCGGGAGCACAAGCTGCCCATGGACGACCTGCTGCCACTGCTGGTCTACGTGGTATCGCGGGCCCGGTGCGTCCCCCCAGCCCACCACCCCAGGTGCTTGCCAACGCCCAGGCCGGACAGCAGGGGTCACCCATGTGGCTTTTCTCGGCACAGATGGGGAAGCTGAGGCCCAGGACGGGGAGGGTTCTGTGCCACCCCTGGTCCTCGAGGTGCCAAAGGCAGAGTGTGAGCCGCCCTCCGGAGCCAGGGACCCACCATCCAGGCCAGGGCTCCTCCCCAGCTGGTGGCACCTGTCCATGACAGCCCCTCCCCTCCTCTGCCTCCCCCGGGTGCCGGGTCTCCAGAATCCAGCACCTGGGAGCCGAGATCCACCTGATCCGGGACATGATGGACCCCTCGCACACGGGAGGCCTGTACGACTTCCTGCTCACAGCCCTGGAGGTGAGCGCGGGGGCGGGGGGAGGAGGGGAAATGCCCCCAGGCCCCCTTGGGGGTGCGTCCAGAGTCACAGCTCATGTGTGTTTCTGTAGGAAGGGTGCCCACAGCTACTCTGGGCAGTTCTGGGGCCAGGGGGCTGGGGAGGGCCCCCCAGTGCATCCCAGCCTTGAGGACCCCAAGCCCTGACCTCCCCAGGCGATGTCCCCATGTCCTACAGGAGCGGGGAGGCCCATCTCCCTCAGACTGGCTGCACGCTGAGTCAGGAGCACACGGTCGGGCTGGGGCGGTTGCTGCACCTGCCACAGGGCCCCGGTGCTGGCGCGTGGCCGGGAGCAGGCAGGATGGTGACTGCGGCCTCTCTGTCCCCTGCAGTCCTGCTACAAGTACATCCAGAAGCAAGACATGAAGCTGCACTGCCTGCCTGGCCGCCGGGACTTCGGGGAGCTCTGGTAGCCCAGCTCCTCTCCTGAGCTGCGGGCTGCAGGCAGCGGGTTGCGGGTGGTGGGTGGCGGGCTGCAGGCGGTGGGCAGTGGGCTGCAGGCTGGGAGCCGGCACGCCCAGGCCAAAGGGTGGGGCTGGCCCTTGGAAGCAGCTCTGGGAAGAGGGCATTTGCTTCTCACCGGGAGACGTCTTGGGGCCCTGCCTGTGGTCAGGGTGCCGGGTGACGGACATGGCGTCACCATAACAGCGGTGGTGTCCCTAGGCTGCGGGGCCAGGCTCCAATGACCCTCCACCTGCAGCAGATCACAGAGCCCTAGGCTTCGCTGACCTACGCCCAGTTACTGAGCTCCCTGGCCCTCAGTGTCACCATCTGTAAATCCGGGAAGTGGGTGGCCATGAGGGCCCTGGCTGCCCCCACCTCCGCCCCATCTCCTCCGGGATGAGGCCCCACCTTGCAGCGATGACCTTGAGGAGGGGTACAATGGTGCATGATCACCAGGCCTGAGCAGGCAGAGGCCAGAGGGGTGCTCTTCAGTTACAGCCTCCAGTCGTCTGACGGCCAAGAGAACTTCCCAGGCTCCCAAGGGACCTGAACGCACCGGCCCTGCAGGGCCAGGACTCGGGACTGAGAAGGGCGCAGTGACAGGGTGAAGGAGCCCCAGGCCCCTGGTGGAGAGTGATTCCAGGTGTGTCCCTGAAGGTGTTTCCAGAGGACATTAACACACGTCTGAGTAGCCCAGCTGGGAAGGTCCCCCTCCTCCCCACCCGTGGGTGGAGGCGTGGCCTGGAGAGAGCCAGTGAGAAGGCAGGTGGGTCTCTAGGAGCGGGGAGAGGCTCCGTCCCTGCCGCTATGGCGCCATAACTGGAGGCTCGCCATCTCTTGGCGGCCGGAGCG
>NW_006209032.1:1667041-1676372 GCF_000334495.1 Tupaia belangeri chinensis | reverse complement strand
GCCCCCCCCCCTGCCGCTATGGCGCCATAACTGGAGGCTCGCCATCTCTGGACGCCAGGACTGCCTGGGGCCTCCTCGGGTTCTCACGCTCTCATGCGTGGACTGTGAGCTGCGCCACCAGCGTCCCGGCTGCCGAGGCCCTCAGAGTGGACTGCGCCATGCGCCCGTGTGCCCGGGGCTCCAGCGGGAGGACGGCCGGCCTGCTGGGGCCTCACAGCCACGTAATGGCCTGAGCCAGATCTCCAAGTCCCCTCTGGGCGTCCAGATACAACCCTGATGCCCGTGTTTCTCTGGAGAACCCCGACTTGCACCGTGGTCACACCCCAAGTCTCAGACACTGTCCTACTCCGCCCTCCCCGTCGGGAACCCTGTGAAATGTTCCGAACTCTAAAGGAAAATATATTGGATGTTATAACAAAACTTAGAACCAAGTGTGGGGGCAACAGGTGCATCGTGGTTAAGGCGCTGAACAACAGGGTCAACCACGGTTCAAGTCCCAGGGCCAACAGCTCAAAAACACGGTGGCGGGCTACAGGTGGGTGCATGTGTGTGCCAAAACGCTGAGAGGAGGATGGGGGCGGGGGCTGTGGCGTGGCCATCCTTCCAGGTCCTTTCTCACTTTTCCTCTTTTTCTCCCTCTTGCACCTCTCCAGGGGCACGTGTGCCCTCTAGCAAAAAAAAAAAAAAAAGACTCCAATGGCCCCAGCCCTCCTCTGACTCCCAGGACGCAAGGTGTCCCTTCACCAGTGGGCTTGCTCCCCTCACAGCCACGCGGTCAGTGTGATTTGGCCTTTAAAATCCCTTGTCCTGGGGCCAGTCGGTGGCCCACATGGTGGCTGGAGCGCTGGACTCCCACATGGCTGATCGTGGTTCGAGTCCCAGACTTGACAGCTGACTTTCTCACTTTCCTGCTCTCTTCATCTCTGTCTCTCTCTCTGGGGAATGCACATGCTCTATAGCACATTTAAAAATACTAGTAATAATACATTTAAAAAATGAATCATCCTCTGTGGGCAGTGGCCAAAGCTGAGCTAAGTAACAGTGACCTTTAAAGACAGCCGAGCAAGGCTCTCACTAGGGCCCAGGCGCGAGGTTAAAGGACACCGCTTCGGCCTGGGGAAGGCGGGTGGGGCTTCCTCGGACCCAGGGCCGCGAGATGCTCCATTGGTTTCCGCTGCTCCCTCCCCAACTGTCCTGTGAGAGGGAAGCCTGGGCCAGGCTCAGGGCCACATTCTCCAGACGGGCCCGCCCGACCCCCGCTTCCCTCCGCTTGGGCGTCTCTGTGTCTACCCTTCCCAAAATCCACTGCAGCTCCCACTCTCGGGGGCTGGGGGGTCTCCTCCCCCTTTTGTCTAGCAGTTCTTGGCAACTCTTTAATAAATAAATAAGCCAAGCGCAGGAGCTGTCGGCAGGGAGGTGGGAGGGACAGTGAGGAAGGCCAGTTCTGGGGGTCTCTGCCAGCCCGTGTGGGCTTCTTTCGCTCCAGCCCCCGCAGCCTAAGTCAGCGTTCACGGAGAGTGCTTCCCTCCCGGAGAGTCGCGGCGACTGCAGCCCAACGTCCTCCCTTTCGTCCTGTCAGTCCGTGTCATCTGTGGTGGGCGGGAGGGGTGTGGGGTGTCCCTGAACACCCTGAGGGCTGTACCCCACCGGCACTCCGGGCTCTGGCCAGAGGTGTTCATGGGGATCAAATGCAGCCGCGTCTCCAGGGTGTCTCAGGGCACCGAGAACAAGAGGGTTCAGGGCCACGCCGCGTCCACACCCAGCGTCCTCCTGGGAGAAGGAGGAGTCTGCACGTCCATCTGCCAGGCCCACCAGGCCCAGTGTACCGGCCTCTGCCCACTGCAGTCCTGGTGTCACACGCCCTGGGAGGGCGATCAGGCGTGTCTGCCCTGCCTCTCGCGACAATAGAGGCTCTGACCTGGGGACAGGGAGCAGTGCTCACGTGTGTCCGGGCAGCTGTGGCCCTTCCCGGCGGTGTGGAGTCACCCAGCTTGCTGGTCCCATGGACATTCCCGTGGGCGCCCGTGGGCCGTGAACAGAGCGTGGCCCTGTGCAATGCGCCAGGCGTTGTGTTTGTCCCTGCAGGTTGGGGACTGGCCTTCCAGTTGTCCCATTCCAGGTGCCGGGCCGCCCTTGGTTCCTGGCCACCAGCTGGTGAAAATGGAGCGGGCACGTTATTGTGGGGGACAGGGGCTTCCAGGGCGAGCAGCACAGCCCGCAGCTCTGCCTGTGGGCAGGGCTTTTTCCTCTCGCGCGATTTTTAAAACGTTTTTGCCATAGGATGCATGCATTTGCCAGAGAGAAACAGAGTTTTTTATGCAGTTGCCAGAGAGAAACAGAGAGAGGGAAATAGAGAAATCGCCCCCACGAAGAGATGGCCACAATCCCTCCTCCTCCGTTCTCTTCCCGGGACCTTGGGCACACACACACACACACACACACACACACACACGCACATGCCTGGCATGATTTTCAAGCCACCAGGTCCAAGACTCGAACTGCAGTTAGCCATGTGGAGTCCTCAGGAGCCCCAGTGTCCTGAGGTCCACGGGAACCCACAGTGCTGCCCAGATTCCACGTCTGTCTAGCTGCCCCTGGGGGTGAGTGGCCAGCGTCCTGTGCAGACAGGAGGTTCCCTGGATTCTGAATCTCCTCTCCTGGGTGTCCTGCTTCCATGTGAGGACGGGTGGTTGCCAGGCAGTGCCCACTTTATTGGTGTTTTCTCTCCAGACCCATCCCATGATGGGACGCCTGGGGAAGAGCACATGGGACCCCAGGGGCCATTTGCGGGGTGGGTCTCAGTCAGTTGCAATACTCAAACACCAGGGGGCGCGCTCGCTGAGTGTCAAATCCTGGCAGGCTGTACAGGGCACAGTGGCAGGTCAGGACACCTGCCGGGTTGTTCCTTTTGTACTAGCCAGAGAGAGAGAGAGAGAGAAAGCACCCCCCGAGGGGCATGGCCACACCTCAGTTCCTTCTCCTCCATCTCCCCCACTTTTTGGGATTTTGGGCACGTACATGAGCTGGTGTTTGTTTTTTTAATGTGATGAAAGGAGAGAGAAAAAGTGAGAGAGCAAGCCTCCAGGTCTGAGACTCGAACCATGGTGGGCCATGTGGGAGCCCAGCACCTTAACCCCCATGCCACCTGCCAACCCCAACGAGCTGGTGTGTTTCTCAAACAGCCTGGTCCAGGACACTCGAACCATGTGGTTGGTCACGTGGGAGCCAGAGGACTTAACCACCAGGCTGCTCTCTCTTAAAGGCTCTTGAGGACTGAGCCAGCAGGTGGTGTGGTAGTTAAGGAGCTAGACTCCACATGGCCTGCCTGGGTCTGAAACTCACACCAGGCATGTGTGCGCGCGCGCGTGCCCGGAATCCCAAGAGGAGAGTGGAGGAGAAGGCATAGCTGCATGGCCGTGCCCCAGGGGATGGTCTCACTTTCCCTCTCGTCTCTCTCCAGTGAGTGCACACGCCCTGTGGCAAAAACCCAAAAAAGGAAAAGGAAGGACTCCTCAGGACTCACGCCAGGGCGGGAGGGCGTCTGCATGGCCTGGAGCAGGGCTTCGGGAGCGCTTCTGCCCCGCCGGCTCTTCAGCAGTGCCCTTGCCGTCTCTTCCCTTCTTTTGGTTCATTTATTCATTTCATGGGCCACCTGTTGGAATGGTGGTTGAGGTAGCTGCTCCCACACACAAGACTGGCTGGTTCATTGCCAAACACTCCAGGAGGGTGTGTGCGTGCCAAAAATCCTGAGAGGAGAATGGAGAAGAGGTTGCAGTGTGGCCATTCCCCCGGGGTGCTTTCTCACTTTCCCTCTGTCTCCCTCTGTGTGCCTCTCTAGTGAGCACACGGGCCCCATGGCACGTCGCAGTAAATGACGCGAGTATGGCCGGGCCACTCACAGGCCTCCTCCCTGTTCTCACCACTCTTCTCTCTTCATCCTTCCTATCCTCTCGGTCATGCTGTATGCTACGGGGAATGTGCATTTGCTGGAGAGATAAAGTGAGAAATCGCCCCCAGGGGGATAGTCAGGCAGCAACCCCTTCTCCTCTTGGGATCTTGGGCACACATGCACACACACGTGGCATGAGTTTCAAACCGCCAGGCCCGGGACTCAAACCGCAGTCGACCGTGTGGGAGTCCAACACCTTAGCCACTATGGCACCTGCTCGTCCCTGGTTAGGCTGTTTTTAAGTCAACCTTTTCATGGTAGTTTTAGGTTCACAGCAAAACTGAACAGAAAGTATGAGTCCCTGCCTAACCCCGGCCCTGGCACATGCATGGCCTCCCCCCATCAATATCCTGCCCCCGGGTTTATGTACCGACTACAGACATGCGATGGTCACACAGACATGTAGACATGTATTCTTTTTCATTATTTTCCTTTTTATATCTGCAAATAAAATGCATATATTGATATACAACTTTTTTCTTTTTTTGAGTGATTTTATTTCATATTATTATTTTTTAATTTGACCAGAGAGGGACACAGAGAAAGAGGGGCAAAGTGAGAAAGCAAGCCACCAGGTCCAGGACTCGAACCGATCTTGGCCATGTGGGAATCCCATGCCCCAATCACCACACCACCTGCCAGCCCCAATATTTTTCCCTGGATGGCACATCTTGGAGATCTAGCCACGAAATTCCGTTTAGGTGTGCGTCCAATCTAAACATGATGCTGTTGTTGCGAAGTTAAGTTCTTTCTTTCTTTTTTTTTTTTTTTTTGAGAGGTTTTCGCTATAGGGCACGTGCGCTTGCCAGACAGAGAGAGACAGAGAGACAGAAAGCGAGAAATCACCCCCCAGAGGGGATGGCCACGCGGCAATCCCTTCTCCATTCTCCTCTTGGGATCTTGGGCACACTCGCACACGCGCCCAGCGTGAGTTGTAAGCTACCGGGACCGGGACGTGAACTGCGGTCGACTACGTGGGAGTCCAGCGACATAGCCATTACGCTGGTTCCCACGAAGTTAAGTTCTTGTTAGCCATTTCTCCATGCTCTCCCTCCACCGGATGGTACCAAGGCGTGTCTGGAGAGCTGACAGTTTGCACGCTGCCCCTCTTCACCTGACCTTCGCTGTGTGATTGTCAGCTGGTGCAGAAGACGCTGTTTCGTGGAGGGCCCACCCAGGTGGCCGTCATTCTAGCACCCAGCGCTTTCGTGAGAGTGGCTTCGTGAATTTTGTGTATCAGCACGAGCCGTCGATGTGCAAACGCCTTCACTCTTGCCTGGCTTACTTTCGGTATTAATTTAGCTCAGGAGTGTGTAAACACAGGGACCCACAGGCTGGAGGCAGGTGAGGGTAGCAGACACCAGCGTAATTACAGGAGAGCTTAGCCCAAGAGAGAAAGAGACAGATTCCGCATCTCAGTAATTTGGGACTTAGGAGAGTGTCACGTAGAGACTTGACTCGGACAAGGTGCGTGTGTCGGCGTGGCATTTCTCAGGGAGTCCCGACAAGTCCAGCGGCAGCTGCGCCCACCCCAGGCCCTTCCCCTCCAGCTCCCAGTGCAGAGAAGGCGTGAGCCCCCCAACACGCCGACAGTGAGTGCAGGTGGGAGGCCGGAGCAGAGGGCGGGGCAAGTCCCACACCTGCAGCCGGTTTCTGACAGGGCCAGGTGAGCCACGGTGGGAGTCCTTCCGGGTGCTGCCCATCTGGCCAAGCCTTTAAATTCAGAGCAACCCGCAGAGGAGGAAGAAGCGAGGCGTGGCTTCGGCCGCGTGAGATGGGGTCCCAGCTGCCCGAAGTGGTGCTAGTGCGCATCTTCTCCTTCCTGGACGCACACAGCCTGCTGCAGGCTTCCCAAGTCAGCAAGGTAGGGCTTCACCCACTGCCCCTGCCAGCACGCTCCCGCGGTCCTGGCACCCGCCTCCTCTCACCTCCCACCCCAGCCGCGGGACCCTGGCTGGCTCAGCCTCACCCCCACATGGCCGCCCTTTGCTCTTGAGACTGACCTCGCTCAGACTCAGCCGGTCACCTCGGCTGCACCAGCGTCCCTGGGACTCGATCACGTCTCTGGGCCTGTTTGAGCACTAATTTGCAGAATAGCAGAGTAATAAGCCAAGAGCTCAAGGGTTTGCATCATCCCCTCTGAAGGCCTCATATCCTGTTAAATGAAAAGCACAGCCTGGGGGCCAGCAGATGGCGTAGTGGTTAAGGTGCTAGACTCCCACATAGCTGACTGCGGTTTGAGTCCTGTACCCAGCAGTTTGAAACTCACTCCAGGCGCATGTGCGTGTGTGTGTGCCCAAAATTCTGAGATGAGAATGGAGGAGAAGGGACTGCGGTGTGGCCATCCCCCCGGGGGCGGGTGGCTTCTCACTTTCTGTCTCTGTCTCTCCAGTGAGTGCACATGCCCTCTGGCAAAAAACCCTAATGAAAGGGAAAAGGGTGGCCTGACACCCAGGGGGGCCACACCAACTGGCTGGTTGATGAGGCTCCCTCGCACGTCCTGGGAAATCGGTGCTTGTTCCTCTGTCCTCCCATGGGGATCCTGAGGGCCTCATCAGAGGGGTACCCGCAGGTGGGCGGTAGGAGAGCTAGGGTCGTCTGGCCGCCCTGATGGGCCCAGCTCCCGGGAGGAGTGACCCAGCGCCGGGTACTGATTGCATATCTGTCTCCTCCTCTCTCTCCGGTAGTATTGGAATAAGGTCGCAGAGCGTGACCACCTGTGGAGGTGAGCAGGGAAGGGCAGGGCACGGCGGGAAGGGGTGTGCACCTGCACACGCACCAGGCCCGTGTGCGGCTGCGTGGTGGCGCGCACACAGGAAGGTGGGAGCACACGAAGGCTCACGGGGTGGCTCCGAGGAGGGGAGCCCCCGGGGCTGGCTGACGGGACCGCGGCTCCGTTTCCAGAACGCTGTGCCTGAAGAGGTGGAGCTTCTGCAGCGCCGTGCACCAGCGCCTAGACACGTGGACATGGAAGCAGTTGTTCTTCCACCAGAGAAAGCAGGAGCGGCGGCTGACGTTGTCCCAGCCGGAGGACTTCGTCTGCAAAGAAGCGAGCGGGAACCTTGGTACGGGTGGGCGCCCCGGCATGGTACGCTTGTTTTCGGAAGCCCACTCAACCCCCGCCCCAGTGTTCAGTCTGTTCTCACTCAGCGAAGGGCAAGGGGCAGGTTCAACAGGACGGAGCTACTCGGGTAGCCACGCGACTAGCCCCTGCCTCCTCTGACTCCGGACAGAGCCGAAGGGAGACAGCAGAGGGAGCTTCCCCCGGCATGCAGCTAGGCCCTGCCGTTCCCTTCTGCAAAGGCTTCCCATCCCTCCTACCATAGAACTCTGGGAGGGGGGTAATGGGTACTTCCTAAGCCACAGAGGCTCTGCTGCTCACAGAGGGGCCAGCAGGTGGTGGTGTAGTTACAGCCCTAGACCCCCGTGGCTGGCCGTGGTTCATGTCCTGGCCCTGGCAGCTTGATAACCCAGGCAGGCGCGCGCGTGCCCAAAATCCCAGGAGGAGTGGAGGAGAAGAGATCGCAGCATGGCCATCTTCCTAGAGGGCGATTGCTCGCTTTCCCTCTCTGTCTCTCCAGCAAGCAAACACACCCTATAGGAAAATTCTAAAAAGAAGAGAAAAAATAAATCTCAGGACAGCACTCTAATTTTTTATACCCCCTCTTTTTAAAAATATTTATTTTTACTTAAATTTATTTACCTCAGTTTGACCAGAGAGGGACAGAGTGAGTGAATAAGTGAGAGACAGAGAGTGAGAAGCCCCCAGGTCTGGGACTCGAACCACAGTCGGCCATGTGGGAATCCAGCACCTTTAACCACTACACCACCTGCTGGCCCCCTCCTATACTTTTAAAGAGAGATTTTTGCTATAGGGTGCATGTGTTCACCAGAGAGACAGATAAAAAGCGAGACATCACCCAGGGGGGATGGCCACACCACAACCCCTTCTCCTCCATTCTCCTCTCGGGATCTTGGGCACACACACATACACACGGTGTGAGTTTTACACTGCCAGGTTCAGGACTCAAACTGTGGTCGACTACATGGGAGTCCAGTGACGTAACCATTACGTTATCCGCTGGTCCCTTTATGACCATTTTATATCCACGAAGACTGAGATTAAAGACAAAGAACAAGCTGGCCAACAGTCCCCAAATAGCCAGTCTGCAAGGAGAGCCCAGATTGGAGCCCCACTGTCCTCCTCCCGTAACGGTCCCCAAGCCTTCCCTAGAGGGGACAGGGAAGCTACGCCTTTGGTTTCCACCCTCTCTGAGCTATCTGACGACCGGGTGGGTTTTCTGTTTTCTTCAGGATTCTTGGGCCCCATGGAGTATCTCTCTGAAAATGGCCTCACCATGGACGGCAAAGAGAAGTCCGTCCTTTGCACGGTGTCTTCTAACCGCCTGCTGTACGTCTGGGATGTGCAGGAGGTGAGTCTGGTCTGAGCCACGAAGGGGCAAGTGAGAAATCCCCCTGCCCCCTGGGGGATGGCCACTCCACGATCCCCTCTCTGTTCCCGTCTTGGTTTTTAGGTCTGTAAGCACACGCACCCAGCATGTTTTCCAAGCCACTGTGCCTGGCACTCGAACCCCACAGAGTTGGCCATATGGGACCAGCCACTCTAACCTCCACACTACTGGCCGACCCTAGACTCAACAATTTGTAAGAAGGCTAAAGTCTGGAAGGGAAACTATCACTCTTCTGTCTCCTCTGCATTGCACAAGATTGGCAGGGTCATTTTCACGACAGTTGATCACTTTTGAGCTCTTACAGTGTCCTGGGCAGAATTCTCACTGTGTCATGAACTGTGATACGAAGCCGCGAGAAGTCGCCGCTCAACCTCATGCTTTTAGTAAGAGGCAGACATTTAAATCAGAGTCCCATTTTTTTTTTTAATTTTTTTTTTTTTTTGGCTATAGGACATATGTGCATGCCAGAGAGACAGAGTGACAAATCACCCCCCCCCACTCTGGGGCATGGCCACACTGCAATCCCTTCTCCTCTCCCTCTCAGGATTTTGAGCTTGCACACAAACATGAGTTTCAAGTTGCCAGGTTTGGGACTTGAACTACAGTTGGCCATGTGGGAGTCTGGCACCTTAACCACCATGTCACCTGCCGGCCAATCGGGGCGTCTTCACACCTGCCATGCAGTGAGTCCCTGCCTCTGCATCCTGCGTAGCTCTGGTGTGTGTCCACCCCTCCCCTCCATAAGTGAGTGGTTTAGAAGGTTCCCGTCCTCGTCCTAGAAGCAGGAAGTGGGTCCGGTTTAAGACTCCCGGATGGACCTGTGCGGGTCGCGGCAGCTAGGTGCGGGACGCTGACAATCCAGATGGTGCCACGCATTCTCTAGGGCGCCATCCCCTGGGCCAGTCCGGGG
>NW_006209032.1:1654939-1665807 GCF_000334495.1 Tupaia belangeri chinensis | reverse complement strand
AAGCCCCCCCCCCCCCACTCTGGGGCATGGCCACACTGCAATCCCTTCTCCTCTCCCTCTCAGGATTTTGAGCTTGCACACAAACATGAGTTTCAAGTTGCCAGGTTTGGGACTTGAACTACAGTTGGCCATGTGGGAGTCTGGCACCTTAACCACCATGTCACCTGCCGGCCAATCGGGGCGTCTTCACACCTGCCATGCAGTGAGTCCCTGCCTCTGCATCCTGCGTAGCTCTGGTGTGTGTCCACCCCTCCCCTCCATAAGTGAGTGGTTTAGAAGGTTCCCGTCCTCGTCCTAGAAGCAGGAAGTGGGTCCGGTTTAAGACTCCCGGATGGACCTGTGCGGGTCGCGGCAGCTAGGTGCGGGACGCTGACAATCCAGATGGTGCCACGCATTCTCTAGGGCGCCATCCTCTGGGCCAGTCCGGTGCAGAAGTCCAGGATCGAGAAGCTGGTGACCCTCCCTCAGATGTACCTGGTGATGACCGTGGACGTGGAGGGGACCATCAAGGTGTGGAACTGCCAGGATGAGGACGCCCTGGCTGCCCTCACCATGCCTCGTGGCTGTGTGTCTGTGGACGCCTGTCTCACAAAGGACGGCCCGTTCCTACTGGTGAGCGAGCCCCGTGCCCGGAGGGGTGCCTGCTGCCGTGACGGGCGGCGAGGTCCCCTGACTGTCACACCCACCTGTACCCTGAGAGTTGTGATATACCACCATACCATCATGTGGCTCTCTGGGCCATCTTGGCCTCGACTGCCCCAAGCCGTTCTTGTTGCTATAGGGCACGTGTGTTCGCCAGGGACAGAGACAGAAATCAACCCCCACACCTCAAGGAGGGATGGCCACCCCGCAATCCCTTCTCTGTTCCCCTGCAGGATTTTGGCAGGCATGCACACATTCTCAGCATGGTTTTCAAGCCACTGGGTCAGGGACTCAAACTATGAAAGTGACTGTGTAGGACCCAGTGCCTAAACCACCACTCTACCTGCTGGCCCATCCCCAGCCATTAAAAAAAAGTCCCCCTGAATTATTGTCTCTTTTACTATTAAGGTTTTTGCTGTAAGGTACATCCACTCCCAGGAAAGAGAGAGCAGGCACGAGCGAGCGAGAGAAAGTGAAAAATCACCCCCTAGGGGAGATGGCCATGCCACAGTCCCCTCTCCTCTGTTCTCCTGGAATTTTGGGCACGTACATACACACACCCACTGTGATTTTTTTTTTTTGAGAGATTTTCACTGTAGGGCGCGTGCGCTCGCCAGACAGACAGAGAGACATAGAGACAGAAGGCGAGAAATCACCCCCCAGGGGGGATGGGCACGCCGCAATCCCTTCTCCTCCATTCTCCTCTCGGGATCTTGGGCACGCACGCACACGCGCCCGGCGTGAGTTTTAAGCCACCGGGTCCGGGACACGAACCGCGGTCGACTACGTGGGAGTCCAGCAACATAGCCATTACGCTAACTGCTGGTTCCCACCCACTGTGATTTTCAAGCCACCAGGTCCAGGACTCGAACAGCAGCTGGCCATGTGGGAGTCCACTACACCACCTGCCAGCCCCTATGTCTCTTCTTTCAAGTGTGTATTACTGAACTTGAACAGGGCAGTGGAGGGGAAGATGGGGTTTGAGGAGACTGAGCAAGTAGTGTCTGCGTGCTGATGAAAGGTTCTCTCTCTCTGTCTCTTTTTTTTTTGGGGGGGAGAGGTTTTTGCTAAAGGGCATGTGCACTCGCCAAAAAGACAGACAGAAAGTGAGAAATCACCCCCCAGGAGGGATGGCAACACCGCAATCCCTTCCCCTCCATTCTCCTCTCAGGATCTTGGGCACGCACGCACACGAGCCCGGCATGAGTTTAAGCCACCAGGTCCGGGACTCGAACCACGGTTGACTACATGGGAGTCCAGGGACATAGCCATTACGCCAACTGCTGGTCCTGATGAATAGCTCTTTGTTAAGAGTGCTCGGGCAGCTTTCTCCCACGGATCACCCCAACTTTGCGAGGCGGACTGCTCAGAGGTCTGGCTCGCCGTCGCACGACAGAAGAATCCGCGGTGTGGCTTGCAGCCGCCCTGGACAGACGCCACGGCGTTTTCTAACATGGCGCTGATGCTCTGGTCTCAGGTGGGGGATTCGCAAGGAGACATCTATACCTTCACGGTGCCCGAGTTAAAGCAGGTTTCGAAAGTGACGGGGTATCAGTTCAGCGTCGATCTCCTGCACTGCTCTCCCGACAAGAAGTGGGTCTTCGCCTGTGGGAAACTTCAAAACTTCACGTCGAAGGTAGGTGCTGCTCCATGCCTCAGCCTGGGATGGGAGGGCCGGACTCTGCGGACGTCAGGTTAGGGCAGAGGGGCCGGGTCCCTGCTCCCACTCTTCAAGGCCATGTCACAAATGGGACCTGTTCCTGGGTCAGGAAACCATTCTCTGGGATTATAGCATGACCATCACCCACGGGGGAGGGAACACTTTCTCATATCCTTCCTCCCTCCCTCCCCCTCTCCTCCCCCTCTCTCTCTCTCTCTCTCTCTTGTACATGTGCCCTTGGGCAAATTTAAAACCTATAAATAGGAGCCAGAAGGTGGCATAGTGGTTAAGGTACTGAACTCCCACATGGTTGGCTCCAATTCAATTCCTGACCCGGAAGCTTGAAACTCACGCTGGGTATATGTGCATGTGTCCCCAAGAAGGGGAAAGGAGGAGAAGGGATTGTGGTGTGGCCCCCCCTTGCGGGACGATTTCTTGCTTTCTGCCTCTCTGGTGAATGCACATACCTTATAGCAAAAGTTTTTCCAAAAAAAAAAAAAAACACCCATAAAAACTGTCTTTGGTCCCTAAGAAGGGGAATCTACGCTGCCAGCCTTGTCTTGAGCAGGGTCCAAAGCGGCAAAAGGGTTTTGTAACCCGTGGGCAGCTTCAGGGACTCCATTCTCCCCATGAACAGGACAGAGACGGGTCCTTGGAGGCCAGAGGTCCCTGGAGGTCAGCGGTCCTTGGAGGCCGCTGCTCAGTCCTTCATGAGCGGCAGAAGCGTGGCCCCAGATGAGGACTCGGGGTCTCTGGGGTCGCTCCTGCCCGTGGCACTGCGGCCCCCCGCCCTGACCACATGTGACGCCCCCCCAGGTGTTCCTCATGGAGGGCTTGCTGAGCGGCACCCATCAGACCGTCCCGCTGCCGTTCTCGTCCTGCTGCCGAGCCTGCTGGGCCCCGGGGAGGGACAGCAGGATAACCATGATGTGCCAGCGAGGCCCCAACAGAAAAACAGGCTTCCCCACCTTCGAGCTGCTCACCGAGAGGACGCAGGGCAAGACCGCCATCCGAGGTGGGCCAGCCCCGTCCAACCCGCTTCTTCCCGCCCGGCCTCTGCGTTTGTGCGGGTCCGTCTGTGCAAAGGGGCTCCCTTAGCTGGGGCCACTCAAGCCTGTCTACTGCAGTCTGCACGCCACTCTGGGACAGGCGGGTTCGAGTCCTGTGTTTTAGGATCTGGGTTCTCACATCCCTCTGCCTTGATGCCTGAGCTTTTTTTTTTTGGAGAGGTTTTTGCTATAGGGCGCGTGCGCTCGCCAGACAGACAGAGACAGAGACAGAAAGCGAGAAATCACCCCTCAGGGGGGATGGCCACACCGCAATCCCTTCTCCTCCATTCTCCTCTCGGGATCTTGGGCACGCACGCACACGCGCCCAGCATGAGTTTAAGCCACCGGGTCCGGGACTCAAATCGATGTCAACTACAGGGGAGTCCAGCGACACAGCCATTACGCCCGCTGCTGCTCCCTACCCGAGCTTTCTTACTCATGACCTTCCGACCCTGCCGTAGCCCCCAGCCATGGTCGGTGACATGTATTTGTCAGGCCACGGACCACCCTCCTTTCCCTCACTAAGCGGAAGGCCCTGGAGGCACGCGTTTTCATGCACCACAAACACGCCATCCTGACACGGGTCGGGTGAGCCTGCATGTCTGCGCGTGTGTTTTGTATGAAACAGCGCAGCAGCTGGCCAGCTTCCTGCTGTCGGACAACCTGGAGAGTCCCAACTGGATGGGCGTCGGCACCGACGACATGATCGTCTTCGACAGCGGGCCCTACCTGTACCTGTCCACCATTGGTGGCCTCATCGTGCAGCGGTTCCAGGACCACCAGGGCGCCATCTGCAGCCTGTGGGTGGTAGGTGGCCCTTCTCCTCCCTGCTCTGGGGGCTGACTCCCAAGCCCCTCACTCCTGCTATTCTTTGAAGGATTCTCTCCGCGTCCTCACCACTTCCGTGGACAACGCCCTGCACGTGTACATGTGGGAGAAGGGGAGCAGCTACCCATACCTCCAGAGCTGCTGCCACCTGGAACACAGGTCACACGGCCAGCCGTCGGGCAGGTAGGCCCTGCTTCGAGGCCTCCACGTTCCCTGAACGTTCTTAAGGTCTACGTGAAAGCGGATGAAGGGATGGTAGGGTTTTTCCAAGATGCTTTGAGGACAGAGTGATGAATCAATTATGCCTTTAAAGAGAACTTTTGGGCCAGCAGGTGGGATGGAGGTTAAGGTGACTGGATCCCACATGGATAACTGGTTGGAGTCCCAGACCGGGCAGTTTGAAAGCACGCAGGTGGTGGAGTGTAAGGTACTGGACTCACGTGGCAGGCCGCAGCTGGGGTCCTAGACCGGGCAGCTCGAAACTCACACTGGGCATGTGTGTGTACGTGCCCTAAATCCCGAGAGAATGGAGAAGGGATTGCAGCATGGCCATTCCCCTGGGGCGTGACTTCTTGCTGTCTCTTGTCTCTGTCTCTCTCTCTGGCAAGCGCACAGCTCTATAGAAAAATCCTCAAATAAAATAAAAGCACACCAGGCAGGTGTGCCCCAAATCCCACGAGGAGAATGGAGAAGGTGTGGCCATGGGGGGGGTGCTTTCTCATACCCCTCCCTCTCCACAGCATCCCAGCTTTACTGCGAGGTTTGCCCCTATTCCAGTTTCACTAGGCACTCAAAACATTGGGTTTTTATTTCCTCCTTAGGTAGGAGGAGATAGGCACCCCAACAGGGGTCCCGGGGAGGGCGTCACATGTCCAGAGAGCTGACACGAGCCCATGTTGGCCCGTGGAACGCTGTGCTCTCGCCCTGCCACCGTCCAGCCCCTGGGCTGCATCTGCGGTGACTTCCTAGTCGGCCATTTTTCTGACTCCTCCTCCAGTTGCTGGCACTCTTAGGTGGCTTTCCCTGAGACTTTACACAGCGCCCAGAAGAGGCTTTTGTGTGTGACCAATCTTTCCTCCAGACCAGCCTCTCCCAATGCCGACAGTGACCTTTTTGGAAAGAGCTAACAAAACACATATAGATATATCCTTTGGGCCACCAGTGCCACTGAATGCAATTTACTCGGAAGGCACGCAGCCAACGACTTGAAAATCTCTGTTCATGCCAGAAACTACCGAGCTGCCCAGACGCCAGGCTGTTCACATCACTACCATACTGCACGCCGTGGGGTGCTGTGCAGCTATTTCTCCTGTTCTTTTTAGAATGAATATCTACGTTCACATAAGTTATTTCTGGTGTGTTCAAGACAGATATATTCACAACGTAATTAGGCTTGGCACACTTTGAGGGTTTTTTTTCTTTTTTCTTAATTTTGCCAGACAGCATATGAGCTTGCTGGTGGGGAGAGAAGGAGGGTGAGATAAAGGGAAAGAAGAGAGATACTTAGCATGTCCCTAGCATGTTTTCCAAGCCTCTGGATCTGGGATTCAAACCGCTACTGGCCACATGGGATCCAGTGCTTTAACCACCATGTCACTGGCTAGCCCACATTTTGGTGTTTTGTTTATCCTTGTTTTTGCCATAGGGTGTGTGTACTTGCCAGATGGGAAAGAAATCACTCCCCAGGGGAATGGCCATGCTGCCTCCTCTTCTCCATTCTCCTCGTGGGGTTTTGGACACACGTGCCCAGGGTGGTTGTCCAGCTGCCAGGCCCAGGTCTTGAACTGCTCTGTCATGTGGGATCCAGTGCTTTAACCACTGTGCCCCCAGCCAGCCCACATTTAAGTTGCTCATCCACTGAGTCGGTCCTTGTATGAGGAGCGAGAGCGAGCTGTGTTCGCTCCTCTGCTCGTGGGTACCGATTTCCCGACACCATCTATTGGGTTGGAAAGTTCTCCTTTGTGCATCTTTGGCACCTTTATCAAAAATCAATGGACCATAAATGTGTGGGCTGATTTCTGGGCTCTTGGCCCATGTATGATTTTATGCCAGTGCCATGCTGTTCTCATCACTAGAGCTTTGTAACATATTTTGAAAGCCAGTCGTGAGATGCCCCCAGTTGCTCTTTTTTCTAGAGGTTTCTGCTATAGGGCACATGTGCTTGCCAGAAAGTCAGAGACAGAGGGACAGAAAGTGAGAAATCGCCCCCCCCCCGGGGGGGGATGGCCACACGTCAATCCTTCTCGTCTTGGGATCTTGGGCATGCATGCACACATGCCCGGCATGAGGTTATGCCACCGGGTCCAGGACTTGAACTGCAGTCAACTACATGAGAGTCCAGCGCCATAGCCGTTACGCTAACTGCTGGTCCCTTTTTTTATCAGGATGGCTTTGGCTATTTGGGGTCTTGGGTCTTTTCTCGGGTGTGTTAACTTTTCTCACAGCATATGAAAAATGTGCCCCTTCTTGGACTTCGGGGTGTCCTGTGAGAAACCGTCATTTCAGTCTTCCCCTGGGTGACGGTGACGTCACTTTTCTCTGGCTGATTCGAAGCTATTTTGTCTTTAGCTTTCAAACACTTGATCCTGCCCAGTGTGACTGAGTTAAATCTATCAGGGTTTGATCAGCGTTTCGAACCTGCAGTTAAAAATTTTGAGAAGCTCTTGGCCACGACTTGTCCCCACACTGCTTGGTGAGGACAGTCCTCTGACTGGGAGGGAGGGAGGGAGTCCGTCTCCCTCGAGTTAGCTAAGGCAGGGCTGGTCCAAAGGGTCTAGGCCCTGTGTGAAGGGCGGAGGTGCTCCCTCCTTCACGCAGGGACACCCGCCATCTCCACCTCTCCCAGTAGGGGGAGAATGGCACCCACTGGAGTAGGTGGGTACAGTCAAAGGGGGTAGAAGCCTATTTTTAAATAAAGCTCTTCATCGCCATTAAAACAGACTGTCTAACCGGAGCCCGAGAGTCCCAGCAGGGCTAGCACCATGGTGGGGACTGCCACCTGCCACCCTGGTCATCCCAGCTTTGCCGGGCGACGCCGTTATCCAAAGCCAATCCTGTGAATGTGGTTGAAGGGCTGACTTGGCAGGAGCGTCTCCCGCGCTTGGTCCTGAGCCAGCAGCGCGTGACGGCCGGCCGGCTGGCGCCCCTGCCCCCTGACGGCCTCTTTTCTGTCGGCAGCTACGCCTCCAGCGTGACATGTGACAGCATGAGCATTGTCCGCATGGTGTCCAGGAGCCGCCACTCCAGCGTCCTGATGATGTACTCTTTGAACATGTGACATGGGGACTAATAAACACGGCAGATCTGTTAGAACACGCAAACCGGGCCAGCCCTGTGACCTAGTGGTTTGGGGAGCCGGACCCCACACAGCCGACCCTGTGGCTCGAGCCCCAGATGTGGCGGCTTGTAAAGTACACCAGGCACGTGCGTGTTCATGCCCCAAATCATGACAGGATGGAGAAGTGGAGCAGGGATTGCGACGTGGCCATGCCCCGTGCTGGGGTGCTTTCCCCTCTCCCTGTCTCCCACTGGTGAGTACACGTGCCCCCTAGCGAATTTAAAAACGTGTATTATATATGCGCCTGCATAGAAGGAAGCCCCGGGGCCCTCCACCTCAGGTCGCGGGCCACCTCCAGTCCAAGCCAGGATGGGGTTCCCTTTCCTGCACAGCTTTGCCCCAGCAGGCCCTGCCCAGGAGCCAAGGAGAGCACGGCACGAGGGTCACGGAGTCGCGAGACCTCCCGTGGCTGTCCGCCGCCCCCAGGCCCACACACCAGCCCACGCAGTGTGTTATCCTTTAATGAAGAGCCGGTCAGCGGTCGCGGGCCACCTCCAGTCCAAGCCAGGATGGGGTTCCCTTTCCTGCACAGCTTTGCCCCAGCAGGCCCTGCCCAGGAGCCAAGGAGAGCACGGCACGAGGGTCACGGAGTCGCGAGACCTCCCGTGGCTGTCCGCCGCCCCCAGGCCCACACACCAGCCCACGCAGTGTGTTATCCTTTAATGAAGAGCCGGTCAGCGGGGCCGCCCCTCCCTGCGGCTCCCGCCCCCACAGCAGCAGCCCCCCACCAGGGCAGGGTGGCCTGGGGCAGCCAGCCGGGCTCGGGCCAGTTCGCAGCAGCCTAGGGAAGGCGTTCACCTCGGACCGTGGACGTGGCAGCAGCAGCAGGGCCAGAGGCAACTAGACTGAGGTCAGGGGTGGCAGAGGACAGGCGGTGGGGCCGCCTTCCGGTCTGATCCTGGTGGGACACGGCCAGTCTTCACAAGTAGCACGCACTCCCCAGGGACCTGCGGGCCCTTCCGGCCATCCTCTGGAAGCTCTTGGTCCCAAGCTTCCTGCTCCCGGGAGACACGTCACACGGAAGCAGCCCACGGAGTCCTGGGCTTGGGGAGCAGGCAGGGCCACCCCACTGCCCTTGGAGTCCATGAGGTGGGTCCAGAGCCCAGGAAACGGGCCGCCTTTCACTAACTCTGCTTGTCAGTCACTACAGGGTCTAAGGAGGCGGGCTCCGTGGCGGCCCGGGCCGTCCTGGCCCCCAGGCAGGGCTCTGGGCTACAGATCCGTGACCTTGTTCTCCACGGCGGCTGCGATCTGCTGGAGCCGGTAGCCCAGCTGCATCTTCTGGGCCGTGCCGTCCTCCTCCAGGGCGGTGATGATCTGAAATCAGGGGCCGGCCGTCAGGGGGCTGTGAGGACCAGCGGGGTGGAGGAGGGCAGCAGATGGGCCTCGACGTGCATCGCGTACGGAGACCCATCGGGAGTGGAGAACTAAGCGGGCAGTGGGCAGTGTGCACGGTGCACCTGACCTGCCGACAGCCGGCCCGGCCCAGGGCACTCCTCCAGCCGCTGGCGACCACGGGCAGCCCGCTTCCGGCTGTGCTGGGGACCTCTGATGCACTGAACAGGGGCTGCGGGCACCAGTTCTCATTTCCCATCCACCAGCGGGAACGTGTGTCCACCAGAGAGGGGAGAGTGGCCCCAGGGGGTGGTCACGCTGTAATCCCATCTCCACCCCGCCATCCAGTCAGGATTTGGGGTATGCGCCCACGCACCCCGAGTATTTTTCAGGCCTCCAGGGCCCAGATTCGAACAGCACCAGCGGCCATGTGGGATCTACCTGCCCCGACCTCTAGGCCGTGGGGCCAGCCCGAGGTGCCATTTCTAACTGCCGTCCCAAGTCAGACCCTGGTCGTGCATTAGTGGCACGTGGGTGCCGCACCTGTGGCAGCAGATCCCGCCCTCCTCAGCACGGCCAATCCTCTGGGGAGAAGGCTGGCCCCCACCATCCCAGCCTGTTCCTCAGGGACCCCTCAGGAGCCCTGCTGCCCTGCCCCAGCCCACCTGCCCATTCACCAGGCAACCCCTCTCCCTGACTCCTGTGCCAGGGCCAGGCGAGGACCAGGGACCCGACATTGACCAGACAGGGGTGGTGGGGACGATGTGGCCACAAACGAGAAGGACAGCAGCCTTGGGGAGGCGGGGCCGACAGCCCCCACATCTTCACAAGGGGCCGGCCTACCCTGTGCCTGGGCCCACACCCTGCCAAGCAGCGGTGGAGGGCCCAGGCCTCACTCGGAGGTGCCCTGCGGGTAAGTGCCTGCCGTCCAGGGCGGGGCGGCGAGGCAGGCTCCGCATTGCTGAGCGCCCACGGCCAGGCGCTGGCACCACACGAGCGTCCCAGTGACCGGTTCCATCAGGCACGTGGCGGGCTGGCGGGCGGGTACTTAGAGCTGCAGGTCCCACCCAGGGGTCCCGGAGAGGCCCCCTCTGTGGTGGCTTATGCAGCCTGGCCAGGCTTGTACCCCTAGAGGTGGCCGTGTGTGACAAGTGCCAGATGGAAAGGCCTTGTTGGACAGAGGTGGCAGCTGTGTCCCCCCCCAGCATGGTCCCTGCACCATCTCAGGCCCTGGAAGACTCCCTAGCTGCCCCCTCCCCCTCACAAGGCCACCGAGGACAGGGACAGGGAGGGGGACAGTAAGAGCACAACCAGGACTAGGAGGCCACTTCCCAAGCCACCCCTGCTCTGGGCTGGGGGAGGCCCGAAGGCCTGAGTCACAGGGCCAGACTGTCGCGCCCCGTGGGCCCCAGCCAGGCTGCCCACCTGGTCGTAGTACTTGTTGATGTACTTGTAGAGTTCGTGCAGGGCCACGCGCACCCCGAGGTCTCCAGAGTAGTTCTAGGGAGGAGGCCAGACAGGGTGGGAGATGAGGGAGGGATGCAACCGGCCACAGCAGCAGGCCCAGGACCCCAGGGCAGGGGCGAGCGAGAAGGGGACCAGGGAGCCTCCTGGGTGGGGGAGAGCCAGGCCTGCAGTCTCAGCAGGGCCTGGGGTTCCACCGGGGCGTCCCCCTTCCCCAGGCTCTGGCTCGAACCCTCTGCCTTCCCGGTGACTGCAGATTGAGCCCAGCAAAGGCCTCTGCTCCAACTCAAGCGCCTCCCAAGGTCGCTCCCAAGTCATGGCCACCAGGGGGCAGCTCTGAGCCACAACCACCTCCTTGATAGTGCCTAACCCGCAGCGCTCTCCAGGGGCTCAAACGCCATCAAGGCACCCGTGAAGGGCTCGACACAGCAACACCCCAAGGGTATAGCTGTGGCCAGTCGGCTAGTGCCCAGGCTGCGGCTGCCACGGTCACCGTCACCTCAGACCGCATCCCAGTGCCCCTGAGTCTGTTTCAGGGCTGTTCGGGGGGGGG
>NW_006209032.1:1654199-1654528 GCF_000334495.1 Tupaia belangeri chinensis | reverse complement strand
AGCGGCCCCACCCCTGTCCCCGACCAGGGCCCACCCGCTCCCCTGGCAGTCCCCTTCCGTCCCCAGTACCTTTCCACCATCCGCTTGTACCGGGGAATATCCCGAGCGTACAGAAGCTTGTTGATGGGGGAGTCCTGGCGCCAGCAGGGGGCAGTGCAGGAGGAAGGATAAGCACCCAGGCAGGTGACCCAGGGTCCCCACTGCCCCAGGGCCCCGGCTGCCGGGCACTGCTCCCACTGAAAACCAGAGGCCTCATCTCCCAGGCACCCCTCACCCCCTAAACCATGTGGCCAGCCCACTTCCTTCTGCAGGCATGTCCCCCCCTGGTC
>NW_006209032.1:1650439-1653379 GCF_000334495.1 Tupaia belangeri chinensis | reverse complement strand
AGGCTGCGGCTGCCACGGTCACCGTCACCTCAGACCGCATCCCAGTGCCCCTGAGTCTGTTTCAGGGCTGTTAGGAGGAGGCGTGGGCAAGTTTACACCATCAAGGGAAGACTGGGCAGGCAGAGCCGGGCAGCCTGGGACCCAGTCCCACCGCCTGGCGGCCTCGGATCTGCCACGGACCCCAGTGAGGGCTGCAGGCATCCAAGCACCAGCTGAGGCAGGGAGGGGGTGCCTGCCAGGATGCCACGAGGAGACGCTGGGGGGCCTGGTCTTTCACGGTGGCAGCTGGGACATTCTGCCACGGTAACTCGCAGGACTGCTGCAGCGCAGGGGCTTGCTGCACGGGGGCGGGAGACGCTGCCCACCCCTGGCAGAGGGAGGCCTTACCCGGGACAGCTCAGCCAGGACGGAGTTCATCTCCTGGTCGCTGGCTGGGACGGTCTGCCTGATGTCTGCATAGTACCTGCCAAGGAGCCGGGGTGCGGCAGCTGCTGGGTGGGCGGGCCCACCCCTGTCCCCGACCAGGGCCCACCCGCTCCCCTGGCAGTCCCCTTCCGTCCCCAGTACCTTTCCACCATCCGCTTGTACCGGGGAATATCCCGAGCGTACAGAAGCTTGTTGATGGGGGAGTCCTGGCGCCAGCAGGGGGCAGTGCAGGAGGAAGGATAAGCACCCAGGCAGGTGACCCAGGGTCCCCACTGCCCCAGGGCCCCGGCTGCCGGGCACTGCTCCCACTGAAAACCAGAGGCCTCATCTCCCAGGCACCCCTCACCCCCTAAACCATGTGGCCAGCCCACTTCCTTCTGCAGGCATGTCCCCCCCTGGTCACCCGACCCTTCCATTATCCTGGGGTCTTTCCTCAGCTCCACTGCAGCGGCAAGGTGCCGGCTCCTGGGGCGTTCATTCCCCGTGGACTCGTTGGTAAAATCAGCAAACGAGGGCCCAGAAAATGAGCCATTGCCCCAGACCACCTCACTCGGGTCTGCTCCAACACTGTTCTGTTTTGTCTTGTTTTGCTTTAAATTTTTTATCGTAGGAAGCGTGCACTCACTAGAGAGAGAAATCACTTCCCTCCACCACCAGGGGTGGCCGCGCTGCAATCCCGTCTCTTCTGTTCTCTAGGGATTGGGGGCACACACATGCACTCGGCATGTCTCACTGGGCCGCCCCGTACAGGACTCAAAGCGCAGTGGGCCATGTGGGAGCCAGCACCTTAACCACCACGCCTCCTGCTGGCCCGACTTCCCCGACTTCAACCTGCCCCACAGGACCTCGCCCAGCACACCAGGTTCTCACCCCAAGGCCGTGGGCTCTGGCTGGGGACCTCTGCCTCGCCCGGAGGCTGCTGAGAAGGCGAGGAGGCCCCTGAGGTGGCACTGCCCCCACGAAAGCAGACCTGAGTGGCCAAGCGCTTTCTCGTCAGCTCCGTGGGGGACCCTGGGCGTCCCCGGTTTGGACCATTCCTAACTATCTGGAACTGTGTGCTGTTCCCCTGGGAAGGGGAGGCGGGGTGATCTGGCGAAAACCCCAGCTACCACCCCTGGGTTCTGGTGTGGCCCTGGGAGTCTCAGCTCAGCACAGGCAGACGAGAGCCCTCAGAGCAGGACGGTTTCCAAAGACAGCACTACAGGGGAACCTCCCATTGAGCTTCTCCACAAAGGTCGAGAGATGTCCTTAGGGGGTCACGGGCCAGCTGGGGGCCAGGGTCTGGGCAGGGACCTGCAGAGCCCTGAGGCCCTGGGCGGCCGCACCTGGGCCCTCATATGTCAGGGACCCTTGGCCTAGGTCACCCCGATAACACCCCACCTAATCCTGGCTAGCCGGCCCAGGCCTGTTCTCAGCTCCCGGCTCCTCCTCAAAGCCCTGGAAGCTCATCCCGCTACTCCCAACAGGCAGGCCCTCTCCCAAGGAATCAAACCCGCCCCACACCTGTGCTGCCCTGGAGGGGGAGCCCACCTGGGGTCCCCAGGAACACCTCAGGCTCCAGGCCTGAGCTCACCACAGCCAGAGGCGCTGGACCTCATGAGACCCCCTTCTCCTCCTGTACCCCCACACCCCACGCGTGGCTGCTGCCTGCCTGGGACCCTTTGGCCCTGCTTCGTGTGGCCCCTGCTAGTCCGGAAAACAGCATGGCTTCTTCTCTGTGCTCGCCGGCCCCAGCCCCCCCCCGAAGGACAGCCACAGGGCTGTGCTGAACCTACAGGTCCAGCACATCACCCCACTTCAAGCCTTCTAGGTTCCCCACTGCCCTCGGGGAGCCTTCATCAGGTGACGGGGGCCTGCTGCCACATCCGGCCAGCACCCGGCCACACAGGCTGCACGGAACCCTGAGAATGGGCACAGCACCCCGTTCCTCCCTCCAGGCTGTGGCGTCGCCCCATTCTAGGGATCTCCGCGGCAAAGCCTGGCCTGGGAGGCCTTCCCTGGGCCTCTTCCTCAACGTTCTCGGGAAAGCCTGGGCCCCCACCCCGCTGCCCCTGCCCGGCGCGTCACCGCCGCTCACCCGGCCCAGCTTGTGGTCCGCCAGGGTGCATGCGTCCATGAAGGTCTGCGCGATGACCAGCAACACCGCGTCCATGTTGTCGGACGTCTGCACGTCGAACACCAACTGCGGGTTTTTGATGATGTTGATCCAGAACCTCAGCGGCAAGCTGCGGGGGCAGGGCGGCCGATGAGTGCGGCGGCGGGAGCCCAGCACCACCCGCCGTCCAACCGCCCTCCCGCCCACCTGTTGGTCTTCCAGATGTGGATGGTGTCCTGGTCGGAGATGCCGTGCTGCTGCGCCTGCTCGTCCAGCAGGTCGAAGAAGTACTTGACGGCGAGTGGCACGGGGCGGCTGGTGCTGAGGATGGCCTGGAACAGGTCGTCCACGAACTTCTGCAGGGTGCCCTGCGGGGAGGCGGCAGCAGGGGGCGCCATCAGTACGGGTGGGGGGGGCTC
>NW_006209032.1:1640908-1649733 GCF_000334495.1 Tupaia belangeri chinensis | reverse complement strand
CCCGGCAGCCCAGGTCCCACCCCCGGCGCCCGCCTTCATGGACAGCAGGCGGGTCAGGTAGATCTCAGGGATGGCCTTGGCGCGCTCGCGCTCCCCGCCCCGCAGGCTGCCTCTCCGAGGCCGGGGCCGCTCGGGCTCCTCGCTCGGCTTCACCAGGTGCCAGGGCCGGATGCCTCCCTCGTCCACATCCTCCAGCATTGGGGTCCCTGTGCCGAGGCCCCATGGCTCATCACCCCTCTCCAGGCACCACCTCCCCGGACCTGCCAGCACCCCAGGACTGGGGGCACCTGGGTAGAAGGGGAATCGGCACAGACCCACCCCCAGCCCAGAGGACCTGGCCGGTTACACCGCCTGGGCCAAACAAGGCAGAGGATCTGCCCGCGCGGGGGCACTCACGCTCGCCTGGGACATAGTCCTGGTTTTCCCGGAGGATGTGCTTGGTGAGGCAGGGGACCAGGGCCACAGTTGCTCCATCTGGGACCTGCAGACCACAGCTGGTGACCCTCCGGCCCCAGCCCCTCCTCCCGACCCCTCCCCCAGCTCCCAGAACTCCCACCTTGTAATGCTGCAGGGTGTTCAGGCGCCTCCACAGACCCTGGACCTCAGACGTGACATCCTCGTCAGAAAGAATGAGGTGCCCGGCCACCCCGGACCGCCACTCTGCAAGGAAAGGGGACTCAGCGCAGGGCTTCCAGGAACCCTTCAGGAAGCAGAACCATGTCTTGCCACACAGCGACACCAGGGGGCAGCACTGCCCGGCCTCTCCAGAGCCAGGGCAAGAGCCCCTCCCCAGCTGTGAGCATGGCCCATCAAAATGTCCTGGACTCCCAGCATGTCCCATAAAAAGTCCCCGTGCTCCCCAGTACCCCCACCACAGCCTACCCTGGAGACAAGCTGTCCCTGCAGGCCTGGCTCAGACCCCACACCTGTGGGTCCCTGGGCCCTCACCGACATCCAGGGTGCGAGGGTCGGGCCGCTGGGCGAGGGGCATTCCTTTGTAAAGCTGGTCCAGCATCTTCTCCTTGGCCTGGGAGATGGTGTCGCAGTCCAGGACCTTCACGGGCACACCCTGGGCCTCTCCCGCCGGCCCCGCAGCCAGCAGCGCATTCAAGGTCTACATGGCACAGCAAAAGCCGTCCGGGTGCATGCCCCACTCAGGACGCCCGACAGAGCCAAGGGCAGAGACAACCCAGGAGGAGGCCTGACCCCCGTGCACCAGTTCCAGCCAGCTTCCCCAGGCCAGCAGTCTCCTCCGCCCTGCAACCCCTCCACCCGGCAGAGCCTGTGCCAACGTCTGCGGGAACACGGCAGGAACAAGGAGCCAGCCCCGGCCTCCCTCAGCCTGCTCCCTGGGCTCCCAGCTGAGGCACGTGCGGGACTCCGGACGCAGCAGCAGGTGTAGTGGGGCCCGCACAGGATTTTCCCAGGTAACTGCGGCAACGTGCCCTCAGAGGGGAGCTACGGGCAGGGTTGCCAGGATGGGTAGTGGGAGAGGCCACAGCCTGGCAGGTGGTCAACCGTGCCAAGCCCGTGGGCAGAACAGGGCTGGTTTCCCCCAGACTCTGGCTGTGGCTACCCTGGTCCCATGGCAAGCCTGGGGCCCTCAGAGGCCCTGTTCTCAAGGCTTGGCCTTCCACACTCTAGTCTGCTAAGCAGGGGCCAGCCAGAGGTCAGGGCTCGCTGGCCAGATGCAGACTCCAGAAGCTCGCGGCAGGAGCCACCTGCCCACACCCTCCCCTCCTCGCCCTCACCAGGCCCAGACACCGCAGACCCCGGCCTCACCAGGGGCCGGTACTCCACGTCCTCCCGGAGCAGGCGGTTGTCGCTCAGCGTGTACTTGGCCTTGCCAGTCACACTGTCCACAGGCCCCTTGTCCACTTGATGCTTAATCCCGCGGAAGAGCATGTACAGAGGCTCACCCACCGAGTCCTGGGGGCGGGGTGCGGCCGTTAGGGCCCTGGCAGGGCAGGAGGACAGAGGGCCCGGACAGGGCTGGGAGAGGCTGAGGACACGGAGTCTCTGCTCCGCCCGAGTGTGCGAGCTGTGTGGGGGCCGTGTGCATGGTATGGAAGGCCAGACCCCACCTGGGCAGCAGCCCGGCCGCCTCCGCCCCTCACCCGCAGGAAGGCGTAGAGGCAGATGGACATCCAGTTGGTGAGCAGCTTCTCCACCACCGTCTCAGTCCTAGGAGGACAGGAAAGGGAGGCCGGGTCAGCCAGTGGCCAGGGCTCTGTCCTGCAGATACCCCGGCTCCTGCCGCCCACACGCCCTGCTGGCCAGACCGACACAGACCTGCGTAGCATCAGCTTGGGGTTCTTGGCCACGTACTGGGCCACCAGGTCGCTGAGCAGAGTGCGGAGGATGTCGGTGAAGTACTCCAGCTTCCCGTGCAGCGCCACAGTGAGCAGAGAGGCCACGTAGGCGCGGTCCCGAGCTGAGAAGGTGCGCTGGCTCTCCAGGGTGTGGATAAACTGAGTCAGGGAGTTGGGGGGGCAGGGGCAGAAGGGCAGAGTCAGAAATGTGAGCAGAGGCAGAGGTGCAGGGGTGGAGCCAGAGATGGGGGGAGCCAGTGATGAGAGGGAGTCAGGCTGGGGGAGGCAGAACCAGGGTGCAGGGGCGGAGTCATGGATGGTGTAGTCTGGGTGGAGGGGTGGAGTCAGGGTGGGGTGGAGCCAGGGCACAGGGGCGGAGTCATGGATGGTGTAGTCTGGGTGGGGGTGGAGTCAGGGCACAGGGGAGGGGCCAGGGTGGGGTGGAGCTAGGGATGGAGGAACTGAGTCAGGGATGGCGGGGTGGAGTCAGGTGGAGCAGTGGGCCCAGTTCAGGCATCCATCCAGGAAGGCAGGGCAAGGAGGACACAGGGGAGGCTGGCACCTTTGTGAGGAAGAGCTTGCTGTTGAGCAGATTGGACAACTGCCCCAGGCCTTGCTCCACAGTGGGCCGCCGGCTCTCGGGCACCCCCAGGTCCCGGTGCAGGGGTGACTCCCGGTGCCCGGGAAAGAAGACCCTCTCAGCATACACCTTGTAGTCGAGGAAGGGGATACCACTGCCCAGAAGGTCACTGGTGAGGTCGGTCATCTCAGTCATGAGGTCTGTGAGCAGAAGAGGCCGGGTGTGGGCACCGAGCCCGGGTGTGGGCGCTGACCCCGGCGGGCGCAGGCCGAGCGGGGCGGACGGCGGGGGCTCACCCGTAAACTCCTTCTTGCAGCGGTCCCGCACGCTGCTCTCCAGGTTCTCCAGCTGGATCTGGACCTTCTTGTAGTCCCTCAGGGCCTGCTTGCTCTTCCTCCTGCACAGCGACAAGTGAGCAGGGCAGCAGAGAAGGCTGAAGCCCTGGCTGCTCTACCCACCAGGCCTGCCCCGCCTGGCCCGGCCAGGATGACTTAGCTGCTTCCCCCCAGGCAAGTCACCCACCCATGCCGCCATCCACAGGCTACGACCACAGCCTGGGTCTGAAGATAGACTGGTTAGGACCAGCCAGGCCCCACTCCCGCTGGCGCCTCCCGCCACAGCTCAGAGCCCAGTGGCTGTAACAGGCACCACCCAGCCCGCGGGGCCCAACGGCCACCCTCTGTACCTCTCAGGGAACCTTGCCCTGCACACCCTGCTCCCTGACCCACCTGTACATGAGGACGATGATGACGACGCCCAGGGCCAGCAGAGAGGTGCCCACCCCCAGGCCCACCTGGGCGGCCATCGGGAAGGCCACAGGACTCTCACCATCGTACTGCACGCGGCCCAGGGAGAAGCGCAGGTTCCCCATCTGCACCTGAGCGAGCGGCCGCCTGTGAGCCAGGGCTCGGCATGTCGGCAGTATGTGCCCGTGCCCAGTCGGCCCGGCCCCACCCACTGACCGTGAACTCAGGCAGAGCTTCCAGCGCCTCCCGGAGGGCCTGGTGCTGTGGCAGGGGCTGCTGCACCGGGGGCTCGCAGTACAGGTGGTGCCGGGTGAGCGTCTTCACCACGCAGGGGACGTCCCCTATCGTGGCCACCACCTCCTCCTTGGACATCGCAAGGTCCAGATTCTCCCCCTGGGAGACAGGGTCCCTAACCGGTCACTCGGAACCCTTCCAGGGGCTCTGGTGGTCACTGTCCCCCCAAATACAGGAGGAAGGACCTGAGAACCCCCGTAGCAGGGCTGATGGACCCTCAGCACCTTTTCCCTGGCATGTGGGGCTGACAGTCACATGGGTGTCCCCCAAGAGGCTCCCCATGACCCTTGTCTGCTCTTCCCCACCTTTCTGTTCTAGATCCGACGCTAGAGAAAAAGCTGCCCCAGTCGTGCCCAGTCACCTGACAAAGCCAGAGCACCCCTGTGTGTCTGATGGTGCCAGGCGGGCGGTGAGGGATCGTCACCTGGCCTGCCCGACGCTCACCGCGGCCCACCCTGTGTGCCCAACAGCCTGGCGCGTGTCCCTGGTATCGGGCTGCCACACGGGCCCTGGCCCAGCCCCTACCCTGTGCCACCTCACCCCACCCTGCGTGTGCCAAGCTGTTTCTGTACTGTTACTCAGACTCCGGTGCAGTATCCAGCCAAGAGGTCAACCCTAAAGGTACTAGGCTCGGTGCCCCACCCCAGCCCTCGCTGCGGAAGGCGCAGCCCTGCACACCCGGCCCGTCATGGCCAGGCAGAGCAGTACCTCCACAGAGAACACGCTGCCGGGCTTGTGCCGGAACGGCATGGTGGGGTCCTCGGGGTTGAGGGGCTGCAGGGTGGGGTCGGCTTCATAGGAGAAGGGTGTGGGGCTCAGTGCGGCGAAGTCGAAGACCAGGTTGTCAAGGATAAACTCCACCCGGACCCAGGGGTCCTCGGGCAGGCCGGGGAGGGCAGGCGTGCGGCACGAGATGAGCTGGGAGGAGTTCACGTGGCATGGCTCCTCGAACTGGGTGGACAGGGAGGGTCAGCGCAAGGGCTGGGAAGGGGGCTGGGCCTCCTTGGGCCCAGCCCCAAGAGCTGTCCGCCAGGTGGGACAGAACGAGGGGGTAATGGGAGCTCAGGGCAGGTAGGGGGCCCCTGGGTGTCCTACGTGATGAGCGCTACAGGAGGCTCCAGGGGAACACGCCATGTCTGGGACCAGGCGGCGCCTCCGCCCTTGTCCCTGGCCAGGCCTCGGCACCCTCAGGGTCACGGTCACTCGCATTCTTGGTGTCTGCACCACGTCCAGGTTCTGGCCGCGGACCCGGATCTCTCGTCCTCCACTGAAACACAGCCATGAGCCGCTCAGGGGATGCAGGCACTACCACCCGCCCCTACCGCCCAGCCGAGCAGGAGAGCCCTCTGCCCCCGTGCAGTCGACTGCCAAGTCTGCCCTGCCACGTGCCCTGCAGCCACAGCATGGCCCAGCACCTGAGGAAGCTCTTAGCGGGGCTGGCAGAAGTGACATTGGGGTCTGACGTGTACTGGAACTGGCCGTGTTGGAGCCTCCGCTCAGCGGCCCCGAACCACACGGTCACAGGGAGCGTGGCAGGCGCAGGGCATGGGCTGGTCTCGCACCGCAGCTCCTCCGACTGCTGCTCTGGAAGCCTGGGGAGCAGAGGGGAGGTGGCAGAGGGAGACAGGCCGGCTGGGCCGGAGGGCACAGAGGGGGAAAGTTAGGACCCCCCCAGGCCTCAGTCACGTCCCCCCAGTGCTGCTCCACTCCCACTGCCTCCACAGGAGGGTTCTGGACACTTTCTTTTCTCTTCTTTTTTTTAAGATAGATTTTTTGCTATAGGACATATGCCCGAGAGACAGAGAGAGGCAGAGCGACAGAGAGCAAATAATCCCCCCTGGGAGAATGCCACCCTGCAATCCCTTCTCCTCCATTCTCCTACTGGAATTTTGTGCACACAACGCACATGTGCCCAGCGTGAGTTTCAAGCTGCCAGGTCCAGGACTCGAACCATGGTCAACCATGTGGGAGTCCAGCGCCTTTACGACTATATGCCACCTGCTGGCCCCATCTGATCACTTTCTTTTCTTTCTTTCTTTTTTTTTTTTTTGAGAGTTTTTTTTTGCTATAGGACATGTGCGCTCACCAGACAGACAGAGAGA
The DNA here is from genome assembly GCF_000334495.1 of Tupaia belangeri chinensis. Classification (NCBI taxonomy): domain Eukaryota; kingdom Metazoa; phylum Chordata; class Mammalia; order Scandentia; family Tupaiidae; genus Tupaia; species Tupaia belangeri. Next base: position 1,643,699 of record NW_006209032.1, on the reverse strand, counting down.
GACAGAGACAGAAAGCAAGAAATCACCCCCCGGCGGGGGATGGCCATGCCGCAATGCCTTCTCCATTCTCCTCTCGGGATCTTGGGCACGCACGCACACGCGCCCGGTGTGAGTTTAAGCCACTCGGTCCGGGACTCGAAATGCGGTCGACTACGTGGGCGTCCAGCGACATAGCCATTACGCTAACTGCTGGTCCCCATCTGGACACTTTCTAACAGCAGATGTGGCCCTCCCGGCTCCCCTCTCCACTCCCTCCCCAGTCTCTCCCTGTAGACATGGGTTACTGCAGGATGGGGAAACGGCTCACAGGTGACAAGGCTGGGCACCAACCACCACGCGGATATCCTCCAGCCGCCCGGTCAGGAGCTTGGAGCCGTGCAGGGTAAGGCGGGTGCCCCCAGCTCTGGGGCCACGGGCCGGGAAGACCGAAAGCACCTTCGGGTCCTATGGGTAAGGTGACAGGGAAACAGACAAGCCTCAGGCCAGAGGCAGAGGCAGGGGCGCCCGAGGTGCATAGGATGGCCCTGGGTGGGGAGCCCTGGGAAGGTGACAGGAAGGCTGAGACGGCCCAGATGGGCTGCGGGGGTAGAACCTGGTAGGCAAAGTCGTGCTCGGAGATACCACGTCCTCTTCCTGGCACTTCCACCACCACATCACCGGCCACCTCCTCCCTGCTAGCCCCAGTGATGCACACGAGGCTGTGGGCACAAGCATGCAGGGGGTGCCAGGCTGCACCCACGGCCCCTCCCTGTCCACTGCTGGGTGCCTCCCCTTCCCATGCTCCACGCAGTAGACAGGACCCTGTCTCTGTAGGGCCCGTCTGGGCACATCGACGGGCCTTGACCTCTGAGGACTAACGTCGTGCACTGTCATACAAGCACAGGCCCAGAGGCGGGACAAGGAGGAATTTCTGTCCCTGGCGTGGTGTGAGTTTACAAAGGGGCTCTGTGAGTCCGTGTGGGGGCGACTGCCAGGCTGCTGCAGCCCCAAGTCCCCCGCCATCACCACGTGCACGGTGCATGGCACCCGCTCTGAGCAGCAGAGATCTGATTTCTTCACGGAAGGAAAAGTCTCTGAAAGCTTCTGTCGGGTCTGGGATGGGTGTGCAGGGGGGAAGGGTCCTAAGAAAATGCGCGTTCTGAACCAGGATCAGAGCCGGGGCAAATGACTGCGTGTCAGAAACTCACGACATGTCTTTGCATGGAAAAAATGTGTCATGACGTTTCTGACAACCCAATAATTTCCAGAATGTTGAGACAGCCAGTGACCTGGTGGTTAAGGGAATGGATCCCACATGGCCGACCACGGGGTTAGAGCCCCAGGCCCAGCAGCTAGAGAAGCGCACCAGGTACGTGTCAGTCCAGAATGTTAGGCATGTCCAGAATCCCAAAAAGGAGAAATGGAGAAGGGATTGCGACATGTCCATTCCCCACAGAGGGTTTCTCTCTCGCTTTCTCTCTCTCTGGTGACTACATACACCCTCTGGCACATTAGAAAAAAAAAAAAAATTCCAGACTGAGGAGCCCGCAGGGCTCGACTCTGATGTTGTCAGGGTGCTGCAAACCCTCCAAGAAACAGAACAAGTGAGCCGTGAGGGCTCAGGGGAGGCTCCAGCCAGAACGTGCTCCAACGGCTTCACACGTCACTTCACCGGCTCCGTGGCCTCGTGGTTCTAGAGCCGTGAACAGTGCAGGCACCTCACGTTCTCAGTCGCTGACTCACGTGGGGCAACATCACGCCCTAGCAAAGTGGCTCCTTATGGGAAATCCAGATTGTGGGGCCAGCAGGTGGTGTGGGAGTTAAGGCACTGGACTCCCACCTGGCTGACCACAATTCGAGTCCTGGACCCCATGGCTTGAAAATCACCCCAGGCATGTGTACACACATGCCCAAAATCCTGAGAGGACAATGGAAGAGAAGGGAGTGTGGCATGGTTATCCCTCCTGGGGGGCGATTTCTCAGTTCCCTCTCTGTCTCTCTATCTCCGATGAGCACGTGCCTTTATGGCAAAAATATAAAAAGACAATACAGCCCGTGGGCTCAGCACGGTGGCACGTGCCATGAACACACTACTACTCAGAGTCTGAGGCCACACGGAAGGTCTGGGCTCAGTCCCCAGCCCAACCCACGCAGGCTGGACATGGTGGTGAGAGCCTGCAGTCCCAGGAAGCTAGCAAGCCGTGAGGCTGCAGCAGGAAGACCCTGACACAGCGACGCCCTGTCAAAAATCACTGCACAGGACCAGCCCAACAGCACGACAGCTAGGAGCTACACTGAGGAGGCTGGATCCCACACGGGTGACCAGGGTTCGAATCCCAGCCCTGCCAGCTGGCAAAACATGTCAAGCATATGCACAAGGGCCCAGGAGCCTCATGAAACGGAGAGTAGAAGAGAAAGGTCTGCAGCATGACCGTTGGGTGTGTGCTCTGTATCTCGTGTGTGCACATGCACCTCTGGCATTCTTGGGGGGGAAAAAAAAAAGACTGTCTCTCTCAAACAAGTTTTTTTTTGTTTTTTTTTTGGAGAGGTTTTTGCCATAGGGCGTGTGCATTCGCCAGACAGACATAGAGACAGAAAGCGAGAAATCACCCCCCAGGGAGGATGGCCACGCTGCAATCCCTTCTCCTCCATTCTCCTCTCAGGATCTTAGGCACGCATGCACATGCTCCCAGCATGAGTTTTAAGCCACCGGGTCCAGGACGCGAACCAAGGTCGATTACATGGGAGTCCAGCCACATAGCCATTACGCTAACTGCTGGTCCCTAATTTACTTTTTTTTTTTTTTTTTGGG
>NW_006209032.1:1636527-1640775 GCF_000334495.1 Tupaia belangeri chinensis | reverse complement strand
GCACACGCGCCCGGCGTGAGTTTTAAGCCACCGGGTCCAGGACACGAACCGCAGTCGACTATGTGGGAGTCCAGCGACATAGCCATTACACTAACTGCTGGTTCCCCCTAATTTACTTTTTTTTGAGAGAGATTTTTGCTATAGGGTATGTGCGTTTGCCAGAGAGACCAAAAAAAAAAAAATCACCCCCACCCCTGGGGGTGAGGGGTTATGGCCGCACTGCAATCCCTTCTCCTCCATTCTCTCGGGATTTTGGGCACGCACGCACATGTGACCAGTGTGTTTTAAGCTGCCAGGGTTGGGATTCGAACCATGGCCGACTATGTGGGAGTCCAGCGATATAACCATTATGGCCATCTGCTGGTCCCTTTTTGTTTGTTTGTTTAGAACAAATGAGCTTTAAAAAAAATAGAACATGCATTTTGTGCTCAGGGACAGGGTTTGCCCTGATGTGCAGCCAGGTCTGGGTCCTGCTGCTGTGGACACCTCCTTGTGACTGTCCTGTGTGCACCTCTGGGACTCTGCAACCATCTGCCAGGTTCCCATGACCCAGAACCTGGGGAAGCATGAGCTCCAGGCAGGCTGCAGGGGTCCTCCCCAGCGGCTGGCACCCAGCGGGGGTTCATAAAGGTCAGCTGAAGAGAAGGCCAGACCCCGAGCACAGCTGCCTGGGCAGAGGTAAGCAGAGCCACTGGTCGGCTCTGCAGTGACTGCCCGTCCCCAGCAGGCCTGTGCAGAAGGCCGAGGGAGATCTGGGGCTGTGGTGACCCCAGCACAGGGTGGCAGCATGCAGGGAAGAGGGCTGCAGAGCTCCGCTGGGTAGCTAGCTCACCTGCTGGAGACCTCGTACTGCTGGGTGTCCACTGCACAGGGCACCCCAGCCACCCTGACTGTGTGCAGCACGTCCTGCACACGCTGGCCCAGGTTCGAGCCCCTGATGGTGACACGGGTACCTCCGTCCACAGGCCCAGTCACTGGCTCCACCTGTTCCAGGACAAGGACTGCTCACTCCACCCACCCAGCCCTGAGGCCTGGTGAGGCAGCCTCGGCCGTCCCCGGGGCCCGTGCCCACGGGACCGCGCCCTCCCTCCGAGGGCGATGAGGAAGGGACGCCGCAGTGGTTCTACACACCGAGTGGATAAGGGGCGCAGGGCACTGGGCGGCCACGGCCTCCGCCTTGCCACAGGCCTCCCGGGCCACGCAGCGTGCCCGCTCCCCCTCGCACCACACACAGCCATACTGGGGCGCGGCGGTCTGGCAGCGGCTGCAGTCCCCGTGTCCCACGGAGCAGTCGTACAGGACCACTGTGGGTGGCAGCGACGTGTGAGGGCCAGGCCCTGAGCCCTGACCCGGCCCTCAGCGCCCGCCGGCTCACCGTGTAGCCCGTCGGCACTGTCCACGCGCAGCTGGCCGGCACGCCGCAGGAACAGCCCTGCCCGCAGTTCTGGCTGCAGGACCTCGTAGCTAAACTGGGGAGATGGGAGTGAGGTCAGAGCCTGGGGAGGACAGCCATGGTGCCCTGGGGGAGGTGGCCAGAGAAAGTTCCAGAACGGCCAGTTATGGGAGCTGGGGCTACTGGGCTGGAGGTGAGAGGCAGAACTAGAGCCCGGGGACCCAACGGGGTCTCAGGCAAGTGCTCAGAGCTGGGCTGCAGGGACCCCCCACAGGGAGTCCCTCCAGGCCTCAGGGTCAGAGCCCACAGAGGTCGGGAACCAGCCTACGGCAGCGCATCCCACCTACTGGTCCTTACCTGGTGCTGCTGGCATGTGATCTGGCACTGGGTGTCGGGAGGTGGCTCACACTCGACCCGGGCCTCAACTGCCACCTCAAGACCCTCTAGCTCCAACACACACTCGCTGTCCCCCGGGCTGTCCTGGGGATAGAGGACACGGCCAGGGCAGCTTCTGGAATATCTCCCAGTACAGCCTCAGGCTTGGGGCTGAGGCCTGGGTCACACCCTGGCCACCCCCCAAGGGCTTGCCAGGCTTGCATGGCGCCTGCCCACGGCTGAGGAGGCCACGCCGGGATCGCTCACCTGGAAGAGGCGCAGGTTCCGGCCCAGCAGCCGGACGCCGCGCTCCACGTGGACCGGCAGCAGTGCGGGGCCCTGAACGCTCTCCACGCAGGGGCAGGAGCTGGGCCCCCAGGTCACCTCCTCCTGCGGCACCACGGGCAGGGCAGTCTGCGGCGCCCGCCCCGCCCAGGCCAGGCCGCGTCTCCCCATCTCCCTCCCCAGGCTCCTTCCCGGGCTGGGCCTCACCAGCTCCCAGAGCCCGGGGCTGTCGTACTGGTAGTCGAGGCTGGACAGGATGAGGGGGGCGGGCGGGCCCTCGTGCTCCGTGGAGTCTCCATCACCTGAGAGGAGGGTGGAAGCGGAGAGGGCGGGCGCGTCACCCCCGGTCCACTCGTCCGCCTCGGGCAGCTCGCCGCCTTCTCTCATGAGCCAGTCCAGAGCAGGCTTCGTGGAGCCGGCGGCCCCTGGGAAAGTGGTGGCAGGAGCAGTGCCAGGGGGCTGGGCCAGGGCCACCTCCGAGGGCAGGACCTCAGGGCTAGGGGCTGCGGGCGGCACTGCTGCGGCCTCTGAAGGCGAGGGGTGAGCGGCCGAGAGGTCCTCAGGAGGGGCCGTGGGTCCAGAGTCAGGAGTGACAGGGACAGCAGTGCTAGGCCTGTTTGGGGGGCCAGGAGGCAGGGGCTCCTCATGGAGAGGGGACTCTGTAGGGATGGGAGGAGGGACGGGGCTGGGACCTGCCCACGGTCCCCCGGGGCTGAGTGGGGTAGGACTGGTCCCAGGTGGAACGTCAGGGGCTACAGCTGTGGAGGGACCCCCGGACTCCACGGGGAGGGTGTCTGGAGCTGGGGTGACCATGGCCCTGGGGGCTGTGGGTGGGGATTGGGTGGGCACGTCTCTGGCAGGAGGGGCTGGGGAGAGACGCGAGCTCTGGAGGGGAAGCAGAGACAGACAGGAAGGGCCACTCAGCGGGCAGGCGCGGGAGCAGGAGCAGCAGGCAGAGGGCACGTTGGGGGGAGGCAAGGGAAGGAGAGACAAAAACAGCCTGTTAATTCTCCCCAGGCGAGAGGAGCGGGCAGGCTCGGGGCATCTGCGCTGCGGGCCATGCGGGCCAGACCTCCCCTGCTTCTGGGCCAGGGTCCTCTCCCAACAGGTGGGACGCGTCGGCAGCCACCTACAGCCAGCGAGCCCGTCCCCCGGCGGCCCCGGATGGCCTCACGTGGGCAGGCGGCCGTCATGCCGGGAACCCGACCCGTGTGGCCTGGCCCGGAGTCACGCTCACCTGCAGGCTGGCCACCATGGGCCCGGCGTCACAGGAGGCCTTGTGTGTGCACACGTGCTGCCAGACACACCAGTTACATCCCCAGCGGCTGCTCACACAGGCCTGGCACCTACACAGAGGACGGCCATGGAGGGGCGGCGTGGGCAGCCCAGGGCCGGGGACAGGGAGAGGGACTCACTGCGCGGACGGGCGGAGCTCAGCGACGGCCACGCAGTCGTAGAAGGACAGGGAGGCGGTGGCGATCACCACGGCACCAAACCGGAGCTCCACGCTCACCGCGACGTGGTCTGCGGAGGGGAGGGCAGGGCCAGGACTGCGAGGGCGCCCAGCCGGCTGTGCAGGGGAGGGCTAGCGGGGGGAGGAAGGCAGTCCCGGGGCACCGAGTGGAGCCTGGTGGGCGTGGGGACCAGTGAGGGGCTCTGCCTGGACTCGCTCCTCACTCCGGCCACACCCAGAGGAAGACGCAAGCAGAGCGGGCTCCCAGGCCCTGGCCTGGCCCCTTCTCTCACCCACCAGCTCCTCTTTGCACCACCGGAGCCTCCCTGGGGTCTGGGGAGGAGCACACCACACCGGAACCAGTCAGCAGCGCAGGACTCCGATACTCCCCAAAGTGGCAGGAGTACAGCTCCCCTGGCCGCAGGGGTGGCAGGTCTGGCACAGAGAGGAAAACCTGCCGCGAGAGCCCAGGGAACCGTCAGGGCCTTCGGGCAGCAGACAGGGCTGTTTCCAGGGCACCCAACGAGGGTAGGCGCCAGCCGCTGGTCCCACACCTTCACTGACAGCCCTTGGTCTGGGTCAGTGACAGGAGAAATCGAGGCCCCAGAGGGACCTGTGCTGGGCTGTGGTGCCAGCGGACCTGACCCCAAAACCCAAGCTCCAGCACGCCCAGAGCACCTTGGGGCCCTGCCAACGCGCCCTCACCTCCCTCCTCTCCGCTCGGCTGATGTTGGTGGGACTC
>NW_006209032.1:1633323-1635227 GCF_000334495.1 Tupaia belangeri chinensis | reverse complement strand
AAGCCCCAGACCCCGCCCTCAGGGCTCGTGCCCCGCGAGCACTCGGAACGGCGGCCGCCCCTGCACGAGAGGGACCAGCGTCCAGCCCCGGCCCTCGGAGGGCCAGCAGGAGGCCTCAGGGCAGACACCCTGGGCAGGACCCTCAAGGAGGCTGACACCTAGCTCTGCAGGAGGCTGCTGTGGAGGGCAGAGGGAGGCAGGGTGCGGTCCCCAGGGATCGCAGGCTGAGACTCCAGGACAGGACAGCTCTACAGAGGTAAGGGCCCAGGGTTGGACCAGGCAGGGCCAGGCCAGAGCACACACCTGCCGAGGAGCACACACCACCCGCAGTAGGGGTCCCTGTGAGCAAGGCAGGATGCACAGTCCAGGTGCTGGGCGCAGGAGGCCACCGGGACCTTCCGGAGCTGTAAACACAGGGCCCTGAGACCAGCCGTCCAAACACCAGGGGCTCAGCCACACCTGCCCGGCCTATAGCGCAGCCTGGACTGCCACGTTGCTGCCACGCACCGTGCTCTGGGTCATCACATACAGGTGCGCGAAGGTCGCATCGAAGGTCAGGTCTCTGCTCACGGCAGCTCCCTGCTGGATAGTCTGTGTGGAGTACGGGCGGCCATCGCTCCCGGGGCCCAAGTAGACCTGAGATCAGAGACCGCAAGGCCTGGGACCCCGGTCCATGACCAAAGGCCCCATCTCCCCACCATCACCCAATAAAAGCAATCCACAGACAGCATTTCCACCTGGGCAGGCATATCAACCAGCCAGGGCAGCAGGGGTCATAGGTCAATACCAGACAGCCCTGGGAAGGGGCACACGGGCCATCTCCCCAGTCCCGGGGCTAGGTCCCCAGCAGCCTGTCCCCTCCAGACCCTGGGCAAGGCCCAGCACTTCCTGTGGGCTCACCCTGTGCAGCTGCCCTTGACTGTCACCCAGGAAAGCAATGGTGTGTCCATCCTCCGTGGTGACCGCCACTGCCGTCAGCTGAACCCCTGGCCACTCCAGGACTGGTGTGGCTTCCAGAGGAACACGGCTGGCCATGGGGCTGGGTGTGTGGTCTGAGCCACATGGATAGGCATCCAGGGTGTCCTGCGGTCCGTGGAAGCACAGTGAGGTCCTCCCTGGACACTGTCCTCCCCCTCCACCCAGCCTGGGCAACCTTGCAGCTGCCCCAGCCCCTGTGCCGGCCCTGACAACCCGCCCTGGACAGCAGCTTAGCCCCACCTCAGCAGCCACCATTCCAGCTGCCTTGCCATTGCCGGTGGCTCCTTCCCCCCGTGACCCCCACCTGTCTGAGGCCCCACCATCTCTCGTCTCTGGCCGAGGACCCGCTTCCTGCCGTTTACACGCCCACTCTCCGCGGCCTCACAGCCAACAGCCTCTCTGCCCTGGCCGACGCAGCCGGGGCCCGCCCAGCCCTGGCCAACTGGCATCCCCGGGCGTCTCCTCTCTGCCTTTGCACCATCCTGTGGCTACAGTCCAGGGAGTCCCAGCCTCACCTTCCTCTCTCGCTCGAGAACCTAAAGCAGGTCCCATCCCGCCATCTCGGCTCCCTGCTCCTTCCCCAGAACCCCAACACCCTCTGTCCATGCCCCAGCCCAACCCACGCCAACGCACCCTCTGCCACCCTGAGGACCTCGCTTGTGGGAGGGTGTCCTCCCCACCCGGGACAGAGGAAGCAGAAACACCTGTGGAGCTGACCCGCTTCACGGTACCACCCACTTCCCTTGAACCCCCAGGAGCTGCTTGGCCGCGCCGCCTGGCCGGGAGAGCAGTGGCGGGGAGAGCGGGGCAGGCCAGGACTCACCACCGGCAGCTGGGCACAGTCAGAGTTGACATCGTACTCTATGTAGGCCACCTGGGCCCCGTCCTCCGCGCGGCCCTCCTGGGTGTAGCAGGCATCCCGGGGG
>NW_006209032.1:1632923-1633310 GCF_000334495.1 Tupaia belangeri chinensis | reverse complement strand
CTAGGTAGGCCCCCGGGGCCCCGTCCTCCGCGCGGCCCTCCTGGGTGTAGCAGGCATCCCGGGTGCGGTTAGCGAGCCGGTCCACCTCGTCCAGGGGGAAGGCACAGAGAGCAGAAGCCCCGGACGCTCCAGCAGCTGCCGAGGGGGGTCGGCCCGTGGCGGGGGGCGCAGCTGAGGAGAAAGCTGCAAAGAGCACCACCCCCCGAGCCACCTCCTGGGACGTGGCCACAGCCGCGGCCTGGATCAGTCCGTAGTGGCCACCCTGGCAGGCAAGGGGCAGCTCCACGTAGGAGTAGTAGTGCTGGTCCCGGAGGCACACGCGGGACACGTAGGCGCGGAAGGCTCTCGATGGGGCCTGCAGGTCCCGCCGCAGGAAGAGGAAGCAGG
>NW_006209032.1:1629782-1632657 GCF_000334495.1 Tupaia belangeri chinensis | reverse complement strand
GGGGGCCCCCCGGCCGCTCTGGCCGCAGCAGCAGCTGCCCGAGCTGGCCCAGGCGCCGCTGCTCACAGACGCCCTGGTGCACGCTCCCGCACACCACCAGGGCCCCCGGGCTCACCAGGAGCAGCTGGTTTGGGTTGTCAGTGGGCTGGGCCTGGGGGCACTCCTCGGGCATCACGGGCGGCAGGCAGTCCCTGCTGTCCAGCACGGGGCCGGTAGGCACCGTGGCCTCTAGCTGCAGCCCAGCGCTCAGCTGGAACAGGAAGTTGGTGGCCCCTAGGTAGAGGGTGCCTGAGGCGGGGTCCCTGGCCAGATGCTGCAGCTGTGTGCCGTTAGGTGTAAATGCGGCCGGTGGAGGGGGCTGGAGGGCGAGGACCCACCCGGCCCAGAGCGCCTGGAGAAGAGCTGGGCCGAGGGCAGGCATGGTCACCTGGCAGAGAAAGAGGTCGAGCGGGCTCACGTGGCACCTGAGGACGCCGGGGCCACTAGTGAGGGGCAGGGCTGAGGCACTGCCGAAGCAGGGGGTGGAGAGGCAGCAGGTGTAGGCAGGCACCGTGGTCCAGCGTGGCCCAGGAGTACCCACCAGGGGTCAGAGACGAGACACGGTCCCTGGGAGTGTCAACCAGCCTCTGAGAGCACTCCTCTCAGACCACCCTTCTTCCCCATCGCCCTGGACCACCCCGAGACCCGAGGGGGGCTCCAAGGGGGGATCCCCTAGGGAGCAGGGCCCAAAAGGCACAGGTGATGGGAAAGAGGGGCCCAGAACCCCGAGGAGAGGCCCCACCCCCTCGCACGATGTTGGTTTTCTGGCTGGAAGAGCGAGGGTGAGGGTGATGGGCCACCGGCCTGTTACAGCAGGACAGGAAAGCCACACGGGGAAGAGCCACACGGAAGCCAGGGCAGGAGAGGCGGCTGCCCCACTGCCCCGGAGCCGAGGTGTGAGGGCAGGCTCACCTGGCAGGGCCGGCTGGGTCAGGAGACAGCTGCATGACCTGTGTAGCAGTCACCTGGCTGGGGGAAAGCAGAGCGTGACGCCAGGGGCTGGCCGCGGGCATTGGGCACCCCGGGCTCCTCACAGCTGAGGCACCCCCTCCCCACTGCCCCAGCTTGCTGGTGGAGCTGGCCCGGCCTGGCCCTCCGCCACCAAACACATTCCACAGAGGACGCCTCCTCGGAGCCCACACGGGGAGGGGGAGGGCAGCAGAGCCAGGCACCCCAGGGGCCTGGGAAAGGTCAGCTATGAAGAAGCCTCGTGGCTGGCAGGGCCCAGCCGGGCCCCAGCATGGCCCTGTCCCCAAGGTCCCTTCCTCTAGGGCCTCTCCGGTCCCACCCTCTGCCCTGTCAAGGCACCCAGCTTCCACCCTTCACATCAGCCAAAGCTGCTCTAGCCCAGCACACTGGCAAATGCACGTGCACACACACATGCACACACTCACGTGCACACGCACACACACTCTCACACACAGGTGCAGACAGACACAACCTGAACACAGCACAGATGCGCGTGCACACACGCACACACAGGTGCAGACAGACACAACCTGAACACAGCACAGACGTGCACACAGTGACAGGCAGACACAGGGCACCAACGTCAAGACACCACATAATGACACCCACGCACACAGAAACACACCAGACACACGGTCTGCATTCGTCACACTCACCCACCCGACACCCACACACAGACCACGCACACGGCCCTGGTCTGAGCCCTGAGCGCAGAGAGCTGAGGAGGCCAGGCCATCCCTTGCTCTTTTGCCCTGCAGGTCAGGACCCAGGATATGGGGTGGGAGGGAAGGGTGTCCTGGAGAAGTCACCCTACCCCAGGACCTCCCTAGACTTGGGTGCCTGCTGTCCTCACAGACCCGCCCTGCAGGCCCCAGCTGAGGCTCCTGAATCCCAGAGCTGAGCAACCATGGAACACCACCGTCCCCGAAGCCCAGCAGTGCCCAGCCAGGAGCACCAGGGTTGGCAAAGTGCTGGTACAAACCATGCATTCCAGGGAGGGAGGCACTTCCCAGTCGCCTGTGCCCGGCCCACGTGGCCCAGCCCCTCCTGCCACCCAGCTGCCAGGCAGTCTGTGCAGGGCTGCTACCCTCGGGCCAGGTCTGCTCATCCCAGCAGAAGCCTCAGCTGGGTGACCCCAAGGCTGTCCCTAAGGGAACAGAGCTGGGCCCAGGGCTCAGAAAAGGGCCCAACAGCCTGGTGGGAGCAGGGACACTGTGGCCACAGCCTGGTGGGAGCAGGGGGGCCATGGCTACAGCTTGGCTGGGCACTGCTCCCGAAATAGCTTGGGGGTTTCCATTTTTAGTGTGCAGAGAACAGGGCAGCTCTATGGGAGCAGGAACAAGGCTGCCTCTGTTTGCCACCCAAGGGGGCGGTGGGGGGGCATGGGGGTGGCAGGGAAAGTCCCGAACCGGCCAGAATCCCAGGACTGCAGTAAGGCCAGGCTGCCCAGGAGCCCCCCACCTTGTTTCCAAGGAATGGGGAGAGAACGTTTCTTCCTCCGGGAGGACAAGGCCTGACTGAGGATGGGCACAGGCTACTTCCTGCACTCGGCTCCTGAGTACTCCTGCCAGTCTGTGCCAGGGTGTGCCGCGGGCACAGGGTCCCACAGTCAGGCTGACATGCACTCGAACTGCTTACAAATATTTGCTCAGAGCCTACTGCATGCCAAGGATCTCGGGCCCTCAAGGGGCAGCCGTAAACCACTCCCCAGATGTGAAACCACAGCAGGGGGCAGGACCAGGACAGCTCCTGGCCTAGGCCACACGGAAGGTTGGAGGGGCCGCCAGGGAGCACTGTCCAGTTTTTCTAATCAGACTCCTGCCCAGAGACAGGCTGGTACTCTTCCCCTTCCCTGCATACCACTGGG
>NW_006209032.1:1619428-1620635 GCF_000334495.1 Tupaia belangeri chinensis | reverse complement strand
CACCGCTCGGTGTGCGCTGCGGCTGAGCCCCAGGCTTCCTGTCTGCAGAACGCAGGCAGGGCTGTGCTGACCGCACACGTGACTGTGTGTGGGGCTCTGGCAGCACAAGCCCAGGCCACTTTCCTCTTGGTACTCGCTCCCTCTCTGGGCCTGTAGCTCCTTGAAGGCAGCGAGTATGGCTTTTGGTTCGGGGGCCCCAGTAACTTGTGGGGATGTTTGCAGGTACTCCCTGCAGGGCAAATGCACCCGTGTCCCACCAGTGAGTCCCAGCTAGGAGGGGAGATAGCTCCACACCTCTCTCCAAGCCGCTCTGCCTCTCCAAGGGCAGGTGTTGGTCCCACTTTTATTAATGACCAGGCCAAGAGCAGACTGAAAAGGCTGGTTTGGGGCCAGGCCTCACGTTCAGGATTCCCACAGCCAGGACTGCCTGCCCACTCCGTACGTCTCAGGCCCTGCCCAGGCTCACAGCCAAAGCCTAGCCCTGCCTGTGCCCAGGCCTGCCACCCAGGTGTCTTCAGGGCCCACCTTTCTCTGAAAGCTCTTCAGCAAGGCCAGGGAGCCCTCACTTGTCTGCAAAGACCAAGCACCTCCCACCAGCCTCTGGAGCTGTCCTCACCAACCCCGGGGCTCACACCGGCCCCTCGCACCTGCAGAGGGGCCACCCCAGCGCACTTTTACCTGTCCCGGGAGTTAGCGGGAAACTGTCCTCCCCTTTCCTCTCCACTCCCAGGGGCCACCAAAAAGGCCAGTTACTCATTGACAGCGCAGCGGTGCGCACTGCCCGCCCTGTTTTCTGCGTATTGCGGTGGGGTGAGGGGATCGGCCATACAGTAGGCACCCGAGGGGGACCCAGAAGCCGGGGCCGTGTGCAGAGGGGGTCTCCCGCTGGGTGTCAGGAGGCTCGAGGTCTTGGTCAGTCCGCCAAGTGCAGCCTGGAAGGGCTGTCGCTACCTCGGTGAAGCCTCGACCTCTCCAGTCGGCTCCCGGTCGCCCCCCACCCCCGCCGCGGGCGCGGGACAAGGACCCCACCAGTGGCCCGGGGAGGGCGGGGAAGGGGCCGGCCGGTCGCCCGCGGCGGCGGCAGCGAGGAGGGGGCGGGCAGGAGCAGCTCCACCTCCTCTGTCTCCCAATCGCGTTACAGGCGGAGCCGCCAGAGTTTCTCTTCGCGCAGAGCAGTGCGGTCCCAACTCTCAGGACCGCCGCGGCC
>NW_006209032.1:1616038-1619001 GCF_000334495.1 Tupaia belangeri chinensis | reverse complement strand
GGGCTCGGCCACTCCCGCGTGGGGGGGGCTGCACGGGCGGTAGCCATGGCAACGCGGATCGCTGCCCGGAGCGAGCGGGGAGTAGAGCCCGGGACGTGGGTGCCCCGACCCCGCCCCACCGGGCCTCACCTGCGAGCCACGCTGGAACCGGAACTGGGATAGGAGGAGTCGGGTCCGGGTGGGGTCGCGCTCCGCACCCCCAGGTGCTACTGTGCAGCGCCCCGGCCTCTTCCGACCCGCCAGGGCCAGGTTGGACCCGCGCCCCGCCCCTCACCTGCCCCGCCTAGCCGGTTCGCGGGCCACCCCCACGCCCTCGCCCTGCGGGCGCCCGGAGCTCCCTGTCCCTCCAGTGCCTGGCTTCTGAGCTAGTCGTTACCCAACTTCCTCTACCTGAACTGGGCGCCTTGAGTCCCCACTTCCCACCTGGCCCTGCCCACCGCCCCTTCTCCCAGGACTCGGCAACGGCCAACCCCTCCTTCCGGGCCCCGCCTTCGCCTTCGGCTGTTTGGGAAGAGCTCGGGCTTTGGACCTGGTTTGCGCCATCTCTAAGCCAAGTAACCTGACACCTCCCCCCAAGCCAGTTTGCTCACCGGGGGTGATCCCCCCAGCCGAGCTGTTAAAGCTGGGCCCACCCGCTGCTGGCAGGTGCTCAGGCCAGGCTTCTGTCCCTCTCCTCCCAGGCCTGGTACTGGACCCACCCCAAGCAGGGAAGCCCTTACAAGTCCGGACTCCCTCAGTGGCAGACAGCTGGGTGTTCCACAGGCGCAAACCTTGGCAGAAGGTTCTCTCCTGGAGCCTGCGTGCAGCCTGGCCTGCCTATGGCACTCAGGAACCAGGACCTGGCCATCCTAAGTCCTTTGGGAGGACTTTGGCTCAAGGCCATTGGCATGGGCTGCTGAGGCTGGGTAGGGATGGGGGGGTCTCAACTAGGAGGTCCAGGTCACCCCCATCGGCCTCTGCCCTAAGAGCCAAGGCCAGGCACTGCCCACCTCCCGTGCCCCATCAAGGGCCTCCAGCTCAAGCAGAGTGCTGCCCACGGCTCCTGTTCCAGGGCACACAAGGCCACACGGCCCGGGAGCCTAAGGGTCACTGTTCCCTTCGGAAAAGGGAGGTCAGAGGTTCTCAGGGCCGGCCGCATGCAGGACTGCACCTCCCACAGGAAGTACCTCCCCATCACTTCTCCCTTCACGCTGCGGGCGGCCTGAACTCTGCCCATGCCTGTGGTGAGCCCCAGACAGGGTGAGGCCGGGTGGCACACGGGTGCTGCCCAGAGCACCAGGGACCCAGAGGAGAGGGGATGCAGGGGTGACCACCCTGACTCCAGGCCCAGCCCTCCTGTCAGGGATCCCAACGTTCAATGGACAAAACTCATTCTGATACAAACTTTAAAAATGTATTTTAATTGGAAATGAGCACAAGGCTTTGGTAAGTAATGTAAGTGAGCACTGCCTACAAAGCAAAATATACCCACAGGCGAGCCCCACGGGGGCACCCAGATTCAGGCCAAGGTGTGTACCCCAGAAGGCTCGCCCCACTGGTGGCATTACCTAACCCATTCACGCCTACCCTGTCAGACCCGCTGGAGGGGGACTGGGGGCTAGCTGGCCCTGAACAGTATATAGAGCACAGACAGAGTGGCTACAAACGTCACACAGGTGACCAGCGTGCCGTAGACGGTGCTCCTGTTGACCCGGCCTTCCAGTCGCTGCTCCATGTCTGACAGCGCCAGGATCAAGCTCCCCTGGCCCAGCAAGGAGCTGGGCAGGGCCCCGTCGGCTGGCTCCCCCGGGCCTGGGTGTGCTGCAGCCTGTGTGAGCTGCACCACCCCAGCCACTTGGCTGCAAGTCTTCTCCAGGCCGTCAAGCTGCTCTCGTAAACCTTCTAGACACGAACGGACCTGCCTGGAATGACTGAGCTGCTCCTTCAAGGCAGCTGAAAAGACATCCACGTCTCTGTCTCTGCTCGGGGGAGTGCCTGCCTGGGACCCAGCACCCAGTCCCTGCCCAGCATGCACCAGGCCCCTCAGGTCCACCATGAGGTCCTGGAGGCCTCTCTGCTGGAGGGAGTAGCTAGACGCCTGTTCTCGGATGGCCTCCTGGAGGCTCACGGGCCCCTTCTGTGCTTCCAGGAGTAAGGCCTTTAGCTCCTGCAGGCGAACACGGTTCACGTAGGTGGAGCCCGCCACGCCGATCAGGGCCCCCAGGATGGACCCGATGAGGGACCAGTTCTTGGTCCTCTCGGCCCTTGTGCGCTCCTTCTCATGACTCTCCCGCACAGCCGCAGAGAAGAGGGAGAACTTCTCTCGCTCGGAGTCTTCAGCACGCAGGTGGGCTGTGCGGAGCCTCTTCTCCTCCTGCAGACAAGGCTGTGTCACACAGGGGCGAGGCGGCCACACGGCTGCACCCGCACCTGGCGCAGAGTCCCCGCGACACGACACATGCTGAATGAACAAAAGCTTCCTCACCCTGGCCGCTGGGACAGCAGAGGACCCGGGAGCAGCGGGAAACCACCCGAGCAGACCTGGGTCTGGCCAGACTCCTAACTGCGTGGCGTGGCCATGGGGAGGGAAGTGTCTATCACTTCCTGGGCCCCTGCATGGTGTCCTGGGATCTGGGTCGCAGACTATACTGCCCGGGGCTGCTGACCTGCGCTCCAGGAGGAAGTGGTGGCCAGGTGCTGGAAGCCTCCGTGGCCCTCTGCCTCCACAGCAGCCTCCAGTCCATTTGCTCACCAGGCCTGACCACCAGACCGACCACGGTTCCCACCTGGCCACGGGGCAGAGGTCCCCATCGGGGTGAGGAGGTGCCTACCTGCAGCATCCTGTGCTCCAGAGTCGCCAGTTCCAGGTACTGGCTGTCCTCCCTGGAGACGCGGTCCAGGCGGTCCCTCACTTCCTTCAGCTTGGCCTGCTGAACTTCCAAGGCCTGCCGTGCCTGCAGGGCCAGGCCGCGCGCCACGACGAA
>NW_006209032.1:1604898-1615211 GCF_000334495.1 Tupaia belangeri chinensis | reverse complement strand
TGAACTTCCAAGGCCTCCCGTGCCTCCCGGACCAGCCCGCGGGCCACCATGAACACCTTCTCCGCCTGCAGGGACAACGGAAGGCTGAAGGCGACTGCACCTTCTCTCCACGCCCACGCTTCCCACGTGGGCGCAGCTCCATCCCTACCAAGGTGGGGGCAACCAGGGTCACTGGGGAGTCAGCTGCAAAGGGCGGAGACACAGGCCTTTAGACACTAATCCTGGCTCACCGGGTGTGCTCCAAGCACAGCCCTGGGCCACACCCCGCAGCCACGGATCTGTGCATTCGAGCAGAAATGATGCCCCTGAGAAACCAGAAGACGGCTTACCGGGACACAACCTGGCCAGCTCGCAGGACAAACCCAGTAAGGAACCTCCCTCCTTACCCTGTTTTCCGGGTGCCACCTTAAGCCTCATACCACCACCAGGAAAGGCACTGCTGCGTGCCTCCTTTACAGACCCGGAAGCCCCAGCTCCCAGCGGACAGATGGCAGCGCTCCTCAGAGTCCCCACAAGCCCCAGGCTCTTCCCGCCTCACTACCCTGCTAACCGGCGGCCAGGGGACAGAGATGGCGGGATGTACCTGCCACCACAGAGGACGTGCCAACCACAGGCAGGTCTTCCCAGCACCGCCACCTTCACCAGGGATGTTGTATTACACACAGTAGGGCAGCAGTCCCCTAGGAACTCTCGCCACCAGACCCCTGAAGCTCACAGGCGTGTTCAGGAGAGTGGGGGGATGGCTACACAGAGCCTTTCAGCCCAGGAGACACAAACCCCGGTTTCCGGTGACATGAGTCACAGCCCTCCACCAGTGACATCTGGATAAGAAAAGGCACCCCTAGAGGTGGCCTCCTGACACCATGTGGCCGTCAGTCACGTTCCCTGGTCTGGGCCCCCTCCTCACCTCCACCACGTTCCCTTGGCCGGGCTCCCTCCTCACCTCCGTCACGTTCCCCTGGGCCTCTCGAACCTCATTGATTCCGACAAACTCCTCGTATCGGTCCCACCAGGTCTTGGCCGTGGAGGAGGCGCGATGCTGGACGCTATGCCCCAGGGCACGTCCCAGTGCCAGGAGGCGATGGTACAGCCCGAGGGCCACCTCCTCGGGTCTCTTCTCTCTGGGCTGGCTGGGGCCTGGGCTGCAGAGAGTCCTGGCCAGAAAGAGATCCCTTCCAAAGGGGCCTCTCCGTGCCAGCACGTGGGGTACGCCCATGAGGGGCCACATGGCAAACGCAGGGCTGCACCCCGTCATCGAAGGTCAGCAAGGGGGATGCCAGGCAGGTCGGCTCGCAGCAGAGAAGGGCCAGACATAGCCAGGTCTCACAGCCTAGGGCCAGTCCTGAACAGACTCCTCCCCACAAAGAGCAGCTGAACCGTACCCAGAGACGGCGGCCCCAGCAGACGTGGTCAGGATCCCCTGGGGCTCCTGGGTGCAGACAGAACACAGTGGGTAAGTACCCCTGCAGTTCCCCGCCTCTGCCTCCCCAAGACCCCTCTCAGAGCAGCCCTCCCACCCACCCGGGGCTCTCTGCAGTGACCTGGGTGAGAACCCAGCCCAGCGTCCTAGAAGTTGTGGAACTGAGTCCGGGGAAGGTTAAGATTATGGGACAAGGGGCCAGCAGAACATCGCTGGACTCCCACATGGTTGAACGTTCCGAACCCAGTGGCTTCAAAATCATGCTGGTCCATGTACACGCGAGCCCAAAATCCCAGAAGAGAATGGAAGAGAAGGGATGTGCAGTCAACGCCCTGGGGGTGATTTCTCACTTTCCCTTTTACTGTCTGTCTCTGTTTCTCTCTCTCTCTCTCTAGGGAGTGTACACGTCCTAAGGCAAAAACCTCTAAAAAAAAAACAAGATCCTGAGGCAAGAGGCCAACAGGTGGTGTGGTGGTTAAGGTACTGGACTCCCACATGGCCAATCATGGTTCAAGTCCTGGCTCTGGTGGTTTACTTTCTTATTTTCCCTCTCACTCTGATAAGCATGTGTGCCCTATGGCAAATTATAAAATACGGGCCAGGAGGTGGCTTGGTAGTTAAGGGTGCTGGACTCCCATATGGCCAACTGTGGTTTGAGTCCCAGATCTGGCGGCTTTCTCTCTCTCTCTCTCTCTGGTCAAACTGAAATAAATAAATGAATGAACAAATAAAGTTAAATAATTTTTTTAAATGCTAAATAAAATTAAATTTACAATTTAAAAAAAAATGATCCTGGGGCATTCTGAGGGGAAAAGACTCCCTGAGGGCCATTCAAGTCCCAAGGCAGAAACTCTCAGCTCCCCCCCACGAGGACAAGTCCAGTGGGAAAACAACTGCTTCCTCTGCCTTCTCCCAGGTCACACCTTCCAGGCCCCCATGTCTGGTCTCAGTCCGGCAGCCCTTAGTCACTGCTCAACAGGCCCGGCTCCTTCATAATCATTCCCTTCAACCTCACTTTGGGTTTGGGACCAACCACTCCACTACTCTACTCAAGCAGCAGGGAGTCCCCATTATCCGGTCAGGACTTGCTGAGCCCCCAACTGGTCTGACTCTGAGGACCACCCGGAGCGGGCACACGTGGGTCAGCAGTACCCTCCTCTGGCTGAACCAGACTTCAAAGCCTGCACGCACAGGTCCTGGCTGTCAGCGACACCTGGTGGCCGACAGAGAAGCAGGAGCTCCCAGGTCCAGCACAGGAAAGGCCTCCTGGTGTCAGGGCCTGGGACACCCCGGCCTCCTTCCCCAAGCGCTGGGCTGGGTCCCAGCTTTGGAGGGGCTCACACCATCTTGAAGACAAAGCTGGCTGGGTAAGCGTGTGCCTTTTGGGCAATGTAGACCAGAGCCAAGGGGCAGACGAGGGGACACCCCTCTAACAGAGGTTCCAAGATCGTACCCCCAGCCTCGAACTGCTGGGCCCCTTTCATAGGGCTGGGGACCATGCCCAGGGAGTGCACATCACCCCTGCCCCAGAAGTTGGACAGACAAGCCCCCAGGCCTTGACACCAACACCCGCAGCACACAGGCAGTGACTCCACGACAACCCTGCAGGGGGCCTTTCACCCAAGCAAAACACACAGCCCTGTGGCCTGCCACACGGCACCCAGTCTCCTTCCCAGCAACGCCTGGCCGAGAGGTGTGTCTGCCCTGGCTCCCACCTCACCCCCTCTCTCCTCTCCCGATCTCGCTCCCCCACCACCACCGAGGATGCTCTCCGGGCCCTTGGCACTTCCGCCTTGGACCCAGCAGGCTCTTCTCGGGTTTCTTCTCCAAGCTCTTCCTGAAATCAGGGCTTCCCGTCTAGGCTGTCACCCCCTCTCAGCCTCCTTTCCTGACCCGTTCTCTACCAGCCACCTACACTGGACCCCTAAAGGTCACTCACCCCTGGAAGAGGTGACAGGTACAGGCTCCTTCCTCTGCCCTCCTCAGACAAGCTCAGTCATCCATCTGACCCCCCTCCTGTAAGCACCCCATTCCCTGCTCCTCTTGGCAACCGAATTCCTCGGCAGATGGTCTGTAGGCCCTGTCCCCAGGACTTCTGTTCTTTCCTAAGCCCCCTCTGATCTCACCACTGAGACTGCTCTTGTCCAGGCCACATGGCGAATCCCAGGGGTCAGTCCTCACTCCGGCATGGACCTGTGACAGTGCCCCTCCTTCAGATGCGTTTTTTCATTACTATTTATTATTATTTTTAATTTGCTACAGGACATGTACACTCACCAGAGAAAGGGAAAGTGAGAATGTAAGCGGCCAGGTCGGGGACTCAGACCACGGTCAGCCCTGTGGGAATTCAGCGCCTTAACCCCCACACCACCTGCCGGCCCCCAGGTGTGGTTTTTGGCTTCCGCTCCCCAGGCGTCTCCCTAACCTCCCTAACCTCTGGACACGGTGGTGCTCAGTGCTCAGACTCCATCAGCCAGCCCTGTGTTTTTAAAAACCATCTATGAAAACATTCGAAAATTCATTGTGGGATGTTGCACAACTGAATATAGCAAAACCACTGACCTGCTCCCAGGAAGTAGGTGAACTATATGGAAAGTAAACTATGTATCAAGAAATTTAAAAAAAAAATGTATTCTGACCTTTCCAACCGAGACTTCTCAGGATCCAAGGCATATCTACGAAATTGCCAACCCGTATCTCTGCTAACATATCTGATGCGTTTGGGACCGGCTGGTGGCATGGTGGGTCCCACATGGCCAACTGCATAGTTCAAGTCGCAGACCTGGCAGCTTGAAAAACATACCAAGTGCACGTGCATACGTGCCCCACATTCCGAACGAATGGAAGAGAGCATGGCAGAGTGCCTGTCCCCCAGACCCCAGAGCGTGCTTTCTGTCTCTTTCTGGTGAGTACACATGCCCTGCGGCAAGTTTAAAAAAAAAAATCTGATGGGATCTCATCTTCCCCTCCCAAATGTTTTCCCCAGTCTCCTCCATCTTGGTTGACAGTAACCAAGTTCAAAGTTCAGGCCCAAACCTCACATCACCCCCGACTTCACTCCACAGCCAATGTCCCAGCAAATGTCACCAGCTTTCTAGACCCAAGGTCCCTCCTCTTGTCCCTGCCACTGCTACCAAGGGATCTCCATGGGCCACACCTCTCGCCTGGATTATCCCCAGAGCTTCCCAGCTTCTACTCCAGCCCCACAGTCTGTGGTCAACAGAGTGGCCTGTGGTTCTTGCAAAACAGAGGTGAGATCGTGGCTCTGCTTAACCCCTCCATGACTCCCCAATTCTCTCAAGGTAAAAGCCAAAGTCTTCAGCACTGTCCACAGGGCATCTACCCGGCTCTCGCTCCTCTCTGACCTCACCTTTCCTCACTGTACTGGGTCACATGGGCCTTCGTGCTGCTCCTCTCAGGCAAGTCCTGCTCCAGTGTGGCTCCAGAGCGGTCTTCACTAATCACCCTATCAATAAAGGGCACTGCGCACCCACCCCAGAACGCTAACCCTGTCCTGGCCTTGCGCAGCGTGTACCACGTGACCTGCGGTATTGCACTACCCCGCTTTGCTTACAGCGGGTCCCCCCCACTAGAATGTCAGCTAGGGGAGCAGTTCTGCTCCTGCCGTATCTCCAGTATCCAGGCTACTGCCTTCACATCGGACGTACTCAACACGATGCTGGGGAGAACTGAACGGAATTCGCGAACGGCTGCGCCCCTGCCTACGTGCTAGAACCCAGCCGCCTTCCCGGGGCTCCCAAAGCTCCAGGACCAGGCCTCCCGTCCTATCTCCCTCGGCACGCTGCGCTTCCCGGGTTCAGGAACCGCTCCAAGGCCTTTGCACGCGCCCTTCCCTCTACCTGAGCTGCCATCCCCGCCCACGATCACGGGACAGGAGCCTTTGGATTACGCACCCTCCCGGGGTGCCGGGTATCCCCCGCCCCCACTGCAGGTCGACCGTGCCCACTCGTACCTAGGGCGCCTACAGCCCGCGAGCCGCAGCCCCGACGCGGCACTTGCCAATCAGTTGACCTCTGACCAGTTAGTGCCCGCCCCTGGAGAGCCACTTCCCGAATAGGGAGGGTAAGTTCCTGACCAGCAGCCAATCAGCGGGCCCGCTGATCGGAATGTAGGCGCAGGGGAGGGGACCGGGCGCTCCGTTTCCGGTGGCAGAGTCTGGGAGAGGGTCGGCAGGCGCGATGTCTGGCCGCGAAGGTAGGTGTGTCGGGGACGCGGCGGCGGGGCGCGCGGCCGGGCAGGGGCCGGGCTGAGCGCGCTCGTGTCGCCCACAGGTGGCAAGAAGAAGCCCCTGAAACAGCCCAAGAAGCAGGCCAAGGAGATGGACGAGGTGAGAGCGGGTGCACAGGCGCGGACGGCCGCGGGGGCACTGGGAGATCGGCCCGGGGTGACCCGCTCTGCCTCTCCCTAGGAGGATAAGGCTTTCAAGCAGAAGCAAAAAGAGGAGCAGAAGAAGCTCGAGGAGCTAAAAGCGAAGGCGGCGGGGAAAGGCCCCCTGGGTAAGTGGAGGGCCGAGTGGTGCTCGACCACCTCTTGGGTGCGGGCAGCTGTTTCCTGGCTGGTTGGCGAGCTGCGAGGTTCCTGGCGTCCCCTGCGGTGGCCAGCCCCTGCCAATGTCAGATGTGGAGCAGTGGGAGGGTCTGGAAACCGAGGCTCCTGCCTGCCGAGTAGTCTGGGCTGCCGTTACTGCTCACATTAGCCCCGTAAATGCGGTCGAGGCCTGAGTGCGCCTGCGCTGCAGATGAAGTTCAGGCTCCTCGGTGTGCTCTCGCGCCATATGCTTTTCTAACCCAATCTCCAGCCAGGTTGCCGCTTTTCCTCTGTGTGAGAGCAGTTGGTTACATGTCAACAGGTTTTTTTCAGGCCCAGCAGTCCTAAGCTCCTAGGTGCTTCTTAAGTGTTGTATTATAGTCCCAAACTAGTGGTCGTCACACTCCACCGTTTTCTCTGCCCTGTTAAGTGCTTGTGAGCTGCACAGGGCATGATTGAGGCCAGGATGGTAGGAGTGTCATCCTAGGGGTCTCGAGTTCTGCCCCAGTGGACTGGACCCATTGTTCCCACACAGCCGTGGATTCAGGCTGTTGAGGTTGTTTTTAGGAATGGCGTTCAGTATCTTGCTCCTGCACGTCATCTGCAGTTGTATATAGGGAGAAGTAGGTTTCTTAGATTTTTGCCATAGGGCACACCTGCTCACTGGAAAAAGACAGAGGGAAAGTGAGAAATCACCCCGCAAGGAGATGGCCGTGCTGCAGTCCCTTCTCCATTCCCCTCCTGGGATTTTGGGCACACGCACCCACCCGTGCAGTGTGATTTTCAAGTCACTGGTCTGTGACTTGAATGATGGTCTGCCATGTGAGAAGCCCAGCACCTTAACCACCATACCACCTGCTACCCCCACCTCCCCGAGATCAGTTCTTAATGATACTCTATAGTGTTTCTCAGCAAGCACCATCTAATGATCTTAAGATTTATTTTGTTCTTCTGGATTTTCATTCCTATATTAGGTAGGCATACTTAATTGTGTAGCTGTTTTTGTTTTTAATTACCTACCAGGTGCCAAATATGTTGCTGTTTGTAAATCGGGTGAACTAAAGATAACTGAGTAAACCAGCCCCCAGAACCATGATAGGGAAGGTAATTCAGGACCATGTGGCAGCTAAGAGTGCGGACTTGGGCCCAGATAAGGTAATGTATGCTGGTTGACCCTGCTACTAGGCAGACCGAGGCCGCACAGAAGATCCAGGTTTGATTCCTGGCCCGTTCTAAAGGCCAGACCTAGTGGTAACTCTTTTTTAGTCCCAGCAACTTGGGAGGCTGAGGCAGGAAGATCGTAACATAGCGAAACCCTGTCTTTAAAAAGACAATATGGAGACCGACAGGTGGCATGGTGGTTAAGGGTGCTGGAATCCCACATGGCTGACTGCAGTTCGAGTCCTGGCCCTGGCAGCTTACTTTCTCACTTTACCTCCGCCCCCACTCTATCCCTCTCTGGTCAAATTAAAATAAATAAAGTTAAATATAGTAATTATTTAATAAATTATTTTTAAAAGAGAGAGAGAGAATATGAACTTGAAAGTCAGAATACTCGGGATGGGATCCTGGCTAAATTGTAGCAGTGTATAACCTTGAACAACCCCTGATCCTAAGACTCGTTGATCTGCAAAATGGGTCGCTGCAGCATGTGGATTAAGCGAGCCCATCTGTGAAGTACACATCATGGCTTGTGCATGGTGAGTCGCCCCCAGAGCCCAGTGGAAGAGCCAGGCTGTTCTAGGAGCCACCGCAGGCCCACGTGGCTTCTTCCGTGAGAACTATAGTTTTCCTTAGCTGTGACTTTTTTCCCCCCAGCCTCAGGTGGAATTAAGAAATCTGGCAAGAAGTAAGGTGCTCCTTGTGTCTGGACCATGGCGACCACCCTGGATTCCTCTCCTATTTAAACATCTGGATTCCCCACCGTAGCAGCTACAGCTAGAATGAAGTGTTGTCTTAGAGTGTGTTGTACATTTAAGAATAAACTTTTGTTTAAAAAAAAAATCATACAGTGGCTTGTTGTTTCTTTAGTTGTCTTCACTCAGCCATTCCTGCCTCAGTCGTGAATTCAAAGTCAGTCCAGCCCAGGATCCTGCCAGAGCCTGCTCTTTGACCTCTTTGACCTTTGACTCCGGCTCTTTTATCGCCTGGCCTTAGACCAGCTCATGCGAAAGGCTGTCATTTTGTGTGGCTGTTCACAGAATGGGATACCTTACATGATGGTAATGGAAGAGTTTGTACTTTGGAGAGAAAAATTGGACCCATCTTTCTCTGCTAGGACATTCAGGTTGCCATGTTTCGATGGCCTTGTCATGTCAGGAGCCTCTGTGTGCAGGCGCTGGGCCAGGTAGGATGAATACCTGATACGTACCATGAAGGGGACAATGGAAGGGGGGGAGAACCTGAGAGCTTCAGAACAGGCTCGCTCAGAGGTCTGTGGACCATATATCCACTAGGGCTCCAGGCCCCTGTCTCAGACCCACCAGCAAAATAAACTGCCATTTCCATATGCCCTCGACTGCCACGCCCCCAGCCTAACGCCATCACCCTTCACTGGGACCATTGCCGTCACCTCCAGCTTTGCCTTCCTGCCTCGTCTCTTGCTCTCCTGCAGTCTGATCTCCAGTGAGGAGCCAGAAGATCTTGCCAAATCAAGTCATGCTTTGTCACCTAGGCTCGGCATATTTTGGTAGCTTCTTAGAGCCAGACTTCACAGCGACCAGTGAGGCCCTAAGAATCGTTACCACTTTCTTCCCTCTGATAGCTGTTATTCTTTTCCTGATCTGTCCTCAGGCACAGGAGTATACATTGCAGGCAGGTTCCTGCTTTACCGTGCTCCCCGAGCCCCGCTCCTGCCCATGCACTATTCTAGAGCCCGGCTCTCCCTTTAGAAAACTGCAAGTCAAGGGACCAGCAGTTAGCGTAATGGCTATGTCACTGGACTCCCATGTAGTTGACCACGGTTCAAGTCCCGAACCTGGTGGCTTAAACTCACACGGGGTGTGTGTGCGTGTCCAAGATCCTAAGAGGAGAATGGAAAAGAGATTGCAGTGTGGACATCCCCCCGGGGGGTGATTTCTCCCTTTCTGTCTTTCTGGCAAGTACACACACCCTATAGCAAAAACCTCTAAAAAAGAAAGAAAAAGAAAACCGCAACTCAAAACATTGCAGTAGGGAAGCCAGGCATGGTGATTCATGCCTGAAATCCCAGCTGTGTGGGAAGGTGAGGTAGGAAGATAAGTTCGAAGCCCCTCCGAGCAACCTAGCAAGACCATCTTTAAAAAAAAAAAAAAAAAATTGCAGCAGTGAGCTTTTCTCTAATCATATATAAAGTAGCAGTCTTCTTTTTTTTTTTTTTAATGTTTGTTGAACTTTATTCTATTTATTTATTTTAATTTGACTAGAGAGAGAGAGAAAGCAAGCCAAGCCACCAGGTCCAGGACTTGGAACCACAGTCAGCTATGGGGGAGTCCAGCGCCCTAAACCGCCTCGCCACCTGCTGGCCCCAATTGGCAGTCTTAATACAGTTTCTTAACCTGTTTTGTTTCTCCCGACTTGTTATCTACCACTATAACAAAAGTATAAACTCCAGGAGGACAGAGATGACCATCTACAATTGTTTTGTTTTGTTTTAGTTTGCTAGGGAGCAAATACACTCGCCAGAGAGAGGGAAAGTGAGAAAGCAACCCCCATGGAGGATGGTCATGTCATAGTCCCTTCTCCATTTCTCCTTTAGGGATTTTGGGCACACGTGCATTCACCCAGCCTTTTTTTTTTTTTTTTTGCCATAGAATGCACTCGCTTGCTGAAGAGAGACAGAAAGTGAGGAGACATTACCCCCCCCAGGGAGGATGGCCATGTCTCAGTCCATTCCCTTGGGATTTTGGGCGTATACATACACACACACAGGCCCAGCATGAGGTTTTTTTTTATTTTATTTTTTTAAGAATTATTTATTTAATTCCATTAGTTAGCATTTTTTGTATTTAATTTTATTTATTCATTTATCCACTTTAATTTGACCAGAGAGAGAGACACAGAGAGAGAGGGAAGGAGGGAAAGTGAGAAAGCAAACCACCAGGTCCAGGACTTGAACTGTGGTCTGCTATGTGGGAGTGTCCAGCACCTTAGCCACCACACCACCTGCTGGTCCCCCCATTATTATTTTTTAATTTAACTAGAGACAGACAGAAAGAAGGGTAAAGTGAGAAAGCAAGCCGCCAGGTCCGGGACTTGAATCACATCGGCCATGTGGGAATCCAGTCCCCCAACCATCACACCCTAGCATGAGTTTTTTTTTTTTTTTTTTTTTTTGGGGGTGTTTTTTTTTTTTATGTGCATGTCT
>NW_006209032.1:1604545-1604769 GCF_000334495.1 Tupaia belangeri chinensis | reverse complement strand
GTGAGTTTTAAGCCACCGGGTCCGGGACGCGAACCGCGGTCGACTACATGGGAGTCCAGCGACATAGCCATTATGCTAACTGCTGGTTCCCCCTAGCATGAGTTTTAAGCTGCAGTATCTGGGACTCAAACTGCAATTGGCCTTTTGAGAATCCAGTCCCTCAAACACTATGCCACCTGCTGACCCCCACCCAGAACGTTTATTTTCCAAGCCACACGGTTCCG
>NW_006209032.1:1597980-1600832 GCF_000334495.1 Tupaia belangeri chinensis | reverse complement strand
TCATATGTCCTTCTCCATTTCTCCTTTAGGGTTTTTGGGCCCACGGTCATTCCCCCAGCCTTTTTTTTTTTTTTTTTTTGCCATAGAATGCACTCGCTTGCTGAAGAGAGACAGAAAGTGAGGAGACATTACCCCCCCCAGGGAGGATGGCCATGTCTCAGTCCATTCCCTTGGGATTTTGGGCGTATACATACACACACACAGGCCCAGCATGAGGTTTTTTTTTATTTTATTTTTTTAAGAATTATTTATTTAATTCCATTAGTTAGCATTTTTTGTATTTAATTTTATTTATTCATTTATCCACTTTAATTTGACCAGAGAGAGAGACACAGAGAGAGAGGGAAGGAGGGAAAGTGAGAAAGCAAACCACCAGGTCCAGGACTTGAACTGTGGTCTGCTATGTGGGAGTGTCCAGCACCTTAGCCACCACACCACCTGCTGGTCCCCCCATTATTATTTTTTAATTTAACTAGAGACAGACAGAAAGAAGGGTAAAGTGAGAAAGCAAGCCGCCAGGTCCGGGACTTGAATCACATCGGCCATGTGGGAATCCAGTCCCCCCATCACACCCCATCATGATTTTTTTTTTTTTTTTTTTTTTTTGGAGAGGTTTTTTTGCTCTAGGGCGCGTACGCTCGCCAGACAGATAGAGACATAGAGACAGAAAGTGAGAAATCACCCCCCAGGGGGGATGGCCATGCCGCAATCCCTTCTCCTCCATTCTCCTCTCGGGATCCTGGGCACGCACGCACACACACCTGGCGTGAGTTTTAAGCCACCGGGTCCGGGACGCGAACCGCGGTCGACTACATGGGAGTCCAGCGACATAGCCATTATGCTAACTGCTGGTTCCCCCTAGCATGAGTTTTAAGCTGCAGTATCTGGGACTCAAACTGCAATTGGCCTTTTGAGAATCCAGTCCCTCAAACACTATGCCACCTGCTGACCCCCACCCAGAACGTTTATTTTCCAAGCCACTGGGTCCAGGACTTGAACCATGCAGTTGGCCACGTGGAATCCAGCACTTAACCACCACACCCAAAATACTTTTGTTTTTTGTAAAGTTTATCCATTGGAGAAAGATAGGCACCCTCAACAGCATCTTGTTTCACCACGATCCCCCTTTTTTTTTCTAGAAATTTTT
This sequence comes from Tupaia belangeri chinensis, assembly GCF_000334495.1. NCBI lineage: Eukaryota > Metazoa > Chordata > Mammalia > Scandentia > Tupaiidae > Tupaia > Tupaia belangeri. The sequence continues at coordinate 1,599,685 of NW_006209032.1, read as the reverse complement.
GCTATAGGGCGCATGTGCGCACCAGAAAGACGGAAAACAAGAAATCACCTCTCGGGGGAAATGGCCACACCACAATCCCTTTTCTTCCATTCTCCTCTTGGGATCTTGGGCATGCACACACGTGCACCCAGAGTGTGTGTGAAGACAGTTTGAAGCCACTGGGTCTGGAACTCAAACTGCGGCCAACCACATGGGAGTCCAGTGACGTGACCATTGGTCCCCTTTCCCCTGCCCTCCCGCTCATCGGGATGCTGGGTACGGGCAAGAGCGCATGCGCACCTGGCACACTTCCCAGGTCATCCAGAGATCTAAATCTACAGTCAGCCACGGGACTTGCAGCACCACTGACGCTGGCTTCAACGTGTGTTTCTTGAAACAGTGCCGAGGCACGAGTCTGGATTTCCCCGCCAGGCCCTTGACGCACTATGGGAATAATGCTAACAGTTCTGATTTCTTTGATGTGTTTTCAAAAGGGCTCTAAAACTGTTCTGAGACTTGGGTAGGTCAAAATTGGACTAGGTCTTGATAGAAACCTGTTTTATGGCTGCATTGCACTAGATGTTAGCAGAGAAAAGAAAAACATCCGTCTGCTTCATCCTCTAGAAAGTTGGACAGCAAGCGGCACCTTCTATGAACTTCAGACATTCCCTGAGGGGCCTTGCCAGCGGGCACCCAGCCCTGTGCTGCTGGAGACAAACAGTACCGGCGACAGCACACTGCCCAGAGAGCAGGTTACTGCCCTTTTATTTGTTGGAACCTAATTCCTCCTGACAATAATCCTGTCTCTTTCCAGAGCCAAAGAGCTCTTTCCAGGACCAGAGACCTGCAGGAATTAAGACTTAAGTATTCAGCATTTGGATAGTTATCAGTGGGAACCCACAAGTTGCTTAAAAGAACTCAAAGTCCTTAGGCACACTAGCCGCTGACAGCAACCTCACAGGCTGTCTGGCACTGGGCTTGCAAGGTACTCCCTAATGCAATCCCCTGCAGCTGCCATGGGCTCATACCCCACTGCTGCCCAGGAAACTGTCAGACACTCATGCCCAGCTCAAACCCCTCCCTCCCCTGTGAAGCTTTGTCTCTCTGCCGTAGATAAGTTCTACTTGTTGGTAGGTAAAGTGGGATTTGTTGGAAAGGGGCCTCCCTTTCCGTATTGAATTCTTGTCTGAGTAGTCTCATAATGTCAGCCACCTACCCCTTTTTCTCATTCCACCTGTAGGCTAGCCCTGTGCCACTTGTGGGGGGGGGATGTCTTCCTTGACATCCAGAGCCTTATTCATCTCTATAAAACTGATGCTTAGGGGCTGGCAGGTGGTATGGTTAAGAGCACTGGACTTCCACGTGGCCAACAGCAGTTTGACTCCCGGACCTGGTGGCTTGCTTTCTCTCTCTCTCTCTCTCTCAGTCTGTCCCTCTCTGGTCAAATTTAAATAAATAAGTAAAGTTAAATAAAATAATTCTTAAAAATTTTTTGTTTAAATATAAAATAAAACCGGTGCTTGGGATACACACACCCAGGGTTGTCAGAGGAATAAAATGAATGAATGTTAGCCTGAGCAGTTCCCCAGATCACTCTTGAACCTTTGCCTCTCCCCAGACCGACCTCAACTGCATACACTTACACTCTCAAACACGTCTGTTCACAACAGCTTAACACACAGGCCTGTGGCTGTACCGCACACACACGTCCTCCCAAAGAGCCCCG
>NW_006209032.1:1597407-1597662 GCF_000334495.1 Tupaia belangeri chinensis | reverse complement strand
TCTCGGAGCGCGCGGCCCTGGGCCGGTGCGGCGACCCGCGGAATCTCGGCGGAGGGCATCAGTACGCCGGCCGGGGCGGGGCCTAGGTCTAGGGGGCAGGGCCTGTGTCTAGAGGGCGGGGCCTAGACCTAGGGGGCCAGGCTTAGGGACTCCGCCGGCAGGGCGACTCGCGCGGATGGTGTCACTAGGGGGCCAGGCTTAGGGACTCCGCCGGCAGGGCGACTCGCGCGGATGGTGTCATTTTTCCGCGCCCGC
>NW_006209032.1:1564360-1578941 GCF_000334495.1 Tupaia belangeri chinensis | reverse complement strand
AGCATTGGGCATCCCCCGAGCAAGCGGGCCCGGGGCTTCTCCGAGGCCGCCGTCCCGGACCCCGAAGACCCGTTCAGCGCGCACGGGGACTTCACTGCGGACGACTTGGAGGAGCTCGACATCCTGGCGTCACAGGCCATGAGCCAGTGCCCGGCCGCGGCTCGGGACGTGTCCAGTGAGTGCTCCTGGGGCCTTTCCCCAGAGGGTAGTGCAGGCCGAGCCACAGCCTTGTGACGACTGTGGCTTCGGAACCCCATGGCTAGGGCTACCCCGATGTCTTGCACACCTGACACTCTCCTTCGCTCTTTTAAAAAATACAGGAACACCCTGATTTGAACGGTGGCTGTGTTCCAAAAGGTCTTTTGGTTTAGGAGAGAAATGTATCAGGAATGTCAAATACCGAAAGCTGGGTTAACATTTTACAGTGTTTTCTAAAGTTTAGGGCTATCTGTTCTTGATTCTAAGCAGAGGTCCTTAGAACACAGTGACCACTACCATCAGATCCAGCCCTACCCACACTCCGGAACACATTCTTGGGACAGCTTTGAGATGCTTCAGATCTTATGAAGCTTTCACTGTCTTCCTTGAGCAGTAAGAGTTTAGGAGGGGGCTGACAGGTACAAGAGAGGAAAGAAATGTATCCTTTTGTATGGACTGCTAGGTGTTCAAACATTAGGAACCGAAGCAAGTCAATGAACAAAATACAAAAACTCCTTCCTTCAGAGAGTTTACATTCTAGTTGGGGCAGGAGGGAGGCCTTGTGGGGCTACTAGAAAGAGACAGGTTTTAAGGACACCTTGCCTCTGCCCTTGAATGTCCCACAGACATCTTTAACTCTACATGATCATTTCCTGGAAACTCAGTCCTCCTGCATCTCCAACCTGGTGCCTGGCAAAGCAGACGTTCAGAAAACACTTGTTGCTGCCCAGATGTCCCACAGGGCAGTGACCAGCAACACTCCAGGCCGTGGCACAAGGCGACTCCTCTCCTTTTTCCTGGCCCCACACCTGCAGTAGTCCACCTTGATCAGTAGCACAGACTTTTCCAAGACCCCCAGTGGGTGCCCGAAGCTGCCGATAGTACCAAGCCCTATATGATTTTTCCTGCACACACACACCTATGATAAAGCATAATTTCTAAATTAGGCACAGTAAGAGATAAACAACAAAAAGAAAAAAATAGAACAGTTATAACAACGTGCCAGGGGCATTGCTCTTGCACTTTGGGGCTATTAAGTACAATAAGGTTATTAGGAACACGATCGCTGGGATACCTTGACAGTTGAGTTGATACCCAAGATGGCTACCAAGTGACTAATGGGGGGGGTAACACATACAGCACTGAGAGGCTGGACAGCAGGATCACTCACTTCCCAAGCGGGATGGAGTGTGATGCCTCAAGATTTCACCGTGGTACTCAAAATGGCACACAGATCAAAGTTACAAATTGCAAGGGCCGGCAGGTGGTATAGTGGTTAAGGAGCTGGACTGTCATGTGGCCAATCTGGTTCAAGTCCCGAGTCTGGGGGCTTGAAAATCATGCCTGGCATGTGTGTGTGCACGAGCCAAAAATCCAGGGGGAGAAGGGATTGGGGCGTGGCCAACCCCCTGGGAGGTGATTTCTCATTTTCTTCTCACCATCTCAAAAACCTTAAACAAAAACAAAGTTACAAGTTGTGAGGCAGCAAGTAGCATAGTGGTTGAGGCACTGGATCCCACATAGCCAGCTCCGGGTTCAAGTCCCAGACCCAGCATGGCACATGTTTATGTGTGGCCAAAATCCCAAGAAGGGAATGGAGGAGAAGGGATTGCCATGTAGCCATTCCCCTGGGGAGTCACATTTCACCTTCTGTCTCTTGTCTCTGGTGAGCACACATACCCCATGGCAAAATTCTAAAAATAAAAAGTTAAAAAAATTTACAAATTGGTGCTGGTGCCATAGTGCAGTGGTTAAGCACTGCGTATAGGGAACAGATCCCACATGGCTAACCATGGTTCAAGTCCCCACCCTGGCAGCTTCAAAAATGCCTAGCATGGGACCAGCAGATGGCATAATGGTTTCGTTGCTGGACTCCTACATGGCCAACCATGGTTTGAGTCCTGGACACAGAGGCTTGAAATTCACACTGGGTGCATGCACATGCATGCCCAAAATCTAAAAAGAAGAATGAGGAGAGGGGATTATTACAGTTTGGCCATCCCTCAGGAGGTGATTTCACTGTCTCTCTCTGGCAAGCACATATGCCCTACAGAAAAAAAAAAATCTTTGTCCAGTGCAAGTGTTTGTGAGCCCAAAATCCTGATGGGATGGACAAATGGAGGAAAAAGGATTTGAATGTCCACACCCAAATGGGGTGGACTGGGAGGATTGCTCTCTCCCTCTCACAAAAAAAAAAAAAAAAAAAAAAAAGTTTTTTAATGTATAAGAAAAAGCTTTTGGGCAAAGCAGTTGGCGTAATGGCTATGTCACTGGACTCCCATGTAGTTGACCACAGTTCAAGTCCCGGACCCAATGGCTTAAACTTACGCTGGGCGTGTGTGCGTGTGTGCCCAAGATCCCGAGAGGAGAATGGAGGAGAAGGGTGTGGCCATGCCCCCAGGGGGTGACTTCTCACTCTCTGTCTCTCTGTCTCTCTGGCAAGCACATGCGCCCTATAGCAAAAACCTCTCCGAAAGGAAAAGCTTTCAAGGTTTTTTTCCCTTGGAATTTTTCATTTCATATTTTCAGATTGCAGTTGACTATGGATGACTAAGACCACAGAAAAGAAGCCACCGCGTTATAATCGCACCCCAAATCCTGTCAACTTTACCTTCTTCTTTTTTTTTTTTTTAAGATTTTTGCCATAGGGCGCATACACTTGCCAGAGAGACAGAGACAAAGAGAGAGATAAAGTGAGAAATGACCCCTGGGGGATGGCCACACCGCAATCCTTCCTCCTCCATTCTCCTCTCAGGATTTTGGGCACACGTGCACGTGAACCTGGCGTGCTTTACTGCTGGGTTCGGGACTCAAACCACAGTCGGCTATATAGGATCCAGTGCCTCAACCACCACACCACCTGCTGGCCCCAACTTTACCTTCTTAATCCATCTGTGGAATCCATCCTGTTTGCATGGTTTTTACCCTGGTTTTTACCCTCATTTCTCTCCTGAACAGCAGTCTGCCAGATTGGCTCCCCATTTTCCGTCTTCATAGCCCCGCCAGAGGGATCTTTTCATAACTGGCCATGTCAGACAGATACACGTGCAGTCCCCACCAAGCCCTCCGGTGGCCTCCCCCTGCTTCTGTTGTCCTGTCAGAAAAGCCATGCTGCATTTTTGTGTAGAAAAGTGCATCAATACTTTCAGACAACCCAGGAGCATGAACACCAGAGTCCCTGCCTTGGCCCACAAGGCCCAGTATGGCCCTGCCCTTTCCCCTCGCTCTCTGGGTTCTCGCCACACCACACTTCTATTCTCGAATTGTCCTGCGTCCTGACAGGACAGGAACATGAACTCTCGTACACCGAGCATTCTGGCCGCCCATTCCCTTCTCCGCTCCACTGGTTACTTCCCGGGCTAGCTCTTATCACAGCTATAATTTGGCATTTAGTCCCACGATCATTTAATGTCCTGTGAGCGCTGTGAGTGCAAGGGCTCTCCGTTTTGCTCCCTGTTGGGCATTTAAGGACTGACATGCCCAGCGTGTTGCAGGCGCTCAGTACACGTTGAACAGGTCACGAGTTCCGCCAGAGAGCTCCCGGCAATACCTTTCAGCCTTTACGTGAGACCCTGATGTTAGGGCAGGTGGGGAGAGGGTGATAGGATCTGTTATATCATAGGATCATTTAGGAGTTTGAGTCATGTCCTTAGGTTAGAAAATACCTCTATTGCTGGGGCCAGCATGTGGCATGGTGGTCGAGGCACTGGACTCCCACATCGCCGACTATGGTTCAAGACCTGGACCTGGAGATCACTTTCTGGTGAGCACACATGCTGTGTAGCGGGTTGAGAAATAATAATAAGAGACAAAGTTGAACAAACAATTGTTTTTTAAAAAATAAAAAATTTATATTGCTTACTACATCTTTCTCTACGGTGCTCTCAAAAGTGATTCTTTTCAGCATTTTCTGGCAAAAATGGAAAAACTTTGGATTCTAAATGTGTATGGGAACTTTTTTACAGGTATTCATAAGGTCCCCAGATTAGATGGGATGTCAAAAAACCCTACAGGGAAAAACAGAGAAAGCGTTCCAGTTAAAGATAATTTTGAATTAGAAGTACTTCAAGGACAATACAGAGAACTTAGAGAAAAGGTAAGTGACCTAACTTGGGGTTTTGTAGTTAATTCATTCCTTAGTCATGTGTTAGGAAGCGCTGTACAATAATGTATACATATATACACACACACACACATATATATATATAATATATGGGGTTTTGTAGTTAATTCATTCCTTAGTCATGTGTTAGGAAGCGCTGTACAATAATGTATACATATATATCCACACACACACATATATATATATAATATATGGGGTTTTGTAGTTAATTCATTCCCTTAGTCATGTGTTAGGAAGCGCTGTACAATAATGTATACATATATACACACACACACACATATATATATAATATATATGGGGTTGTTAGGAAGCGCTGTACAATAATGTATACATATATATACACACACACACATATATAATATAATATATGGGGTTTTGTAGTTAATTCATTCCTTAGTCATGTGTTAGGAAGCGCTGTACAATAATGTATACATATATATACACACACACACATATATAATATAATATATGGGGTTTTGTAGTTAATTCATTCCTTAGTCATGTGTTAGGAAGCGCTGTACAATAATGTATACATATATATACACACACACACACATATATATATATAATATATGGGGTTTTGTAGTTAATTCATTCCCTTAGTCATGTGTTAGGAAGCGCTGTACAATAATGTATACATATATACCCACACAAAAAAAAATATAAAATATAATATATGGGGTTTTGTAGTTAATTCATTCCTTAGTCATGTGTTAGGAAGCGCTGTACAATAATGTATACATATATATACACACACACACACGTATATATATATATAATATATGGGGTTTTTTAATCATTGTTTTTATTTATTTATTTAAACTTGACCAGAGAGGCATAGAGTGAGAAAGCGAAAGCAAGAGCAAGAGTGGGAAGTGAGAAAGCCGGCCGCCAGGTCCAGGGCTCCAACCACGGTCGGCCACGTGGGAGTCCAGCACCTTACCCACCATGCCACCTGCCAGCCCCCAGTAAAATATATTTTGTATACATTTTAAAACTTACATAAAGTCTAGAATCATTCCCATGAAGTGGGAGAAAGCTAAAACCAGGAAATTTAGGCTGAAAGAAACTAAATGGTGAATTTCTAGGATCAAGGCATGGGAAGAAACACTACAGAACAGACCCAGAAAGACAGGAACTGTCAGGGCACTGAGGTGAATTTACGCCATGTACCTTTATACAAAGAGCACATCATAATGGTTGCAGTGTCATTAGCAGTTGTGCGAGAAAGCAGACCTCCTTTATACAATCAGCTAAGGGTCCCTAAGAAAATGAAGAACTGGAGGTCGGCAGGTGGCATGGGAGTTACGGGCAGCTGGACTCCCACATGGCTGATCACGGTTTGAGTCCTGGACCTGGTGGCTTGCTTTCTCATTTCCAACCCTCCTCTGTCTCTCTATAGTCAAATTGAAATAAATAAATGAAATTAAATTAAATAATTTTTAAAAGAATTATTGTATTTCATTTCATTTATTTATTTATTTTAACTTGACTAGAGAGAGAGGGAAAGTGAAAAAGCAAACTGCAAGGTCCAGGACTTAAACCATGGTTAGCCATGTGGGAGTGTGCAGCATGTCCAACACCTTAACTACCATGCCATCTGTTGGTTCCCAATAAAATAATTCATTTGTTTTAAAGAATTGTTTTTTTATTATTATTCTCCAGTTTGTTCTGCGAGAGACAGAGCGGTAGAAAGCAAGTCGCCAGATCTGAGACTCGAACTGTGGTCGGCCATGTGGGAGAGAAAAGAAAAAGAAAACCAGGAATCTAATGTGGACTTTTAATCTGTAAAGTGTGTAATCCAGATTGTTAAATGCACGTTAGAAAACCTTTATGGGGTTGGGACCAGCAGTTAGCGTAATGGCTATGTGGCTGGACTCCCATGTAGTCGACTGCGGTTTGAGTCCTGGACTTGGCGGCTTAAATACACGGTGGCTTAAAGTCATGCCGGACGTGTGTGCATTAAGGCGCTGGACTCCCAAATGGCTGACCACAGTTCAAGTCCCAGACCTGGCAGCTTGTTTTCTCACTTTCCCTCTCTTTCACGCTCTCTCTCGTTCTGTCCCTCTCTGGTCAAATTAAAATGAATAAATAAAGTTAAATAAAATAATTTTTTTTTTTTTGTAAGAAAAAGAGAAAAAAGAAAGCCTTTACATGTGGGGGCCAGTAGGTGGCATGGTGGTTAAGGGTGCCGGGCTCCCACGTGGCCCACCGTGGTTCGAGTCCTGGACCTGGCAGCTTTTTCACTTTATCTCTCTCTTGCTGGTCAAATTTAAATAAATAGATAAATAAAGGTAAATAAAATAATTATTTAAAAAATTTAAAAAGAAAATGTTCATATGTGAGTGACTAGTGTCCTATGAAGAGGCCTAGTAGGCCGTGGCGATGTCTGGTTGGTATAGTATATTTTGAGCACTCATTCATTCACAGGACGTGTGTTTCCTGTGCTTTCTCCATCTCCCCAGCTACTTGTTAAAATAAAATTTGGAAATAATGTTCCCTTACCATCCTCTCACAAGATTGTTTTGGATTTACAGCTGAAGGCAATGGAGGAAGAAGTCCTCGTTAAGAATGGGGAAATTAAAATTCTGCGTGACTCCCTGCATCAGACAGAATCTATTCTAGAGGAACAGAGACGATCACATTTACTCCTAGAGCAAGAGAAAGCCCAAGTGCTCAGTGAGAAAGAAAAGGAATTCTCCAAAAAGGTGACCCAGAACTTTTTGTAAAAAACAAAATAAAACGGGCTGGCAGGTGGCATAGTGGTTAGCAGTGCTGGAATCTCACATGGCTGACCACGGTTCAAGTCCTGGATCTGGCAGCTTGCTTTTTCACTTTTCTACTTTCTCACTTTCCAACTTTCTCACTCTCTCTCACTCTGTCCTTCTCTGGTCAGATTAAAATAAAATAAAATAAATAATATAATTATTTAAAATAAAAAGATAAAACAATGGGACCAGCATGTGGCATAGTGGTTAAAGTGTTGGACTTCCACATGGCCGATCATGGTTTGAGTTCTGGACCTGGCAGCTTCAAATTTATGCTAGACACGTGTGAGTGTGTGCCCAAAATCCCAGGAGGCGAAGGGATTATGGCATGGCCATCTCCCCTGTGGGGGCCAGTAGGTGGCATGGTGGTTAAGGGTGCCGGGCTCCCACGTGGCCCACCGTGGTTCGAGTCCTGGACCTGGCAGCTTTTTCACTTTATCTCTCTCTTGCTGGTCAAATTTAAATAAATAGATAAATAAAGGTAAATAAAATAATTATTTAAAAAATTTAAAAAGAAAATGTTCATATGTGAGTGACTAGTGTCCTATGAAGAGGCCTAGTAGGCCGTGGCGATGTCTGGTTGGTATAGTATATTTTGAGCACTCATTCATTCACAGGACGTGTGTTTCCTGTGCTTTCTCCATCTCCCCAGCTACTTGTTAAAATAAAATTTGGAAATAATGTTCCCTTACCATCCTCTCACAAGATTGTTTTGGATTTACAGCTGAAGGCAATGGAGGAAGAAGTCCTCGTTAAGAATGGGGAAATTAAAATTCTGCGTGACTCCCTGCATCAGACAGAATCTATTCTAGAGGAACAGAGACGATCACATTTACTCCTAGAGCAAGAGAAAGCCCAAGTGCTCAGTGAGAAAGAAAAGGAATTCTCCAAAAAGGTGACCCAGAACTTTTTGTAAAAAACAAAATAAAACGGGCTGGCAGGTGGCATAGTGGTTAGCAGTGCTGGAATCTCACATGGCTGACCACGGTTCAAGTCCTGGATCTGGCAGCTTGCTTTTTCACTTTTCTACTTTCTCACTTTCCAACTTTCTCACTCTCTCTCACTCTGTCCTTCTCTGGTCAGATTAAAATAAAATAAAATAAATAATATAATTATTTAAAATAAAAAGATAAAACAATGGGACCAGCATGTGGCATAGTGGTTAAAGTGTTGGACTTCCACATGGCCGATCATGGTTTGAGTTCTGGACCTGGCAGCTTCAAATTTATGCTAGACACGTGTGAGTGTGTGCCCAAAATCCCAGGAGGCGAAGGGATTATGGCATGGCCATCTCCCCTGGGGGGGTGATTTCTCACCTTCCCTTTCACCGTCTTTCTCTCTCCCTGGCAAATGCAAACAGCCTATGGCAAAAAAAAAAAGAAAACAAAACAGAAACAGAAACAAAGCCAACGTGTTTCCACCGAGATATGGCACCTTGGCCATCTCGATCTGGGCAGTTTCTATTCATCATACTCGATCACCCCAACCATGGTGAAGATGGGTATTATATTACAGATCAGCTTGGTTTTAGAGTGGCTATCTAAATGGTGAAGCTGGTATTTGAACCCTCACAGACTGCCCTCACAATAGTTAGAGTCAAGTGTTTTTCTAGCGTGCCACGCTGTCTTTCAGGAAGAAAGCTAACGTGGGATGTTTTCGGTTGTTTATATCACAGCAGACCTTCCTATGTATTGTTCACTGGTCTCCTTTACGAGCTTGGACTCACAAGCCCAGGGTGTCTTCGTGTATGTGATGGGGCCATTACAACTGTTGCTTTTGCCTTCCAGCTGCAGTCGTTACAGTCTGAGCTCCAGTTTAAAGATGCAGAGATGAATGAATTAAGGACAAAGCTCCAGAGCAGCGAAAGGGTGAATAAACTGGCTGCTCCCTCCCTCTCCCGTGTCAGGTAATGATGGTGCTGAAGGGACAGTTCCATTTTGCCTGTTTACTAGGAAGCCTCCATGTCCAGTCAGGCTAGCCCTGAAGGATGGCCACTGGGCTGAGAGCCCCTGCTCAGGAGGTCGAAGGTGGCTGGATGAAGCTTGAATGATTTGAGGCATCGCAGCATAAGGCCTGCAGTCCACAAGCACTTCCGTGTGGGGACTTCCTAGACACAATTCTTCAGGACTAGAGGAAGCTGATCATTTTGAGGATGGTCTTTTTTTTTATCTTTTAAGAGAGATTTTTGCTGTAGGGTGCGTGTGCTCGCCAGCGAGACAGAGAGACAGAAAGCAAGAAATCAACCCCCCCCGGGCGGGATGGCCACGCTGCAGTCCCTTCTCCAGTCTCCTCTCAGGATCTTGGGCGTGCACACACATGCACCCAGCATGAGTTTAAGCCACTGGTCCAGGACTTGAACTGTGGTTGACTCTGTGGGAGTCCAGCGATGTAACCTTTACGCCATCTGCTGGTCCTATCCAGTCTTCATATTTATGTAACGTGTTTAATAGAACTGATTTTGCTGTAAGCATGAGTGTATGTCAGTCCCAGGTACTTGGAGTGCGTCTTCTGTTTATTGCCCTGGACTCTTTGTCCAGCAGCCCCCTTGTTTGCTGACAGCTGCACTCAGCTTGTTAATGGGCTGTGTCCTGTCCTCTGCCTGTCTGGACCAGCCTTACGATTTGTTCTGGTATTGGATATTCTTGGCTGCCTTTGCTCCTCATGGACGAGGTGTGAACCTGAGCTCTCCGTGCTTCGCGTAGTCCAGGGGCAGCAGGAGCGCCGAGCACCTGTCCTCTCCTCCTCATGTTGAGCAGAGGCCTCAGCACTCGTGGTTGGAGCAGAGGGCTAAGGCCGCTTCTCCCCTGACCTGGGTGCCGAGGAACCTGCTCGGTCTCTGCACACCTTCTAGTAGACTTGCTCGCCATTGAAAGTCCTCAGATTCAGCCCCCGACTGAAGCAAATAGGTTGTTCCATAGCGAGAAGTTGCTTTGGTGAAATTGGAAATAGTGAAGGAATTATAGCTATATTTTTAAGTGAGCAGAAGTACTTTTCCAGGGACCAGCAGATGGCCTAATGGTTACATTGCTGGACTCCCACGTAGCCAACTGCAGTTGAGTCCCAGACCTAGTGGCTTAAACCTCACACTGGGCGTGTGTGCGTGCCCAAGATCCTGAGAGGAGGATGGAGGAGAAGAGACTGTGGCATCGCCATCCCCTCAAGGGAGTGATTTCTCGCTTTCTATCTCTCTGTCTCTCCAGTGAGTACATGTGCCCTATAGCAAAAATCTCTGGGGACGAGCAGTTAGTGTAATGGCTATGTCACTGGATTCCCATGTAGTCGACTATGGTTTGAGTCTCAGACCCAGTGGCTTAAACTCACGCCAGGTGTGTGTGCACACGTGCCCAAAATCCCGAGAGGAGAATGAAGGAGAAGGGGTTGCAGTGTGGCCATCCCCCCAGGGAATAATTTCTCACTTTCTGTCTCTCTGTGTCTCTCTCTCTGTCTTTCTGGCGAGCACACGTGTCCTATAGCAAAAACCTCTTAAAAAAAAAAAAAAATCTCTGTTAAAAAAAAGGTACTTTTCCAGGGCCAGCAGATGGCATAGTGGTTACCTTGCTACTCTCCCTCATGGCTGAGAACGGTTCGAGGTCCAGACGCAGTAACTTAAAACTCAAACCGAGCCACCATGAATGCCCAAGATCCCAAGGGGAGAAGGGATTATGACGTGGCCATCCTCCCTGGAGACGATTTCTGACTTTCCCTCTCGCTGTCTCTGTCTCTGTCTCTTTCTCTGGCGAGCACATGTACCCTAAGACATAAACCTTTTGAAAAAAAGAAATACTTTTCCAATAATTTGCATCAAAATGTCTTATTTTACACTGCTATCTTGACATAGAATGGCCAGAACAGAACAGAGAAAACCTTTGGTCAGAACATCGAAACATAACAAGTCGAAAGCATGTTAGAAGTTTTGTAACCATTTGAAGTGGTTTTAGCAGAGTCATTGCTTTGCTCTCACAGTTAACTTTCTCAGTCCTAGGAAAAGCCCTTCTGTGGGTGTGAAGCCAGAAGCGTGTTCTACACAATTTGGAAAAACATCCTTCCCTACAAAGGAGTCTTTTAGTGCCCACATGTCCCTTTCCCACCCCTGCCAGGCCGAGCCAGGGTACAAGTCTCTGGTGGGCAGAGAAGGTAAGTCCATCTGTTTGTCATCTATCCATGTTTAACAGATTACCCAAACTGGTGGTTTCAAACAACACTCATGGGGCCAGCAGGTGGCATGGTGGTTGAGGTGCTGGATTCCCACATGGCCAACCGCAGTTCAAGTCCTGGGCCCGCTGCTTATTGTCTGTCTCTCTCTCTTTGCTAAGGGCACATGTCCTATACCAAATTAAAAATAATAATAAGGGGCTGGCAGGTGGCGTGGTGGCTAAGGGCGCTGGACCCCCACATGGCCAACCGCAGTTCAAGTCCCAGATCTGACAACTTACTCTCTATCTCTCTCTTCTCTCTCTCTTGGTTTATCTCTGGTCAAAATTGAAAAATAATGATAGTAAATACATAATTCTTTTTTTTTTGGAGAGGTTTTTGCTATAGGGCGCATGTGTTCGCCAGACAGACAGAGACATAGAGACAGAAAGCAAGAAATCACCCCCTGGGGGGATGGCCACGCCGCAATCCCTTCTCCTCCATTCTCCTCTCGGGATCTTGAGCACGCACGCACACGCGCCTGGCGTGAGTTTTAAGCCACCGGGTCCAGGACGCAAACTGCGGTTGACTATGTGGGAGTCCAGCGACATAGCCATTACGCTAGTTGTTGGTCCCCAATAAATAATTCTTTAAAATAAAATAATAATAATAATAATAAGGGGCCAGCAGGTAGCGTGGTGGTCGGGCTTCTAAATCCCCACGATTGACCATGGTTTGAGTCCCGAACCTGGAGGCTACTTTCTCACTTAAAAAAAGATCCCCACGGCTGCGCCAGCCAGCGGTTAAGGCAGGTGGAGTCCACACGACCCACTGCAGTTCGAGTCCTGGACCTAGCGGCTTGAAACACGCCAGGTGCGTGTGCGTGCATGCCTAAAGCCCCAAGAGGGGACTGGAGGAGGAAAGGGATTTCAGAATGTCCCCACACACACACAGAGTGATTTCTCACTTTCTCTTTTTTCTCTGTCTCTGTCTCTCTCCAGTGAGTATACATGCCCTATAGAAAAATTACAGAAATCATTTTAGAAATAAATACTTCCAAAAAATAACAAAAGAGCACTGCCTGCGTCCCCCTGGTTTCTGGGCAGCAGTTCCGGGCGCAGCTCACCTCTGCTGGACTGGAGCCACCGAAGCAGGTCCAAGGCTAGAGATGTGTTTCGCCGCGCTCGCTCACGTGGCAGCCCCCTAATTCCTGCCCCCGCGGGCCTCTCCGCAGGGCTGCTAGGTGTCCTCGTCCTCTGGTGGATGGCTCCCCAAGCTCACCGACCTGGGGAGCCGACCCCAGAAGTCACGTAGTGTCACTGCCGCCATGCCCTGTCCGTTGGAAACAGGCCCCAGGCCTGGGCTTGGCGTATTCCAGGGCAAGGAAGCTGGGCTGTGCCTTTCCGGGGGAGGTGGGTGGAGGGTTTGCAGGCATATTTGAAAGCTGCCAGTCGGCATCCGCCGGCCACACCAGAGACATAGTGAGTGTGCAGGGGCCTGGACTCCTTCCTAGGCCAGCCTGAGAGGGTGCTGCTGCTTTCCAGAACAGTCGCCTTGCGTCAGGAGGTCTCACTCTGACGGTACTGTGCCCGTCAGTGACACCGACTCTTCCCACCTTTGACCTTTCCAAACCAGGGGCCACCAGACCACGTATGAGAGACGGCAGCCCAGTCACATGTTGGTGTCCGGCAGCTAAAGGGGCAGTGCTGGGTGGTGTCATGATCAGGCTGTGGGGCCCGATGGCCTGGACCACGCTGCTGGGTTTTGGGGCAAGTCCTAACCCTAACCTTTGCACCTCAGTCCCCTCGATGTCAGTGAGAGCCAATGCTAGCGCTCCCGAGGGCTGCTGTGAGGAACACGCGCTGGTCTGTGTCGAGCCCTTGAAACGGTGTCTAACGGTGACGATGTCCCATCACCTCACTGCGAAGGGTTTTGTCTTCGTCTCCTGGCGAGCTGTTACTCAGGAAGGCAGAGATGGGCTCCCTGCTGCTTCAGCTCTTGTTTCGGTCCAGGCTGAAGAAGCCCCAAGCAGGACTCCTGAGAGTTTGAGACTTGTTGCGTCTGAGAGTTTCTGATATGCCCGTGCTTTCGAGCTCAAGCTTTGATTCCCATTCGATCTGGTTTCAGATAAGACTCACAGCCTGAGGGGCGACCTCATAAAGCAAGAAGACGCCCCGAGGAGTCTCATCAACAGCTGGGTGCAGAGCTCGAACACTCAAGGTACCAGAATTCCTGTCCTCCTGCTGGGCCTACGTGGCCCCGACTGCCTCTGCAGTGTGCGGTGGGTTACCTGGGGCGCTGGCCGGGGTCAGCCCCAGGCCGTCCCTCAGAGAGCCAGCGCAGTGGGAGTCTGCGACTCACATAGAAGACGGGAAGGGGCCAGAGCAGGGCTGTCCCAGAGCCTTCTGACAGCTAAGAGGACACCGGCTTCCTCCCTATAGGGAAGGTCTCCCGTGTCAGAACTTTCTAGAGTCTCCTTGTCTTTTGCAGGTTCCATTTTGATAAACTTGCTTCTGAAGCAGCCTCTGACCCCAGGGTCACCCCTCGGTCTCTGCCACCTCCTGAGTGGTTATCCTGAGGCTCCCACTGGCACCCTTCTGCAGCCGTCGGGGTTAGCCAGGTAAGCAGGGGCTTCTGGGAAGGCTGTTGGGGAAGGGGTTTTCGGGAATCCGGGCCTTTTGGGCCCCGGCCAGCCCGGGAGGGCTGTGGGCAGACAGACCAGACAGCCTGGCTGGCGGGCTGCTCGGGCCGACCTCAGCTCCATCCCATACTCACCTGCTTTCTTTTGCCGTCAGCACCTTGGCTGGGATTTCGGGCCTCAGGACTACAGGTTCTCGCGATAGGCCGTTCTCCCTCTCAGCTCTGAGAGAAGCACAGACCCTGGCACTGACTGGGCTGAACCTGATCTCCAGAAACGAAGATTCGGCTGACAGAGACCCAGCAGAGGGAGGCGGAAGGGCCTTCCCGCTGTGCCGGCTGGCCGGCGCCGTGCACCTCCTCCCTCTCGTGCAGCTCTTCATGGGCGCGTACTGCCAGGCACTGCAGGACCTGGCAGCTGCGAAGAGAAGCGGAGCCCCCGGTGACTCGGCGACGCGCCCCTCCTGCGTGAGCTCCGGGGTGGAGGCCAGCCCTGAGGACTCCCTTTGCAACCTGGAGAGCTGCTCTGTGGCCTCGCTCAGCGTCCTCCAGCACCTGGTGTGCCACAGCGCCGCTGTCGTCTGCCTGCTGCTGTCAGGGGTGGAGGTGGCGTCTGCTGTGGGGGCCGGCTGCAGGGTGCACAGGCATGGCCCCAGAGAGGGGGCCTCGGCACCAGCGGAGGCTGCCGAGGACCAGGGACAGCACCCACTGCTGGAGACGCTGC
>NW_006209032.1:1560303-1564191 GCF_000334495.1 Tupaia belangeri chinensis | reverse complement strand
GGGGGCCTCGGCACCAGCGGAGGCTCCCGAGGACCAGGGACAGCACCCACTGCTGGAGACGCTGCTTCACGTCCTGGCGCTCTCTTCTGCAGCGGTGGGTCACTCTCAAGCCGGGGTCCTGAGCCAATGCCTTAAGGTTCTGGTGAAATTAGCAGAAAACGCACCCTCTGCACTCTTGCCCAGGTACAAAGCACATGGCAGTTGGGGCGTGGGTCTTACCCGGCCCTCAGGGCCCTGGGACTTCACTCACCCTGAGCCATCTACACTGCTCGGTCTGGGTTTGGGTTGGTTTGGGCTCTGAGGCTTGGTTCAGGGAGTTCTGAAGTGACAGGAAGTGGAACGAGGTGCTGAGAAGACCAAGGAAGTGGCTTATTTGGGTCAGCTCTGCCTCAGAACAGCAGTCAGGGGTAAGCAAAGGGCACACGAATTAGCCAGGGAATCATAGCCCCTGTGGAAGAGGCTTTTGAACCCGAGCACGGATCAGGTAAAGATCACGCACCTCAAGCACATTTAACTTCAGTGGGAGGGACCTGCAGATGGCATAATGGTTACATTGCTGGACTCCCATGTAGTTGACTGTGGTTCAAATCCTGGACCCGGCAGCTTAAAACTCACACCAGGTGCATGTGTGTGCATGCCCAAAATCCCAAGAGGAGAGTGGAGGAGAAGGGATTGTGGTGTGGCCATTCCCCCAGGGGGTGATTTCTTGCTTTCTATCTCTGGCAAGCACTTGAACCCTATGGCAAAAGCCTCTCTCAAGGAAAAAAAGAAAGAAAGTTTGGTGAGCTCCCACGGAGGTGGAGGGGCGGGGCCTGCCCCCATCACAGGCCCGGCTCTAGTGGGCGTCACGGTTGCGTGCCCCTCTGAGCCTGCGGGAAGTGGTGTAGCGTGGTGACCCAGCTGGTGAATGCGGTCCAAGCTGCGAGGCGGAAGAACCGTCGACACTGTCCAGCCCACTGCCTCGCCCACAGCCCTGTGCCCACCAGGACTCTTCCAAAGGCTGGTTTCTCTGTGGGACGGCTCCCAGGCTGGGCACACCTGTCTTCTCATCTCCGTGCTCAGCACGCCTGCTTCTTAAAGATGCTTCTGGGCCCTGGGTTCCACCTCAATCTTGTGGGTCTGGTCCTGCCTACAGGTGACACTCTGAGCTGGACATAGCACAGCGGCCGGGGCAGGGGGCACACGGCTTGGCCAGGCCTGTCATCCGGGGGCCTGGCAGGGGCCCAGCTCACCACGGCTGATTGTCAAAGGAACGTGTCCCAGGCCCGTGCTTCACCAGTCCCCTTGGTAGGCACTCTCTGTTGCAGGCCTGCTGAGCGTGTCTGTGGGACACGTAGGGGTCCTCTCAGCCACACCCGATGCTCCCTTCCACTGGCCCCACACCTCCACCCTAGCCCGCTGCTAGGGCTCAGTGTTCCCTGAGCAGAGCCCCCGTGCTGAGGCAGGGCAGTTTGAAAGCCCACAGGGAGCACACGGCACAGCCGTCCTGTCACTGACACCATCTTCCACTCAGTCTCTTCAGAACCCTTCCGGCTCACCGCAGAAGCCGAGCCCCGCTTCTGCAGTGTCCTGTGTGCCTCGGAGTGAAAGCTGGCCAGGGCTGCTGCTGGGCCCTAGAGCAGCATGTGATGGGGTCAGGAGGGCTGCGGGCGCAGCTGTTCCCAAGCCTTAGGGAGTCCTTGCCCACGCAGGCTTGTTTCCCTGCCACACCTCTTACAGCCCTTGGGTCCAGGTTTGGCAGGGGCTTTGGGGAAAACAGGTCTCATCCCCACCCTCAGCCAGGTTGGCATGACTGGGGCTCTACATAGAATTATTTTTTACATTTTTGCTATAGGGTACTGCACTCACCAGAGACACAGAGACAGAAAGGTAGAAATCATCCCTTGGGGGATGGCCACACTGCAATCGCTTCTCCATTCTCATCTGGGGATCTTGGGCATGCACCCAGCATGCATTTTAAGCCATCGGGTCTGGGACTCGAACTGCAGTTGACTACGTGGAAGTCTAGCAACATACCGTTGCACCATCTGCTGGTTCGAGAATTTTTTCTTTTTAATTTGCTAGAGGGTGCATGTGCTCTCTGGAGCTGTACAGAAAGCACACACACACACCCATGGAGAATGGTCACACCCAATCCCTCTATTCTCCTTTCAGGATTTTGGGCATGCATGCACACATGCCCAGATTGAGTTTCAAGCTGCTGGCTCCAGGACTTGAACCAGGGTCAGCCATGTGGGAATCGAGCACTTCAACCATTATACCACCAACAGGCATGTTTCTTAAGCCACCTGGCCCAGGACTCAGAACAAGGTAGAGAGGCGGTGTGGGGTCCAGCCATTTCAATCACCACACCACTGGCTGGTCCCAGGACTTCATTTAAAAAAAGAAGTCTCTAATGTGGGCCCGCCCAGGCCTGGTGTTACCTGTGGTGGGCAGGTCAGCAGTGTGACCCCAGGCCTGGTCACTGGCTCTGGCCCACAGTGTACTGTGGAGTGATCACGGGGACTAGGGCCTGAGCCTTCACTGGGGCTGCTGCAACTTAGGGGAGGCCAGCCCTCACCTGGCACAGGGCACCCAGCTGCGGCCTCTGCATGTGCCCAGACACTCGAGTCTGCTCCCCGGCAAGGATGCAGGTCGCACCCTCAGTCTGAATGTCCTGTGCTCACCAGCGAAGGACTGGCTGGCAGTCCAGAGTGACGTGTGGGCATGGCTGCAGGTGGGTCTCAGGAAGCTATGAGCAAGGAAGACCCTCTCCTCCACTAGTCAGGGAATGCCAGTCTTTTCTGGGTACGCACGGGCATGGGGACGCTCCTGCCCCTCAGGCTTCGCCACACGCAGGCAGGGGCAGAGTAGTGAGCCATCTCGGGGCCTGCCTGTCCCCTGCTGCCTGGTGACACGCAGCCCTGTCTTTCAGGCTGCGGTGTGTGTTCCGGGTGCTGCCAGCGTGCCTGGGCCCGGAGACGCCCCTGCCGGGCGTGCTGCTGGCTGCTGAGCTCCTCTCCCTCCTGGCAGACCACGACCAGCTGGCGCCTCAGCTCTGCTCCCGCTCCGGTAAGGGGTAAGGCGGGGCAGGGCGGCTGGGGCAGAGCCAGGGCCCCTGGGGCTCTGCTGCTCACCCAGGCCCTGGGCGAGGGGCCCTGAGTAAGTGCGTCCTTTCCAGAAGGCTGCCTCCTGCTGCTGCTGTACACCTATGTCACCTCACGGCCCGACAAGGCGGCCTCGGACACACAGTGGCTGCAGCTGGAGCAAGAGGTAAAGCCCCTTCCGGCCTGCCCCGAGGGCCGCAGAACCTCCCTCCTCGTTCACCCCGGTAACTAGTTCATCCAGCAGCTGAAGAGGGTACCTCAGTTTGGGGGCTCCACCCTACACAGATGCAGTGCCCAGGACCCCCAGTCTGTCAGCGGGGTTGCCTGCTAATTGTCCATGCCCTGGCCGTGGGGCCTAGTGGCTGGAGGTGGGCCTGGAGGCCAGTGGGCTGTAGGCAAGGCTCAGTACTAGCCCCGGGCCTGTTTTGTGCAGTTGCCGAAGCGAGGGGAGCCCCCGCCCCACGCTGGGTGGGACAGAATGCCATCTCGTTCCAGGCTGTGTGGCTCCTGGCCAAGCTTGGCGTGCGGGGCCCCTCTGTCCCGCTCACAGGCTCCGACTGCCAGTGCAGTGCAGAGGTGAGTGGGGCCTCGCCTGGGTGGCTGGCCGAGCAGGCTGTGTGGGTGCCGGAGGCCAGGCCTCAGCCTGCACCCTCACCCCTAGGTGGTCCGAGCACTCACGGTGATGCTGCACCGACAGTGGCTGGCGGTGCGGAGGGCAGGGGGGCCCCCGAGGACCACGCAGCAGAAGCGGACGGTGCGCTGCGTGCGGGACACGGTGCTGCTGCTGCACGGGCCGGACCCG
>NW_006209032.1:1557766-1558847 GCF_000334495.1 Tupaia belangeri chinensis | reverse complement strand
GCGGAGGGCAGGGGGGCCCCCGAGGACCACGCAGCAGAAGCGGACGGTGCGCTGCGTGCGGGACACGGTGCTGCTGCTGCACGGCCTGTCCCAGAAGGACAAGCTCTTCTCAGTGCACTGCGTGGAGGCCCTGCACCAGTACGACCAGGTGATGCCAGGGGTCGGCATGCTCATCCGAGGGCTCCCTGACGTGACGGACTGTGAAGGTGAGCAGCAGGGCCGCCTGCCCTGCCCTGCCCTGCCCCTGGCCACCCCTGGGTCCTCCCTGACGTTCCTTTCACAGACAGCCACCTGCCGGCTCTCCTCCACTGCCCTCCTCCCTGCCCTGCAGCCTCTCTGGCCCAGAGACGCTCGCTGTCCCACTGCTGTGCTTCTCTGAGCCTGTCGGGCTGCCTTTTGCTCCCATCGGTTGAGTCCGTCTGGCAGAGCCACGGCTTTTCCAGAACCATCCCTGTCTGAATTGCCTTTGTGTCACTTTGCTTGCAGTAGCTGAGGGAGCGAGGCCTGGGCGTGGAAGGGACTGGTTAGTTCCTGCGGGTTCGGGGGAGGGACGGGGGGGCCTCCCCCAGCCCAGCACCGTCGGGCCTTCACCATAGAACCCTCTTCTTCTTGGCCCAGAGGCAGCCCTGGATGACCTCTGTGCCGTGGAGGCCGACGCGGACGATCCAGAGATGGACTGCGGCTAAGGCCGGAGGGTGGCACCACCCGCCGTGCCCGTGGCTCATTAAAGCAGTGGCCGTGGCCAGTGGCCGCCTGGCATGCCCGCAGCCTTGTGTTTCCTGAGTCGGATCTTTAGGCCCCGGTGTGGGGGATGGAGCAGGGCTGGATCCTGGGAGGCTGAACTGTCTTCCTGTCCCTATGGTAACGAATCTGGAGGACAGCCCTGCCCTGCAAGGAATCACCCTGAGTCACCGCTTGGGGCTGGGGCCATGGGAAGAAGCCATTGTGTGGCAGGGGAGGAGGTCCCGGGGCCCTGGCCCAACCAGGAAAGCCTGGGAAAGTGGGGCCCAGGGCTGGGCGCAAAGGGCTACCACAGGGCTGCGGGGGTGGGGGGGATAGGGCTCGAGACCTGGAGCTGGCG
>NW_006209032.1:1553275-1556347 GCF_000334495.1 Tupaia belangeri chinensis | reverse complement strand
GGCCGGCTGGGGAGGGCGGGGCAGGCCAGGCTGCCAAACTGGGCGGGCCTTGCTCACGTGGCCGGCGTGGGGCGGGCGGCCTGACTGAGTTTCACTTCTCGGCGGCCATAGAGACAGCAGGGAGTGCACCCCAACCTTTGCTGCCTGCCAGCTCGGTAAGTGTCGATTCCCAGGGATGGGGCCGAGCGGGGATCCCCAGCCCAGGTGGGCACTGGGGGGCGGGAGCAAGCCATGTGACGAGGGACCCTCCAAGCCAGACAGTAGCACGTGTTTCTCAGGGAAGAGACCCTGTCCTCTCCAACTTCCTGCCCTGAAAACGGGCCCTGAGCTCAGGGCAGGTCTAAGATGTGCTTCTGCCTGCACCCCCCAGATCTTGCTACTGTGCACTCACGTGCCCCCACATGGGCTCCCAAGCCCCGTCCCCGGGGCCCATGCAGACCTTCATCTTCTTGGACCTGGAGGCCACCGGGCTGCCGTTCTCCCAGCCCAGGATCACGGAGCTGTGCCTGCTGGCCGTGCACAGACACGCCCTGGAGAGCACCCCCACCTCCCCGAGGCCACCTTACACGGTGCCCCTGCCACCCCGAGTGGTGGACAAGCTCTCCCTGTGCGTGGCTCCCGGGAAGGCTTGCAGCCCTGCAGCCAGCGAGATCACAGGCCTGAGCACAGCTGTGCTGGAGGCGCACGGGCGCCAGCGCTTCGACAGCAACCTGGCCCACCTGCTCCTAGCCTTCCTGAGGCGCCAGCCACAGCCCTGGTGCCTCGTGGCCCACAACGGGGACCGCTACGACTTCCCCCTGCTCCAGGCAGAGCTGGCTATGCTGGGCCCTGCCAGCACGCTGGACGGCGCCTTCTGTGCGGACAGCATCGCTGCCCTGAAGGCTCTGGAGCGAGCCAGCAGTCCCTCGGAGCGGGGGCAACGGAAGAGCTACAGCCTGGGTAGCGTCTACACCCGGCTGTACGGCCAGGCCCCGCCGGACTCCCACACTGCTGAGGGCGACGTGCTGGCCCTGCTCAGCGTCTGCCAGTGGAAACCCCAAGCCCTGCTGCAGTGGCTGGATGCCCATGCCCGGCCCTTTAGCACTGTCAAGCCCATGTACGAGGTCGCAGCCTCTACTCAGACTGACCCAAGGCCATCTGCTGTCACGGCCACTGCACCCCTGGGCGAAGCCAGCAGCACTGGTCCCAGCCGAGACAGGAGCAGGAGATCCAAGTCCCCTCCAGCAACAGGCCCAGGAGCCCCACCCAGGGAGGGCCTGCTAGCCCCCCTGGGTCTACTGGCCTTCCTGACCTTGGCAATAGCCACGCTGTATGGACTCTCGCTGGCCACACCTGGGCAGTAGCCGAGGAGAAAACCAATAAAGGCCCCCAGAGCACTGAGCGGTCACTCCTACCGTCCTTAGCAGCCTGGGCCTGGGGCTCTGCTCACACTTGGGGACGGGGGAGGGAGCATGGCACAGGGCATGGTCTTGGTCCCTCACTCTCCTGAGCAGGATGGTCAGACATCCGCGCCCGGTACAAGTAGGCAGAAAGGAAAGTGGGTGGAAACGGTACCCAGGCTGTGCCGATCCCAGCAGCCCGCCATGAAGACAGCAACGGCTCCAAATGTTTGCGTTTATTATAAACTCTGCAGACCCGAGCCGCACACACACCGACAGACGCAAAGCTACCAGCTGGGAGACGGACAGGGCAACAGGGAACACCAAGGTCTTCGCGCCGGCCAGAGCTGCCCCACACCCCGGTCCAGACGCTGTGGCCCAGGCGATCCTGGGGTACAGGGAGCGGACATCCGTGAGCCTGGGCTTCAGGGAAGCGGGGACTAACAGCTTGGATTGGGGTTTCAGCCTCACATCAACCATCACACGCATTTTAAACAGAACAGACCAAATGTTTGGCTAAAAACACTGCAGGGAGGAGACCTGAGTGTGTCGGTGGACAGAGGCCGCCCTGCCCACCTGCAGCAGGTTCAGGGCCAGCAAGGGCAGGCATCTCCTGTGGGCATCTAGAAGGAAAGCGGATGTGGTCTGGGTGGCCCCAGGAGGAAGGCGGGCAGACAGCTGTGGGCGGGCAGGTGCGGGGTCTGGCTGAGGCCTTGCCCGAAGGAAGACAGACCCCATGGGGCATGGCTACCAGGAGTAGCAGGGCATCTGCCTGAAGGCTGAGGCTCTGGGCAGACCTAAGCTCCACCTGCAGGGCTGCTGCATGGCCCGGCTGAGGGGCACCCCAAGACCCGGGACGAGCCACGGCCGGGAGCAGAGGTGGCTACTTGGCTGACACCAGGACATGCATCGTGCCCACAGAAAGCTGTGCTAGCCAGCCTGGTGTGACAGGCCTGAGCTGGGCCAGGACTCCCACCCGAGAGTCTGCTGGAGACGGCCAAGTTTTAAGTGAGGAAGAGAACGCTGGTCCCGGCCTGCTCCGGCGAGGACCCTTCCCGCCCTGTCAGTGCAGGAGAGCACGCGCACTCACGCACACGCACGCGCACGGCATCCGGGCAGGGGCCCGCTCAGGGGGCTGCCTTCGGGGGGTCCATGTAGGCCGGGTTGTAAGGAGGCTGGCTGGCAGGGTAGGGTGCGGCCGCACCTCCTGAAAAGAGAGAGGATGCCGGTTGGCTGTGGCAGGTGGGCCGCGTGTCGGGCAGCGGTCTCTGGAGGGGCTGCCCACGGGGCTGGAGAGGGCCAGGGAGCCAGAGGGATACTCACCAGCCACGGTCTCGTGGTAGGCCGGGGGGCCCACGGGCTGGGCCGGGTAGGGCGGTGGGTACTGCGTCGGGTAGGGTGCTGCTGGCATGCCTGGGTGGGGCATGGGGTGGTAGCCCTGGTAGGTCGGCCCCGGGTAGCTGGGTGGCACGCTCACAGGCTGAGGGTAGGGGGCGTGCACCACAGTGGTGGCCGTGGTGGTGACAACCGCTGCAACAGAGTCCAGTCAGGCCCCGCCGCCCCCCTGGGGCTGAGACCTGCCACCCCTCCAGCTTAGCCAAGCAGCCCTGCCCCCTCCCTTGCCCAGCAGGGGCTTGGCCCTGCAGTGGGGCCCTGGGCGGGGGCGGGGGCGGGGGCCTACGGCGCGGGCGGC
>NW_006209032.1:1545578-1553096 GCF_000334495.1 Tupaia belangeri chinensis | reverse complement strand
TGGGTGTGTTGAGTCTGTGAAACCCCCGGCCCGGGAGGGTGCGCAGGCACCCCGCCCTCACATCCTGTTCCCGTCCCGCCGCAGCAGATGGTTATCGAGCTCACGCCACGGCCCACTGCGATCGCGACTCAGAGGTGCGCCACAGACCTGCCCTGGCCTGGGCGCAGGCGGGTGTCAGCTTAAACGACTCCGGAAGCAGCCCCGGCCCTGCCAAGCAAGCTCCCTGCCAGCTCGGGTGCCAGGCCGGTGTTCACACGCATGCCCGCCTCCTGCCTCTGCCCACACGGCCCCTTCACAGCCAGCGCACGGCAGCCGGGGCACCACGGGCCTGAAGGCGGCAGTGCGTTCTGGGAGACAAGCCTCCCTGCCCGCCCAGGCCCTAGGGGAGGGCTTGCACTTAGAAGGCGGCCCCTGGGTGAGGAGGGTCCCAGCCTGACTTCCAAGGTAGACAGCACCCCTTTCCATCCACATCCTGGAGGCCAAGCTTCATCCTACCACCAGGTCGGGGCAAGGGGAACGTACCCAGCAACCCAAACCTGAGCCGCTGCCCCTGCGGGTGCCAGAGGCTCAGGGGGGTGTGGCCCGCCCCCTGCCCTACCCCGCTCTGGGGCCAGGGGCTTTCACCCTGCACCCAGGGGCAGCACCACCTGGGCAGGGCCACACCACAGCCTAGGACAGGTCAGGGCAGGCCTCTACACTCCGGCTCACAGCCATGCCACCAAGCAGCCTCCAGCAGCCACGCAGCCACGCAGCCCGGTAGGGCCATGAGATCACGGGCTCTTTCTGCCCAAGCAGGGTGGGAACAGATGCACTCTCACACACACACGCACACACGCACACGCACACTCAGACACGCGCCCCCCAGGGCATCGCCACCTCCCATGCAAGCTTCCTACCTCTGTATCTCTCTTTCCGTGTCTATCGCACCCACGTGTACACACACACACTCACACACAGAGGATGGCGCTCAAACTCACCCCATGTTAACGTCCACCTTCACCTGGGGGTCTCCTGCACCCCTGGACTTCCCCTTTCCATCATGGGCCACTCAGCTTCAATCTCCTCCCCTTTCCAGGAAAAGGAAATCAAGCCTCCTTGGTCCTCCCTCTGCTGACGTCAGCGGCAGGAAGGACAGACACAGGAGGCCCGGCCACCCTCTTAAAGACACAGGGCAGCCATGAGGGAGCCCACAGGAGGAGGAGCGGCCTTCCCAGGGCCAGCCTGGCCTCTCGAGGCAGCTTGGCCACAGCCTGCCCAGGACAGCTCCCCTGGGGGTCCAAGAGGCACCCCAGCCCAGGTGTGCCCCAACCACACTCTGGCTCACCAGCATCCCGGCCCCGCCCCACCCCTGCCCAAGCCACAAGCCCTGCTCCAGCCAGCAGCGTCGCCCTCCCCACAGCCCCCTGCTCAGATGCCTGCTGTGGCTCCCACCGTCTCGGGCTCCCGCAGGAACTTGCCCTATAACCGCTCACACCGCCCCACCCGTCTGTGCTTCTGGATGTCTGTGACAGCGGCGACGGAAGATGAAAATCTGGGCTGCTTCACCAGTCAGCAAAACTGAACAGTAACGCGAACCTTCATCTTTCACTTAAAATTCAAATAAAACAAAACCCCTTCCTGGACTGGAAGGAGCTCCTTACTGGAGCCTCCAACCCCCCACCTCTGCTCCAGCCACCTGCCCCTCCTCCTGCTTTTGGAAGCCCCCAGCTGCGCCCTCCCTGGGGCTGTCCCGCAGTGCCTGCCTTGTTCCTGCCCCGTGGTCCTCATCTTCCTCCCACCCACGCGCCTGAATCATTCTCAGACCTCAGGGACCCCTTCCCTGACCACGCAGATGAGGTCAGGGCCTTGGGAAATGCTTGGAATTCAATTCCTTTCCACCTCAGTGTTTCTTTTTTCTTTTCTTTTTTTTTTTTTTGGAGAGGTTTATGCCATAGGGCACATGCACTCACCAGAAAGACAATGAGACAGAGAGTCAGAAAGAGAGAAATCACCCCCCCAAGGGGGGATGGCCACACTCCAATCCCTTCTCCTTCATTCTCCTCTCGGAATCTTAAGCACACACGCACACGCGCCAGCATGAATTTAAGCCACCGGGTCCAGGACTCGAACCGCAGTCAACTACATGGGAGTCCAGTGACGTAGCCATTACTCTAACTGCTGGTCTCTCTACCTCAGTTTCTAAACACACACTTCTTTGTGTGCGCATTTGATTAGCTGCATCTTGGGCTGCTTGGGGCCATCACTGTATTTCCGGGCCTGACATACAGTCGTATAGTAGATGCTCAATTAATATCCCACAAGTGAGTGAGTGCCCTGGGGACCCTCGGTAGCTCCCAGCAGGGCAGGCCACAGCAGGCTGCAGCACTAATGGGTCACACCTCCGAGGGGAGAGAACAACTCCCTGGGCTGGTGCTACCCCTCCGATGGAGGAGTCCAAAGGCCAAGTTCCAAAGGCAGCCCAACAGCCCAAGGATGAGGGGACGGGTGGCCAGAGGCGCACAAGCCCAGATGCAGATGCGGAGCATGGCCCGCCTGCATCCCCCGCTGCTCACCCTTGGCCCTGTCTCCAGAGCAGGAACCAGGGCAGCTCCTGCCCCTTTCCACTCCCTGAGCCCTCACCAACCAGGAAGGTCTCCATCCTCCCTTCTCCCCACCACGCCATCTCCACCTCCCACGTGCCTTCTGCCGTCCACCCGGTCCCCTGTCCACTCTCCATCCTCTGAGGGCAGCCAGGGTGACCTTCTCCCCAAAGCTCACTCACCACCTAGACCGTCCACGGTGCCCACCATCCCCAGGGCCAGGCCCTCTCCTAGCTGGGCGTCAGAAACCCCATGGGCCACCTGAAAGCCAAGTCCCAGGGCCTCGGGGCAGGGGGGTGCTCCCTGGGTGTGGAAGGAGGGGTGTGTTGGAGTCTTGGTCTCTGACCAGCCCCAGTATTAAGGACGGGCTCACTGCATGTCACCCACAGACCCTGCCCTGAGCCCGATGTGGCCAGGGAGACCCACAGCCACCCAGATGGGCCAGGACAGGCGCCTGAGCTCCACAAGCCAGGGCCAAGGTCTATTCCTCCCAAGGCTGGGCAGGAGTTCCCTGAAAGACCGAGGTCCGACAGCAGGTGGAAAACCCACGTGCCCACCGACCTGCAGGACCACCACTGTCATCACCCGGGACCAGCACCGTCACCACTGTGGCCAGGGAGACCCACAGCCACCCAGATGGGCCAGGACAGGCGCCTGAGCTCCACAAGCCAGGGCCAAGGTCTATTCCTCCCAAGGCTGGGCAGGAGTTCCCTGAAAGACCGAGGTCCGACAGCAGGTGGAAAACCCACGTGCCCACCGACCTGCAGGACCACCACTGTCATCACCCGGGACCAGCACCGTCACCACCCGGGACCAGCACTGCCACCACCCGGGACCAGCACCGTCACCATCCAGGTGGAAAACCCACGTGCCCACCGACCTGCAGGACCACCACTGTCATCACCCGGGACCAGCACCGTCACCACCCGGGACCAGCACTGCCACCACCCGGGACCAGCACTGTCACCACCCGGGACCAGCACTGTCACCACCCGGGACTACCATCACCAGCCGGGACCAGCACCGTCACCACCCGGGACCAACACTGTCACCACCTGGGACCAGCACCGCCACCACCCGGGACCAGCACCGCCATCACCTGACACCACTCCTGTCACCACTCAGCCCCACGTCACCACTCGCACCACCGTCACCATCCAGGGCCAGCACCGCCACCATCCTGCACCATCGCCAGCATGGCCTGGCACCCACAGTTAGCTCTGCAGCCCGTCACCTTTGCCACCACTGTCACTTCCTCCCATCGGACCCATCAGGCATCCGCACCCCATCCTATCCCCCGTCAGTACGCCCCGGGCCCTCTGTCAGCTCCCGACCCCAGCCGGCCCCGCCAGCACCCAGCGCTACAGTGAGGCCCGCTTCGGACGGGATGAGCACGGTCCCGGAGGTCAGACAGGGTGAGCCGCAGCTTGTCGGGGACCCACCCCCAGGCCTCCCACCTCCCAGCCCGACCTGAGCCCGGCTCCTGGCTGGCCCGCTGGCTCTGCTTACCCTGGCATGGGGTCGCTGTCCAGGTTCGAGCGGAACCTCAGCGCTGAGCCCAGCTGCTCCAGCCCCGCCGCGCACATGCCGAGCGGGCACGAGCTACCACGTCCTGGCAGCGCGCTGGCCCCGAGGCCGGATGTCACACACGCCAGGCTCGGAGCACCGTGCCGCGCATCCCGTCAGGTCTGCAGGACCAGAAAAGCCTGAGGCACAGAGAAGTCTCCGTGGGAGACACACAAGAGAGACACACGCAGGATCTCCTCCAGCCTCAGCAGGAGGGAGCCAGGAGTCAGCAACCACAAGTCTGACGATGGAGGCCAGCCGAGTGGCACGGCGGGCAAGGTGCAGGGCCCTACATTAAAACAAATTAAAAATAATAACAGGGACCAGCAGTTGGCATAATGACTATGTCACTGGACTCCCATGCAGTTGACCGCAGTTCAAGTCCCGGACCCAGTGGCTTAAACTCATGCCGGATGCGTGTGCGTGCGTGCCCAAAATCCCGAGAGAAGAATGGAGGAGGGGTTGCGGCGTGGCCATTCCCCCTGGGGGGTGATTTCTCACTTTCTGTCTTTCTGGCAAGCACACATGCCCTACAGCAAAAACCTCTCCAATAACAATGATAATAATAACAATAAATAAAATTAAACTAAGTCTTTAGAAAGAAAGTGATACAGCAAAGCCCCAAATAAGAAATTCATAAAAGTAAATAGGAAATAAAACAGAGTAACAGCCATTAAAAATAAATAAATAAATAAACACAGGGAACCAGCAGTTAGCGTAATGGCTGTGTCGCTGGACTCCCACGTAGTCGACCGCGGTTCGCGTCCCGGACCCGGTGGCTTAAAACTCACGCCGGGCGCGTGTGCGTGCGTGCCCAAGATCCCGAGAGGAGAATGGAGGAGACGGGATTGCGGCGTGACCATCCCCCCTGGGGGGTGATTTCTCGCTTTCTGTCTCTATGTCTCTGTCTGTCTGGCGAGTGCACACGCCCGATAGCGAAAAACCTCTCAAAAAAAAAACAAAACAGAAGATTAACAAAACCAAAGCTGATAGACCTCTGGCAAGACAAACCAAGAAAAAGGAGAAGAGAAACACAGACTTTAAAAAAATACAGAATAGAAAATAGGAAGTAGCTATAAGCAGAGGTTTTTGAAGTAAACTACTTGCACTTGTGAAAAGGCATTTGGAAACTTGTAGAGGCTTCTGACGCAGACCAGCACAGAAAGCTATCGATGAATTACTGCTAATTGTGTCGGGTGCCTTAATGTTTAAGACAGATTTTTGCGATAGGGTGCCGTGCTTGCCAGAGAGACAGAAAGTGACAAATCACCCCCCGGGGGATGGCCACACCACAACCCCTTCTCCTCCCTTCTCCTCTCGGGATTATGGGCACGCACGCACACGCACCAGGCATGAGTTGTAAGTTGTTGGGTCCAGGACACGAACCGCGGCCCTCTACATGGAAGTCCAGCGACATAGCCATTATGCCATCTGCTGGTGCCCAGATGCCTCAGTGATACAGTGGTTGTTTCTTTTTTGTCTCTTTCTTCCTTTCCTTCTTTTTTAATTGGTCAGAGGGCACCTGTGCTCACTAGGGAAGGAGACACAGAGAGAGGAAGAAAGAAAATACTCCCCACATGTGCGTGAGCAGATCGTAACCCCTTCCCCGTCTCTCCATCCTGCCCAGATCTGGGGCACACAAGCACAGGCTCCTGGAATGTTCTTCAAGCCACCAGGGCTGGGGTTCAACGTGGCTGGCCACATGGGATCCGGCCCCCTTAATCAGCAGGCCATGGAGGCAACTCTGTATTTTTTTTTAAAGGTCTTTTTTAGCAATGAACACTAACATTTAAGGAAAAACGTATATGATGTCTAGGATTTGCTTTAAAACAATCCAGGAAAAAAAAAGTGGGAGCTGCTGGCGACTATGGAAGTGGGTGACGGACACATGGAAGCACTGTTCTCTCTGTTTTTGTAGTTCATTGAAACGTTCCAGAATTAAAAGGGGGAAAGAAAAAAAAGAAAAACATTAGGAACTACTATACCCTAATCCAAAGGACAATCAGTAAAGCCAACGAGAAAAACAGAATTTTTTAAGGGCCTCACCACATCATAATCCACCTCCCCAAGTGAGATTACAGAAGTCCAGACTCTGGATTGGACCAGGAATCGAACCTGGGCCTCCTCTGTGGTTCCGGTTTGCAGGGCACATCTTAGCAGTGTGCTACTGCAACTGGGCCCAAGAAAATACCTGTTTAAAAACCAGTGTGGGGACCAGCAGGTGGTGTGGTGGATGGGCACTGGACACTCCCACATGGCCGATCACGGTTCAGGTCCTGGACCTGGGGACTTGCTTTCTCACTTTCCCACTTTCTCTCTCTCTGTGTCTCTCTGGTAAAATTAAAGAAAATGAATGAATAAATAAAATGAAATAAATCATTCTTTAAAAAAACACAAAACAGTGTGGTGGAGGCCAGCAAGTTACGGCGCTAGATGCCCACACGGCCGATCGTGTTTAGAGTCCCGTCTCCTGGCAGATGTGCCCAGGCCCAAAATATCAGGAGAATGCGGAAAGGACTGAGGCATGGCCACACCCTGTCACTTTCCCTCTCATTGTCTCTGTCTCTCTCCAGGGAGCACACGTGCCCTATGGCAAAAAAAAAAAAAAAAAACTTTAAAAATCCAGTGGTCGGGCACTGGCATGAGCCCCAGGACCTCAGGGGGTGGGGGCAGGGGACTGTGTGACTGACAGCCGTGGAGTGTACCCTCCCCACCCGTCACACGTGCCCTATCATGGATAAAGGCGAGGCAGTCCGAAGGCTTTGGAGCGCGAGGAGACAGCGAAGAACATCTAGAAGGAGCGAGGTTGGCAACGAGCCTGGTACCAAGGTCCTTCTACTCCCGGGGACATTTGCCAGTTTCAGATCGGGGAGCTGAGAGGCTGGGCCACATTTCTGGAAGCTTCAGGAGGCCACAGGGACAGAGACTGGATGGAGAAGCTAGCAGGAGGAGGCCTGGATGGGCCCTATGCACGTGGGCTGAGGCCTGCAAAGCTGTGTCTTTAGAGAAGGGGAAACCGAGCAGATAGTTCGGCCTCTACCCTCCCGGCGACTGCCCCTGGCGGAAGCAACATAAATCCTTCCCAGCAAAGCCCTGAGCTCCAAATTTCTATAACCAATTTGGCAAATGCAACATTAGGCATGCTGTCAAAAAAGTCCAGGAACAGGAGGAGAGTAGACAATGGGAGCAGTAATGATTGGCAATAGAAATACCCGAGGGGAGCCAGCAGCTGGCGTAATGGCTACGTGGCTGGACTCCCACATAGTTGACCACGGCCCGAGTCCTGGACCCGGTGGCTTAAACTCACGCTGGGCACATGTGTGTGCGTGCCCAAGATCCAGGGAGGAGAATAGAGGAGAAGGGACTGCGGCGT
>NW_006209032.1:1542846-1544856 GCF_000334495.1 Tupaia belangeri chinensis | reverse complement strand
AATAAAAATCCCCGGGGGGAGCCAGCAGCTGGCGTAATGGCTACGTGGCTGGACTCCCACATAGTTGACCACGGCCCGAGTCCTGGACCCGGTGGCTTAAACTCACGCTGGGCACATGTGTGTGCGTGCCCAAGATCCAGGGAGGAGAATAGAGGAGAAGGGACTGCGGCGTGACCATCTCTCCAGGGGGTGATTCCTCGCTTTCTGTCTCTCTGTCTCTCTTGTCTTTCTGGCAAGCGAACACACCCTACAGCAAAAACCTCTCAAAAAATAAAAATAAAAAAAGGACATATTTGTAAAAGGTAAGACTCACAAAGGCTGAAAGTACAAAAGAACATGAGGCAGGCTCCAGGGCCTGGGGTCAAGGCAACCAGATAGCCCGTGGTTGATGCCACATTTCGAGTCCCGGACTCGGCCGCTTGAGAAACATGTCAGGTGCATGCGCACGCGTGCCGCAAATCTCGATGGGCTGGGAAGATGGAGTAGATAGAGGGGATTGAGGCGTAACCATTCCTCACGGAGGGTGCTTTCTCCCTCCCCCTCTCCCTCTCTGTCTGTCCGTCTGTCTCTGGTGAGCATGGGCCCTGTGGCAAAATTTTTCAAAAGAACAAGAAAGGAAAGGTGTGGGCTGTCAGGAACCCTGAGTATCGACGTGGATCTGTGTGACCTGGAGGCTCTGCCCCCGTCTATTTCCGGACATTCCTTCCCCGCTCTGTAGACAGGGGGACATCTTGAGGGCCCGCGGCAGGGCCCACGGCAGCAAGACTGTGGACGCACACACGGAGAACGTAGCCACGGCTGCCCAGCCCGCGTGCACGCAGCACCTGCAAAGGTCTTCCAACACCACACTGTAATCCTAAAAAAGCACCCACGAGGAACTAGCAGGTGGCATGGTGGTTAAGGTGCCGGACTACCACATGGCCAACCAAGTTCAAGTCCCAGACCTGGTGTCTTGCTTTCTTATCTTCCCTTTCTCTCTGTCTCTCTTTGGTCAAAGAAAAAGATAATAATAACAACAAATAATGTTTTAAAGATTATTCATTTATTTAATTCCATTTGTTGTTATTTTTTTTAGAGGTTTTTGCTATAGGGCGCGTGCATTTGCGAGAAAGACAGAGAGAGACAGAGAGACAGAAAGCGAGAAATCACCCCCCAAGGGGATGGCCATGCAATCCTTTCTCCTTCATTCTCCTCTCGGGATCTTAGGCACACGCGCCCGGCGTGAGTTTAAGCCACTGGGTCCAGGACTCAAACCGCGGTCGACTACATGGGAGTCCAGCGACATAGCCATTACGCTAACTGCTGGTCCCATTATTATTATTTTTAACTTGACCAGAGAGTGAGAGAAAGCGAAACAAGAAAGCAAGCTACCAGGTCCAGGACTCGAACTCTGGTCAGCCATGTGGGACTCCAATGTATTCAACCACGCCACCTGCTGGCCCAATTTTTTTTTTAAAAAAGTACCCGGAAACAAGGCAGACTTTCCAAGAACCAATGGAAAGGACTGACACGCTCTGCAGACTGGTTACCTGGGGGTGTGTGGGAAGGTCAGGGGAGACTAAAGCAAACGCACATGGTGGGGGCTGGCCAGCCCAGAGCCGGGCCTCACCTGCCCGGAGCTGCGCATTGGGCCCACACCGCCCCCATGCATGGCCAAACCTAAGGGAACAGCGTGGAAACGGAGACACGCCAGGGCTGGACCCTCAGCCCCAGCCCACGAGAGTCTACACCAAGACGCAGGGTAAACTCGGGGGCCACCCAGGCCCAGGGCACTCAGGGCCGAGAGGGTACCTGCATCAATGACACCCGCAAGTGGTGCCCGCCCTGAGGACACGTGAGTACAAGCCCGCACCCTGGGATGAGCCACAAGGCTTGAGGCCGAGGACCTGAAAAACCTGCTCGGCCCCTGGCGAGGTGAGCCGGAGCCCTCAAGGGTGGAGGTGAGAGAGGCAGGTCTGGGGAGTCCACTCTAGGACAGGGGGCTCCCCAAACCTGGCCCAGTGCTCTTTC
>NW_006209032.1:1540821-1542485 GCF_000334495.1 Tupaia belangeri chinensis | reverse complement strand
CTTTCCCTCGCACACACGGCCCCCCGTGCACCCACCTGTCTGCAGGTCCCGCGCAGCTCTGCTCGCTCCACACAAACCTCTTCAGCATGTCCGAGCAGCAGTACTGGTCATCACAGGTGCCACAGCAGAAGTCAGGACAGGACACGGGGGACAGGTCGTGGCCACGGAACGCCACGCACACCTCACCACGGGCTAGGGCAGGACAGACCTGTTCACCTGTGGCCTGCAGGGCCAGTCCCCTGCACCTCCTCCAGAGCAGCCAGCGGGCACAGGTCAGCCATCTCTGAGCCATTCTGGTCACTGGCCACCTCTCCACCCCGGCCACAGCTCCAGCCCACTTTGCCCTCTACCAGGCCACAGTGGAGGTGTCCTAGGTAGGGTCCCCCCTCTGTACCAGCCCGCTGGCCTCTTATGGGAGTGAGGTGGGCTCCCCTCTGCACCCCATCCTCTCAGCTGGCCCTCTGATGGGAGGTGAGCTTCCCTGTGACAGTAGCTGGGCCACACCCGGCTCTCACCTCCCGGGTTCCACCCCTCGGGATTGAGCCTCGGGGGCCAGATGGTACCCAGGGGTACAGACCGGAAGTCTGTGGCCCCAACATGGGAAGGTTCCGGGTGCAAGTACAGAGACTCCCGAGTACACCAGGCACACATGTACCCGTGACCGGGATGTGGTGGCCGGGGGGACTGTGGCATTAGGACCCTATGGGGGTCCCATCTCTCTCTTTCTCCGTCTATCCCTCTCTCTCATTCAGGGAAGAATAAAAACTTTTTGAAAAGACCAAGCCCAGCGTCCTTGAAGCAGGATCGGAACTGCGGACCGCCTCAAAGACCACTCCAGCTTTCCAGCCCTGCCACGGGTTACTCTCCCCCACTCCCTCCTGACCCCGTTCCCTGCCTCCTCTCAACATCTTTGAAGGCCTAGCTCCAGGCCCCTCCTCCAGAAGCTGCCCAAGGCCAGCGGTCACACCCACAGTCACACCTCTGAACGGCTCCAAGCCACCTGGCAGGGACCAGGCTGTGAGCCCTGCAGTCCCAGCCTCATTCGGTCACTGAGTCCCAGCAGCCTCACCAGACCTGTCACACCAGGCCCCCTGGGGCCACTTTGTAGCCAGACAGGGTGGGCGTGCCCGGCGGCCAGGGCTCCCAGGCAGTGGTCCATCACAAGGCTGTCAGGCGGAGCTGGGCCTGGCAACCTCCTTACCAGCCTCAATGCACCAGGTCGTGCTGAGGGAACTGGCTGACAGGAAGTACCAAAAACAGGTCAGCAGGTGGCACAGTGGGTAAAGCACTGGACTTCAACATGTTGCCTGAGGTTCAAGTCCCAGACCTGGGACTTTTTCTCTCTCTTATCAAATTAAAAAATAATAATAATGATGAATAAAATAAAATAATTATTAAAAAAAAAAGTGCTGGGAACCAGCAGTTAGCGTGATGGCTATGTCGCTGGACTCCCACGTAGTTTACCGCAGTTCGCGTCCCGGACCCAGTGGCTTAAAACTCACGCCGGGCGCATGTGCGTGCGTGCCCAAGATCCCAAGAGGAGAATGGAGGAGAAGGGATTGCGGTGTGACCACCCCCCCGGGGGGTGATTTCTCGCTTTCTGTCTCTATGTCTCTCTCTGTCTGGTGAGCGCACGTGCCCTATAGCGAAAAACCTCTCCAAAA
>NW_006209032.1:1539749-1540787 GCF_000334495.1 Tupaia belangeri chinensis | reverse complement strand
CCCAAAAAAAAAAAAAAAAGTGCCAAGAACAGCCAGGGCTTTGGGTGAGAGCAGGCCTCCAGGGGACAAGGCTACAGCCAGATTTTCCCAGTAGGCCAAGAAGGACCCCACAGGGGAGGCCCTGCCTGACAAGGGCCCCAGGACCACAAGAGGTAGGGCAGGAAAGTGCTAAGCCCAGAGGTGTGGCCATGGGGCCTGGAAGCAATGGGCCCAGGCCAGCTGCTCAGCACACACCCTGGGGCTGTGTATACTTCAAGGTCCAGAGACAGCCCCACAGCAACCTCGGACAGAGCTGGTGCCCTGAGGGTGGGAGCTACGCTATGCTATGCTCTTCACGGCTGCAAGCAGAACCCTGCAGAGGCGCCTGCTGCCCACCTGAAAGTGGGTACCGCTCCACAGGGGTCTTCTGGACCAGGACCTGCCACAGCCCAGCCCCAGCCTCTGGGCCTCTGAGCTCTGAGTCCTACACATGCTCTGCAGACCCACAGCTGTGGCCTCACTGGCCTCCATATTGCTCCCCGCCCCGAGGAATTACACCCCATCCTCTCCAGGAAGTCATCGACCCAAAGGGGGCTGTGGCCTCCCTGGCTGGGCAGGGGCTGCTCCAATTCCTGCGCCGAAAAGGCCCCCTCCAGCCCCCGCTCCGGGCCTGTGAGTCACCCGTCTGCAGACAACTCGCATGGCCTTGGTCTCCAGGAACACCAGGGCCATGGAGGCAGGGTCGGGGCTCCCGGCCAGGAAACGGCTGAGAGGGAGGCCTGGGGAGAGGCCAGGCCTCCTGCTGCGGTGGACAGGGACTCCCACCCGGCATCCGGCGACCCCCTGAACTTTGGGAGGGCAGCCCCCGCCGCCCCACCCCAGGACAGAACAAAGGTGGCACCTGCCTGAGGTCGGCAGGGCGGACGGGCCGGGCAAGGGGGTGCCGGGCGGAGGGGCCCAGATGGAAGGGGCGCTGGGGGGCTGGTGCAGCCCGCTCGGTCGGGCGGGGAGGGGACGCGCCTGCCGCCCCGCCCCCAGGCTCACCACCCGGAGGCGGCC
>NW_006209032.1:1538491-1539699 GCF_000334495.1 Tupaia belangeri chinensis | reverse complement strand
CCGCCCGGGAAGGGAGGGGAGGAGGAGGGCAGCGCCCAGGGGGAAGGCGGCGTCCCTCCCCCGGGGCAGCTCCCGGCCGGAGCTCGTGTCTGCGCGGAGACGCCCCGCGGGGTCGCCTTCGCTCCCCGTACTGCTGGGACCCCGGAGGGAATCGCATCGGAACAGGCTCGGGCCCGGCCGCGCCCCGTGCCAGGGCTGGGGAGCGGACAGCGCGGGCGCACACCTGTCGCCCCGCGGACGCTGGGTCCCTTCTGGACGCGCGGTCCTGGGACTTCACAGGACACGCCCTCCGCTGCCCCGAGATGCCACCTTCGTCCGCGTGCTCGTCGCGCCCCAGCCCAGGCAGGCTCACCTGGCTCGGGGCACCTGCGCTGAGGGCGGGGACTGGCCGCTCCCTGGGCACTTCGTAGGCCGCCTCCCCCACGGGCTAGCAGGCTGCCTCTGCGGGCCGGGGTCCAGACAGAGCCAGGGAAACGGGCCTCGCTTTTTACGCCCAGCCTGCCTGCGCGCCCCTCTCCACTCCACTCCACCCGGGAAAGGACTCCCCACTCGCGGGCCCTGCCACCTGAAGGCGCTTCTCACGCCGCAGGTTTCTCACCTGGGCAGGGGACTTTTCTTGGCAAAAAGCAAGACCTGAGGGGACAACTCAGAATGAAGGGCCGAAGGCTAGCCATGTTGGCACACCCTGGGGCAGGATGTGGGCGGGAAGGGGCTCAGAGGGCGCTGAGCCACGCGCCAACACACAGCCGGGCCTCACTCACCTCTGCCTCCCGAGCTGAGCTCTGAAGCCGGCAGCCATGGCCCCCACGCCGCGCAGACGGCCCCCTTGCAGCTTTTCCTCACCTTGCTGCATTCCCTGGGCCCAGCCTGCTGCCTCCCCAGAGCCCCCGTTCTGCACCATCCCTGATCTTGGGGTCTTGTCCCTGCCCTCCCGCCAAACCCCTAAGAGTTGTTGGGCTTACAGGGTTTTATTGTTTCCTTTCTTTGTTTGTTTTTAACAAATAAAAAAGACTTATGGGGGGGCAGCAGTTGGCGTAATGACTATGTGGCTGGACTCCCACGTGGTCGACTGCGGTTCAAGTCCCAGACTCGGTGGCTTAAACTCACTCTGGGCATGTGCGTGTGTGCCCAAGATCCCAAGAAGAGAATGAAGAAGGGATTGCGGTGTGGCCATCCCCCCTGGGGGTGATTTCTCGCTTTCTGTCTCT
>NW_006209032.1:1531416-1537803 GCF_000334495.1 Tupaia belangeri chinensis | reverse complement strand
AAAAAAAAAAAAAAAAAGAGAGAGAGAGAGAAGAAAGAAAGAAAAAGAAAGAAAGAGGCTTATTCCCTTTCCAAGAAAGGAAGAGCCGGGGAGGTCGCACCTAGAGCTGTCCTTTCTCACCTCCCGTCCCTGCCGTTAGACCTTAGGTGGGCGACACCTTAGGTGGGACGCCGTTGTTCGCTCGCGCAGCCCAAGTGAGACATTGGTAAGGCACCGCCATTCGGTGACCTCTGACGTGTACCCGCACCACTCCCTAATGGCGAGGCGGGCAGACAGCATACCTCGCTGCCCAACCACGGTAAGAAACTGGACACGCCCGGTGGGCTATAAAACCAGGGCCTCCACAGACGCTGCTCGGGACCTTCACTGGTCATTCTGGGCGGCCAGAGCGGACTCTTCCCCGAGGACAGAGGGAAAGCGAGGGCAAGCGAGGTCCAGGACTCCACCGCAGTCAGCCGCGTGGGAGTCGAGCGCCCTTAACCAAAGCCACCTGGTGGCCTCCAGAGTTTAGAATTTAGTGGTGAGTTTTCCCCTTGGTCTGACCCAGAAAGGCGGGCCATGTGGGAGCAGGGGCTTGTAGGTTGTAGGTAGGTTTCCAGTTTTTAGGTCGGTGATTAGATAAGAAAGGTTGCTGAGGTCAGAAAAGGATGTACTTTAACTGCGAGAGGAGGCTTAATGTACCTCACAAAGACGCCATGCCCCGGGCAGGTGTGGGAAGGGTCCAGGTGGTCCCGGAATGTGTGTGGGCGTGGCTCCCTCCAGGCCCTCTGGAGAGACTTTGGGAAATAGGAAAAAGCAGTCAGACTTCTGGCCACAACTATTATTACTTTTTAAAATGTTATTTATTTATTCATTTATTTTAACTTGACCAGAGAGAAAGAGAGAGAAAGAGAGTGAGAAAGCAAGCCACCAGGTCCAGGACTCGAACAGTGGCCAGCCACGTGGGAGTATCCAGCCTTACCCACCTCGTCACCTGCTGGTCCCCTTATCTTTTAAATTAGCAATAGGCCCTGTGTGCTCGCCCGAGAAGAAAGGCAGGAAGCCAGCGGCCAGGTCTGAGCCTCAGAGGCCAGGTCTCAGCCTCAGGCCGTGGTTAGCCATTTGGGAATCCAGTGCCCCAACCACCACGCCACCTGCTGGTCCCGGGAAGATAGGTTTTAAATTAAAATCTAAAGGTGGTAACCTCGTGGTTAAGGGAGCCGATCTCACTCGACTTTCATCCTGGGTTCGAGTCCCAGTGTGTGCTTGTGTGTGTACCCAAAATCTCAACAGAATGGAGGAGGGATTGGGGTGCAGCCCTCCCCCCGGGGCATGATTTCTCACTGTCTCTATTTCTCTCGCTCTCGCTCTCTCTGGCGAGTGCACATGCCTTATAACGAGACAAACAACCACACATGGCCTGTGTGTCCTGTTAGGCCGAATTAGCATATGTTAGGCTGAGTGAGTATAAGCCGATTTGGCAGAATTAGCATATGTACATATGCTAATTCGGCCTAACAGTCCCCAAATCTCGACTAGTGTGGGAAGGACGGAGAAGGGATTGCGGCCTACCCATCCTCCATTGGGGGCTGTTTCATAGTCCCCACCCCTATCTCCAGCAAATGCACGTACACGGTGAAGGGAGATTCCCTGGGGGCAGGCAGCAGGTGGCCGGTGGGGAAGTCACTGGACTCACCGGGCCGACCACGTTTGAATCCCGGACCTGGCGGCTTATTTTCTCCCTCTCCCTCTCTCTTTCTCGCTGACGACTATAGCAAGCTAAGTAATAATAATAAATTAAATGAAATAGGAAAATCATGCTAATGTGATGGCAGCTTCTACCCACCAGGAGGGGTGGGTGAGCTTCCTCGTGGGGGCTGGGCTATACTTCCGGCTCCATCCCCCAAACTTCAAGGAGAAGGGATTGTGGCATGGTCATCCCCCCAGGGGGTGACTTCAGTGTCTCTCCCTCTCTCTCTCTCAAGCCATGTGTCCTATAACAAGAGGGGCAGCGGGAGGGCTGGCAGGCTGGTTCCATAACCTAGTGGCTTAGGGTACCTGACCCCCCAGAAAAAAAAAAAAAAAAAGAGAGAGAGAGAGAAGAAAGAAAGAAAAAGAAAGAAAGAGGCTTATTCCCTTTCCAAGAAAGGAAGAGCCGGGGAGGTCGCACCTAGAGCTGTCCTTTCTCACCTCCCGTCCCTGCCGTTAGACCTTAGGTGGGCGACACCTTAGGTGGGACGCCGTTGTTCGCTCGCGCAGCCCAAGTGAGACATTGGTAAGGCACCGCCATTCGGTGACCTCTGACGTGTACCCGCACCACTCCCTAATGGCGAGGCGGGCAGACAGCATACCTCGCTGCCCAACCACGGTAAGAAACTGGACACGCCCGGTGGGCTATAAAACCAGGGCCTCCACAGACGCTGCTCGGGACCTTCACTGGTCATTCTGGGCGGCCAGAGCGGACTCTTCCCCGAGGACAGAGGGAAAGCGAGGGCAAGCGAGGTCCAGGACTCCACCGCAGTCAGCCGCGTGGGAGTCGAGCGCCCTTAACCAAAGCCACCTGGTGGCCTCCAGAGTTTAGAATTTAGTGGTGAGTTTTCCCCTTGGTCTGACCCAGAAAGGCGGGCCATGTGGGAGCAGGGGCTTGTAGGTTGTAGGTAGGTTTCCAGTTTTTAGGTCGGTGATTAGATAAGAAAGGTTGCTGAGGTCAGAAAAGGATGTACTTTAACTGCGAGAGGAGGCTTAATGTACCTCACAAAGACGCCATGCCCCGGGCAGGTGTGGGAAGGGTCCAGGTGGTCCCGGAATGTGTGTGGGCGTGGCTCCCTCCAGGCCCTCTGGAGAGACTTTGGGAAATAGGAAAAAGCAGTCAGACTTCTGGCCACAACTATTATTACTTTTTAAAATGTTATTTATTTATTCATTTATTTTAACTTGACCAGAGAGAAAGAGAGAGAAAGAGAGTGAGAAAGCAAGCCACCAGGTCCAGGACTCGAACAGTGGCCAGCCACGTGGGAGTATCCAGCCTTACCCACCTCGTCACCTGCTGGTCCCCTTATCTTTTAAATTAGCAATAGGCCCTGTGTGCTCGCCCGAGAAGAAAGGCAGGAAGCCAGCGGCCAGGTCTGAGCCTCAGAGGCCAGGTCTCAGCCTCAGGCCGTGGTTAGCCATTTGGGAATCCAGTGCCCCAACCACCACGCCACCTGCTGGTCCCGGGAAGATAGGTTTTAAATTAAAATCTAAAGGTGGTAACCTCGTGGTTAAGGGAGCCGATCTCACTCGACTTTCATCCTGGGTTCGAGTCCCAGTGTGTGCTTGTGTGTGTACCCAAAATCTCAACAGAATGGAGGAGGGATTGGGGTGCAGCCCTCCCCCCGGGGCATGATTTCTCACTGTCTCTATTTCTCTCGCTCTCGCTCTCTCTGGCGAGTGCACATGCCTTATAACGAGACAAACAACCACACATGGCCTGTGTGTCCTGTTAGGCCGAATTAGCATATGTTAGGCTGAGTGAGTATAAGCCGATTTGGCAGAATTAGCATATGTACATATGCTAATTCGGCCTAACAGTCCCCAAATCTCGACTAGTGTGGGAAGGACGGAGAAGGGATTGCGGCCTACCCATCCTCCATTGGGGGCTGTTTCATAGTCCCCACCCCTATCTCCAGCAAATGCACGTACACGGTGAAGGGAGATTCCCTGGGGGCAGGCAGCAGGTGGCCGGTGGGGAAGTCACTGGACTCACCGGGCCGACCACGTTTGAATCCCGGACCTGGCGGCTTATTTTCTCCCTCTCCCTCTCTCTTTCTCGCTGACGACTATAGCAAGCTAAGTAATAATAATAAATTAAATGAAATAGGAAAATCATGCTAATGTGATGGCAGCTTCTACCCACCAGGAGGGGTGGGTGAGCTTCCTCGTGGGGGCTGGGCTATACTTCCGGCTCCATCCCCCAAACTTCAAGGAGAAGGGATTGTGGCATGGTCATCCCCCCAGGGGGTGACTTCAGTGTCTCTCCCTCTCTCTCTCTCAAGCCATGTGTCCTATAACAAGAGGGGCAGCGGGAGGGCTGGCAGGCTGGTTCCATAACCTAGTGGCTTAGGGTACCTGACCCCCCAGAGCAAAGGCAGCCTGAGGCCAGGGCACACGTGCCTGAGAGAGGGGAAGGGCCTGCGCTTGACAGTGCCCCACAGAGTGCTTCGTCCCTGTCTGATCTGTCTCTGGGTCTCTCTGGTAAGCACAGGTAGCCTCTAGCAAATTAAAAAATAAAATAAAAGGGGCCAGCAGGTGGCATGGTGGTGAAGGTGCTGGACTCCCATGTAGTCGACCAAGGTTCGAGCCTCAAACCCTGCAGCTTGCTTTCTCACTTTCCCTCTCTCTGTCCCTGTCTTATCAAATTAAAATAAATAAATAAGGTTAAATTTAAAAAATCAATGGCGCTGGGACCAGCAGTTGGCATAATGGCTATGTCGCTGGACTCCCACGTAGTCGACCACAGTTCGAGTCCCAGACCCGGTGGCTTAAACTCAGGCCAGGCGTGTGTGCGTGTGTGCCCAAGATCCCGAGAGGAGAATGGAGGAGAAGGGATTGCGGCGTGGCCATCCCCTCTGGGGGGTGATTTCTCACTTTCTGTCTCTCTGTCTCTTTCTGTCTCTCTGGGGAGTACACACGCCCTATAACAAAAACCTCTCAAAAAACAAGGTGCTGAAACTGTGTCTGCAGCAGTATCCTGTTCTATCCACACGTCCTCTGATCCAGACCCCGAGATGCTACAAAACTCCTCAGCATGACAATGACATGACTGTCATGTACCTGAAGAAGGAGGCTGAGTGTTCTATTTCATTTCTCTGCTGAGGAAGTCGGCTGCCCCCCAGCTCAGCACCCAGAGGCAGGCCGGCCCCCCCCCTCCCCCGGGTTGGGGTGGGCAGTCACACCTGAGCCCTGCTGCCTCTCCTCTGACCCCAGAGGGCAAGTGGAAGGCAGAACCCTGGCTGCCGGCCACACCCCGGCACGCGGCCACAGCCACCGCTGCCCGCCCCACTGGGACAGGCACAGGCGGGCACCCGTCCCCCCGCCCCTGCTGCGCCCACGGAGAAGCATGGCCAGTCCCAATGAGGCTCTGAGGCATGGGAAGGGAAACGCTGCCCTGGCACCACCTGCCCCACCCAGGACGGGTGACAAAGCAGCCCCGGACGGGCAGCAGGTGGAGTCCTGGGCCAGCAGTTTGGTTCGAGAAACAAAATCCCAAGAGTGGAGGGGAAGGGACTGCAGCACGGCCTCCCCCCTTCCCCCAGGGGGTGCTTCCCCGCTCTCCTTCTCTCTCTGTCTTGCTCTCTGTCTTCCTCCAGCGAATTACTCACCCCATAGCAATTTTTTAAAAAAGAAATAAAGTAAGTGCAAGCCAATGTGCCTCCACCCAGAGCCTCACCAGTCCTCCATCCTCAGCCTGGGCCTTGGCCTACTCCCCAAAGACGCCATGAGGGACCCACATTTCCAGGGGCCTCAGAGACTGCCCGCAGCCGGGCTCCACTCCAGATACCCCACCCCCATCGGCCTCTTGCTCAGAGACCAGGGCCCAGCACCCCAGGTCAGCCCTGTGCTCACCGTGCGTGCAGGCCCAGGGCAACCCAGTTCCTTGCATCGCAGGCCAAGCAGGGGACCAGAGCCAGCCATGGAGCCGGCAAGGAAGACCCCACTCTGGGCATCCACAGGGCCGGCAGGAAGGACGCCGCGCACTGGAGCCCTGGCTACGGAAAGACCTGAAACGACTGGTTTGTTAAAAAGGATTTATTGCAAAGAATGCCGGACACAGTGTGATGTGTGGCCCTAACCCAACGCATCCGCCCCACATAGCAGCGACGTCTGCAGCCGGGCATGTCCCGCGCCCACGGCCACTGGGAGCCGGGCCTGCTGCAGCCTGGCCCAGGCAGAGCCCACTCCTGGAGGGGCAGGGGAGGGGTGGCCCCCCGACGGTCGGACCCCAGGCTTCCATCTGCCCATCCCTCCATGTGCAGACATCAGATGTGTCCACCTGCTGGCGAGGGACCCGCTACAGCGAACAAGTGAGCCTGTCCCAGTGACAAGTCGTGGAGTCCGGGGGACATGAGCAAAACTGCCATGCCCAGTCCTCTGGCTCTAGTGACTGGGAGGCTCCCGCCCCAGTGCCAGCCTGGCCATCTCCCTGCTTTCCTTGTCCTCAGCTGCCACAGTCCACCAGGGCGAGGGACTGACAGCCGGGCCCGGAAGACGACGTCTTGCAGGGGCAGGGGGCACCCGGGTGCTGGAGAGTGTGGGCCGCTTGGCCAGGCACAGGCCAGGAAAGGTTCCCAGTGCAAAGCAGCCTCAGGGCACCCAAGGGCAAGCCCGGACCTGCCGGCCAGTCTGCCCGCCAGAGGGGAGGGCGAAGGG
>NW_006209032.1:1529597-1531402 GCF_000334495.1 Tupaia belangeri chinensis | reverse complement strand
GCCCCCCCCCCCTGCCTCTCTGCACCCGAGAGGTCTCAGGGGTGTGACAGACGCCGCACCTGGCATGGCTGTTCCCACCAGGCTCAGCTCCTCAGAGCGTGCGGCTGGGAGGGCCTCCCTGAGCCAGGCAGCCTCTGG
The DNA here is from genome assembly GCF_000334495.1 of Tupaia belangeri chinensis. Lineage (NCBI taxonomy): Eukaryota > Metazoa > Chordata > Mammalia > Scandentia > Tupaiidae > Tupaia > Tupaia belangeri. Next base: position 1,531,264 of record NW_006209032.1, on the reverse strand, counting down.
GCTGTGTCCTCGCCCTCCCTCAGCCCCAGTGGAGGGCAGCAAACACTGGACGGTTTATAGGACCGCAGCCAGGTTTCCAGAACCACTCATGGCAAAGGTGTCTGCCACCAGGGCGCATTCCTGCGTGGACAGAGCGGCAACAGGCGAAAGGATGCCTCCTCCAGGCTGGCTGCCTCGTGTGCTCAGCTGGGAAGGGGCATGGGACCACAGCCTGTCCCGTGAGCACTTTGGTGTGAGCACCGGGAGGGTGACTCGTCCAATCGTCCCGGCTGTGGGTGAGAGTGGCTGGCAAGGGGTGCCGGGTATGCCCGTATACGTGCACCTGGTCGGGAGGGGCGGCCGCAAACGCAGTCCTCCCTGCCAGCATCTGTCCATCACGCTGTGCTGAAGGGACCACTGCTCTCATTAGTGCTCACAGACACAGGCGCGGACCCAGGGGCCTGGCCAGGGACTGCCCACGAGGCGTCCACCTCCAGCCTGGGGCAAGGAAGGGCAGGGAGGGCTCTCCCCCGAGGCAGAGGAAGCTCAGGGCTCCCTGAAGACCTGGCCTTTGGCTCAGGAAGTGGCCACAGGCCACAGAGAGGACAGTAGAGGCCGAGGAGGCCGCCAGGTCCATCAGCAGTAGGGACATCATGAAGCGTGCGGTTGGTTCCAGGCCATGGCTCAGGCTTCGCAGGGCCGGCGAGCAGCGAGCACGTGGGGCTGCAGGGCCCGGCCCTCCCCTGCCGCGGGGCACGCGCCAGGCCAGTCCCTGTAGCTCAGGGGGCCCACGCAGCTGGCTGTGGAGGGAGGCTGGGCGCGGCTGGGGACGGGAGCCCTCCACGGTGACTGTCACACAGTGCAGGGGACCTGGAGTGACGCGCCCACAGATGGATGCCCACCCGGGGGGCACAGTGGAGACACGGTTACTGGTGCGCGGGGACCGTGACGAGGGCTTCCTCCGGAGGCCTGGAGATGTCGACATTCTGCGGGGCAGAGAGCACCGCGCGTCACCCTGTGGCGGCCGGACCCGGCACTGCGCGTCACCCTGCAGCGGGCCTCCCACGTCGGCCTCCTCCTCGCCAGGGCTCGGCCGCAGCCTCGCCTGGAGCTCCGGCAGGACTCTGCCCAGCCTTCCCGACAGCGCGGTGTCAAGCACAGTGTGACCCCAGCAGGTGAACGGACGGGAGAGCAAGATGGAGGCAGGGTGCTGCCCGGCCCCCACTCTGTGGCAGATCAGGGGTCCCCACCCCCCCGTCTCAGCGCTGGGTTGGCTGGGGACAGACCCTGGCTTGGGGCCTGCGTGCTCATCAGTGAGGCCGGGGCCCAGCTCCTGGGGTGCTTCCTTCTGTGTCGGTGACAAGTGGCACATGTAGCCCCAGCTCCCTGTGGACATCTGGCCTGACCCTCCGGCTGGAGTACGGTCCCCTGGAGCCCGCGGCTATGGACGGCCTGGAATAGGGACCTGAGGCATCCCTCAGTCTGTGAAGCGGTCTCTGTGGCCCCAACCCCAGTGGCTGCCCTCCATTGTGGGCCCTCGGGGCCCAGGAGCAGTTGTCACCAACCTAGATGTGGCCTGCACACCAGGACGCGGCCCTGCCCAGCGCTGGGCTCACGCACTGGCCGTGGAATTGAAGGGGTGGTGCAGTTCTCACTGAGACAGCCTGTCCCCGTGGCGGGGCGGTCAG
>NW_006209032.1:1520982-1529197 GCF_000334495.1 Tupaia belangeri chinensis | reverse complement strand
CGGGGGGGGGGCGAACAGAGGCGGGAAGAGGGACTGGCAGCCACACGACAACCATGGATAGGCGGGGAAGCCCCAGAGGCTGCCAGGCCCACCGGCCCCCTCTCGCCATTGCCCTGCCCATGCCGGGTGCCCAGGGTCATCTGTTAGGACAGGCCTGTCCCCCGGACCTGAGGTGCTCCCGGCATGCACAGGTGCTCCCAGCAAAGGGGACAGGGGCCTGTGCGGGGACGGGTCCTAGCTGGGAAGAAACAGGACACACCCGCATCTATGCCTGTGGGACTCAAGGCTGTGGGGCTGCAGGGGTGCAGGGTCTGCCTTATGTTGGGGGAACAGAATGACTGTGGCCTCAGGAGGCTTCTGGGTGTGGTGCGCTCTGGACCAGGGGCCCAGCTGGGAAGCCCTGCCCTTGGCCTTGTGGGAGAGGAAGCCAGCCCTGGGCTGGGCATTGAGAGGGCTCTGGGTGACACTGGAAGGAGCTCTGACTTGGCACATGGTGGGTAGTGGCCACTCTTCTGGAGGATGGTCCGTGCCTGAGCAGAGGCCCCTCCGCATCTACAGGGCCCTTTGCCCAACAAGACACGCCACCTTCCCATTGTCAGAGGGGCCCCAGGACACAAGAGGCTCAGAGGCCTGGGGAGGCCTGGGCCGGGCACGGCATGGAAGGAGCCCTGGCTGCCCCAGGTAGGACTCCGGCCTCTTCTGCACCCTTTCTGGCTCAGACCTTCACATGGGCTGCTGGGAGCCACACGGCTCCTCAAGTCATGAGAGCCAGCTCCACCCCAGCTCGGGTGCTGCCTGGCCCAGCAGCCTGGCTCTGAGACTTTGCCACCCCAAGGCAGCTGTCCAGGAAGGCTAACCCAGAGCCTCCCCGCTCCATCCTGCTGGAGGAGCCTGACCCTGGCAAAAGCCCCAGCCCCCTCTCACGGGTACCCACCGCACATGCACACCACCCAACAGGGGCCCCGTGGCACCTGAGGCCGGTCCCGGTGTGTGTTCACGGCCGGTACGTGCAGAAAGATGGACTCCACTTTACAGCCTGCAAGGGGACATGCCATCTGTTCCCCTCCTGAAGCCGCTGGGGCCCAGGGGACAGGGTGCTCCCCACTCTGGGGGTGCTGCAGCCCTCCCCTCGTCCTTCCAGCTCAGGTGCCTCTGGGAGCCCCACGAAGAGCAGGGGGCACCCTGCTGGACCTGTGTTCATCCACGTATGGCTCAGACAGGGCCACATAGAAGCCCCAGCTGCCTCCCCATGGCCTACGCCCAACATGGGGTCATGGACTCCCACAGACTCCAGCCCTGACCCTCCCACACCGAGCCATGCCACATGGGCATCGCACGATGGGGACGAGGGGGTCAGCTGCCACGACTTCTGAGTCCACTCCCAAGGGCCCTGGGCTGAGAGCAAGGCTCAGAGGCCAGGGAGACGGGCAAGCAGCCAGAGACAGAGGAGGGACTCGAACTCCCTGCACAGAAGAATGTAAGGTCTGGCCTTGGGGACTGGGAGCTCTGTGGGGGTTTTGGTAAAACCAGTAGAAAAGCCTTCACACAGGTGGGTGATGGCTGAGCAGAGGCCACGGAGGCTTCCTGTGGTCACACACACTTTCTAACCACAAACTTCAAAAGCAAATGGGGGGCCAGTAGGTGGTGTGGCGGTTACAGCACTGGACTCCCACATGGCCGACGGTGGTTCAAGTCCCTGACCTGGTGGCTTGCTTTCTCACCTCCTCTCTCTCTGTGGTGAGTGCACATGCCCTATAGCAGATTTAAAAATAATAAGTAAAATTAATAAATAATCCTTGGGGGGGAAGCACGTTGGAAAAGGTAGTGGGGTGGAGAGAGCAGAGCAGGCTCCCGGGGCATTTCCAGGCCTCGCGGAAGACTGTGGAGCCCCCACCCGGGTCCAGGTGCAGGCACTTCCTCACCGTACGCCACCGGGGTCAGCTTCAGGACCGTGTGCAGCGGACACTTGAGGTAGGGCAGCTGTTCTGTGGACACAGAAGGGGAGGGCTGGCACGCCAGGGACACCCGAGTGACAGTCCCCCTCGGCCCCTCACGCGCGCCCCCAGCTCCCCAGGGCCGACCTGCAGCCTTGTCGAGGAAGTAGGCCAGGAGGCAGCGCATCACGGCCTGGTGACAGATGACCAGCACGTTCTCCTGCCTCTCCAGCTCCATGATGACGGGCTCCAGCCGCTGCACCAGGTCCTCGTAGGACTGCGGGAGCGAGTGGGGGCAGTGAGGCCTGCTGGGCGGTGCGCTGCCCCCCCACCCTGAGGGCAGACGCAGGGCTGTGACAGCTGGCTAGAGAAGGAACTGGGGGTTGGGGCCACCTCACATCCTAGGGCCAGGTCCTGCTGGGACTGACGGGCAGAGCTAGGCCTCGGTTCCCATCCCAAGGGGCCACCTCTGTGCTCACCCAGGGGGACCTGCACTGAACCCTCTGCTGTGGCATTGACAAGCTGGGCCCACCAACTGCGAGCCCACCTCCCTTCCAGACCACAGCAGCCAGCCAGCCGGGGGACGGGGCAAGTGCCCTGGACCCCCCTCTCCTGGAGGGCAACCCTCAAAAACCCCCCGGGTTGGGGCCAGCAGGTGGCACAGTGGTGAAGGCGCTGGACTCCCACACGGCTGACCGCAGTCTGAGTCCTGGACCTGGCAGCTTAAGACTCACACCAGGATTGAATGTGAGCATGCCCAGAGTCCCAAGAGGAGAGTGGAGAAGGGACTGCGGCATGGCCATCCTCCCCGGGGGTGATTTCACACTTTCTCTCTCTCTGTGTCTCCTGTGAGTGCACACACCCTATAGCAGAAATCTCTCCTTAGGAAAAAAAAAAAAGCCAGGTTTCCAGGAACTATTCAATAGCTCAGGTCTCTGCCCTGCAAGCTCAGGCCCCTGCTGGTCGTGGGCCGAGCCCTCAGCCTGGTGGGTGTACACAGGCCTGAGCCCGGGGCCTTCACCCCCTGCACTCACGAACATCTTTCAGAAGGAAAGCCTAGAGCGAGTCTGCCCCACACTTGGACCAGGGAGCAGTCCCTATGCACTTGAGCGGGCCATGGGCGTCCTGGGTCCTCCAAGCCTGGGGCTTTAGTAACTATCATTTTACTTCTTTAAGAGAGATTTTTGCTATAGGGTGTGAGCACTCCCTGGAGGGGTAGAGACAGAGAGAGAGAAAGAAAGCGAGAAATCACCCCCTGGGGGGATGGCCACACACCACGATCCCTTCTCCTCCATTCTCCTCTCGGGATCCTGGGCACGCACGCACATGCGCCTGGTGTGAGCTTTAACCCACCCAGTCCGGAACTCGAACCAGGGCCGACCACGTGGGAGTCCAGCGATGTAACCATTACAGCATCTGCTGGTCCCCAGCAACTGTAATTTCCAGGCCAACTGTCCTCCCTTCTCCTCTCTGTTACCTGGGCTGGTGGTGAACCTGAACCCGCCCTTCAGTGATGTGGGGTGTCAGTGCTACCCGGAGCCCTCCTGCCCCGAGACGCGGCACAGTGTCTGTGCGCCTGGCACTGGGGCGGGAATCTTCCACAGGGTACACGCACGAGCACACGGCTGGGCGAACCTGTGGCTGTGCGCTCGCGTGTCCGTGGGCACATCTGTATTTGGCCACTGCCCCAGGCCACCTCCTGGAAGGGGGAGGAGACTCTGGGTCAAAGGTGGCCAGTTCCTGCCCAGGGAGCTGCTGAGGGATGGTGACAGGGGCAGGAGGCTCACGGTGGCCACGGCTCGTCTGGGGGAGGCCCCCTGGGTCTGGAGCCAGGGCTGGCAGTGGTGCCTGGGCCAGATGGGCACAGAGGACGGGATCACCCTGTCCTGGGGAGTACCCAGAGGGAGGCAGAAGGCGGGGGCAGGGCATGGGCGATCTGAGGCCCAAGATCAGGCCTGGACGGTGGCCCTGAAGGGCTGACAGCTCCCCAAGGAGGGAGCTGGCCTGGGGACTCCAGGGGACTGGCGCTGTCTCTCAGGGTCCCCGGAAAACCCAATCCCAGAGCCAGGACCACTGGGCTCAGGCTCTGCCCTTCTTGGTCCCTGCCTGGAGGAGGAAAGGGTGAGATGGAGACCATGACTGGCGGGTCTCGGGGACAGAAGCTGCCACCCCAGGAGGGGACTGAGGCCTGGGCCACAGAGCTGACTAGGGTGGAGGCAAGATCCCCACTCCCACGGCCGGCCTCCGAGGCCAGGCCCCTCTGCAGCTCCCACAGTCTCTGCAGAACCCCATGGCCCAGCCATGGACAGGCCAGAGCTGGCAGATCCCAGTTCCACCTACCTCCCCCTTGGGGTACCGGTACCGGTACTTGTCCTGGTCCCTCAGGGCAAACTCCAGCGGGTAATGCTCCTGAATTTCCTCGTAGGTCATTTCCTCACAGACGCCCTAGGAGACAGGACGGTCACACCCCTCCCATGCCAGCCTGTCACAGGCAGGGTGGGCAGAGAACAGGTCTGCAGAGCACTTCCTAGGTCAGGGGGACCCTCGTGGCCTGGAGTTTAGGAACTGCCGGGGAAGAGCTGGCCCAGAACACGAAGGAGAGGAGGGATGGCTCGTGCTTGTCCACCCGCCTGTCACCCACCCACCTGGGAACACAAACACGGAAATGTAGCTGTCTAAACCTCACTTCTAAGCATAGATAGCCATACAAGCTGTAAGGCGAGACTTCCCAGTGTCATCTGAGACACACCACAGAGGTGACCTTCAACAAGTGCCATTTTAAAAAGACACACACACACAGACACACAAAACCGAAAGGGCAGCAGAACAGAGCGAGCTGAAAACGCTTGCGTGTCCTTTAAGCCCGGAGAGGTGGAGGTGTCAGGCCACGGCCTCGGCAGCCACGGCACAGGCCCACTTCCCGGCCCCATAATCCACGCCTCTGCCCAGGAGCCCAGGAAGGGCTGGGCTGAGCAGTGTCTGTCGTTCCGGGCTCAGGCCAAGAGGCAGCAGAGAGGACACACCCAGGGAGTGGAAGAAGCGAGAAAACAGCCTTAATAAAAGGTAGCTGGGTTGAACCCATGGCCTCGTGGTTAAGGGAGCCAGATCCCTTATGGCCAGCTGCATGGTTCGAGTCCCGGGCCTAGCAGCCTGTGTGTGCCCACAAACCTAAAAGGGAGAAATGAAGAAGTGATTGCAGTATGGCCATTCCCGTGGGGTGGGGAGGCTTTTCCTCTTCCTGTCCCTCCAGTCAGTGCATGTATCCTCTGGCAGATTAAAAACACAAACAGGAACCAGCAGATGGTGTAATGGCTACATCACTGGACTCCCACGTAGTTAACTGCGGTTTGAGTCCCAGAGTCAGCGGCTTAAAGTCACCCTGGGTGCATGTGCGTGCGTGCCCAGGATCCTGAGAGGAGAATGGAGGAGAAGGGATTGCGGCGTGGCCATCCCCCCTTGGGGGTGATTTCTTGCTTTCTTTCTCTGTCTGTAACTCTGGCGAGCACATACACCCTATAGCAAAAATCTCTCTTAAAAAAAAAAAAAATTAGACAAATGTAAAGCTTAAAAAGTGGCTGGATCCAGCCCATGACCTCGTGGTTAAGGGAGCTAGATCCCATGGGACCAACAACATGTGTGGGTTCAAATCCTGGACCCAGGACTTGAAACATGCCAGGTGTGATGCTTGCTGAGTCCCAGCAGGACAGAGAAGGCACTGCAGCAGCATCAGGCCCCGTGAGGCCCTTTCTCCCTGTCCCTCGCTCCCTGTGCTCGCTGGAGAGTCAGTGCTCTCTCGCAATTTAGAGAGAGAGAGAGGAGACACACAGGAAGGCCATGTGAAGATGCGGGCGACTGCGGTGAGGCACTCCGACCCAGGAACCCGGGGAAGCTGGCAACACCCTGAAAACAGGAAGCGCCCGGGGAGGGCTCTTCTCTAGAGGTTTGGGGAGCACGACCCTGCGACACCTTATTTCAGACCTCTGACCTCCCGGACTGCGAACATCCACCTCTGTGGTTCGAAGCCACCCACGTCATGGTACTCCGTCCCAGTGGCCCTAGAAAACTAACGCGTGTTTCGGCACCAGGAAGCGAGGGGCTACTGTGAGAAATAACTGAGATGCAGAAGTGAAAACAGAATGTGGAAGTGGTTAGGGAACGGGGTAGTGGGCAGAGGTGAAGAAATGTTGAGGTACATAACAAAAGCCCAGATTGCTACAAACGGTATGTTGGTGGAAATGTAGACATTTCACTTCTTTTTTTAAGAAGTTTTTGTCTTTAGGGCACGTGTGCTCCCCAGAGAAAGAGAGAGAGAGACAGTGAGAGGGAAAGTGAGAGATCACCCGCTGGGGGATGGCCATGCTGCAATCCCTTCTCCTCTAGGCATCATGGGTGGGCACGCATGTATGCCCGGCGTGATTTTGAAGCCTCTGGGTCCAGAACTCAACCGGGGTCGGCCATGCGGGAGTCCACACCTTAACCACCACACCGTCCGCTGGTCTCTAGACATTTCACTTCTAATGTCCTGGGGTCCTGAACTCAGGGACGCTTTGTGTGACTGCCAGTACTGACGAAACCCGAGCAGGCCGAGGTCACCGAGTGCAGACAGTGGCAGCTCAGTGGCAGGCTCCCGGCCAGCAGGGTACCATCGTTCTAGGTTAGAAAGCTAGAGAGGGAGATCAGAACGTCACGGCTGCTGTGCTTTGTGGACCCCTGAGATGCTAGCGGTGATTCAGATTACAGACATGATCTGAGGGCCAGCCAGGTGGTGTGGTTAAGGTGGCTAGATCGTGTAGTTCCAGTCCCAGACCTGGTGCCTTGAACACACCGGATGCCATGTGCGTGCGTGCCCAAAATCCCGAGAGGAGAATGGGGAAGGGAGTGTCGTGCGGCCTTCCCCCCAGGGAGTGATTTCTCACTTTCTCTGTCTGTCTGTCTTCCTCTCTAGCAAGTGCATGCACCCTATGGCAAAATAAATAAAGAAAAGCAAACCAACCAGTAAATATATACATAGGCCCTTCGTGGAAGCGGGCCAGGTCCTGACCTACAGTGTTGGAAGCTACACAACCACCGGCTTGGAAGCTCCGCCTGGCCGACTGGAACACGCCGTGTGCACGTCCACACTCCCAGGCTCCCGAGGAACTGTGGGGCGGAGGGGGGGGTCTCATGGCCAGAGGAGGCCCTGTTGAGGGTACAATTCTCGAGCGAACTCACACGGTATTATAAATAAAATATCCTTTGTTTTTAGTTGCCAGAAAGCATGTGCGCTCCTCAGAGAGACAGACAGAGACGGGAGAGGAAAGCACCCCGGAGGGAGTGGTCACGCCACAATCGCTTCTCCCTCTCTCCCTTTGGGGTTTTGGGTGTGCACATCCAACTGCCAGGTCTAGAACTCGGACCACACAGTCAGCCATATGAGATCCAGTTGCCTTAACCACCACACCACCTGCCTTTTGTCCCAGAGTGCATGCACACTTGCTGGAGAGAGACAGAGAGACAGAGGAAGAGGGAGAGAGGGAAAACATTTCCCAACAGGGCTGTCTCCCTGCAGTCCCTCCCCCTCCATTTCCCCGCCCTGTCGGGATCTGAGGCATGCATGCATGGGAGTTACTCAAGCCGCTGGAGGCTGGGATTCGAACCATGTGGTTGGCCATGCGGGACCTGGCTCCCTTAACCACCTGGCCGTGGAGCCAGCCCACAGCAGCATCATTCATAGAAACCCTAAAGTGGAAACAACCCAGCTGATGAGTGGACATGTCATTTATGTTCATACATCTGACAATCTAAAGGAACGAAGCTCTGACACGGGCCGCCAGACAACTCGGGGACCACGGAGCACGCGACTCAGCGCCCAGCCAAAGAGGCCGGGAACACAGGCTCAGGGAGCCTTTGCTGCCACTTACAGGAAACGCCCAGAACAGGCCAATCGATGGCGACACAAAGCACAACACTGGAGCTAGTCTAGAGCTGGGGCGCAGACGGGGACTGGGAGTGAAGGTGGAGGGTCCAGGGCCTCGGGGCGATGAAACCAGGACAGCTGCACAGCTCTGTGTGAACGCTGTGAATGTGAATTACATCTCAAAAAGCCGTTGTTTTGTTTTATTGCTCGAGGGTGTGTGTGCTGCCCTGAGAAAGAGAACCCCCAAATGGGCTGGGTCACACTGAAATCCTTTTTCCTCCTTCCTTCAGGACTTGGGGCACACACACACACACACACACACACACACACACACACACAGGGCGTGGGACACACATGGCAGTGCACTGAGTATTAGATTTAAGGA
>NW_006209032.1:1506151-1520618 GCF_000334495.1 Tupaia belangeri chinensis | reverse complement strand
TTTTTTTTCATTTTTTTTTTATTTGATCAGAGAGAGAGACACACACACACACACACACACACACACACACACACACACAGGGCGTGGGACATACATGGCAGTGAACTGAGTATTAGATTTAAGGAGAAAGTACGACGTTGAAACAAGGCTAGCCCAAGGCGGCTTAGGGGACAGAAGAAAAGAACAATGATGACCATGAAAGGGCAGTTAATAGGCCATGAAATTATAATGGCATCGAGATTTGAAAGCTAAACAAGGAAATGGACCAGGAACTGGGAAAATAAGCGATTTAATGTGAGAGGTGAAAAGCCCAGGCAGCCGCAGGCTTCTCTGCAAAACTATACCCTCAACCCGCATCCTGTCCTCGGAGGGGGGACAGCAACACCTGCAGCCGACGGCTGACAGCTGCCATCAGTGTGAGAAAAAACCTGGGGCAAGCCCCTCCGACAGCTCTCGCTGGCCACAAGGTGGGTGAAATGAGCTACAAAACAGGCTGCAGAAATTGCTTGCTTTTTTTCAGAGTGACAAGTAATTCTAATGAGAACAACGACAACAACAAAATTAAAACCGCGAATAGTAAGTTCTGCCCAATTACACTAATGAAAAACAGCAGCAGGCCAGCAGGTGGGGTGGTCAAGGTAGCCGGATCCCATAGGGCCCACTGCGCAATTCAAGGACTGGACCCAGTGGCTTAAAAAACGCGCAGGCTGGGACCAGCAGATGGTGCAATGGTTATATGGCTGAACTCTCACATGGCCAACCGCGGTTCAAGCCCTGGACCTGGAGGCTTGACATTCATGCCAGGTGTGTGTACGTGCATGCCCGAAATCGCAAGAGGAGAATTTGGGGAGTGATTCTTGCTTTCTGCCTGTCTGTCAAGTGAGCACGCGAGCCCTGTAATAAAAATTTCTAAAAAATACACACACAACAAGACAGGCAGACACACGTGCATGTGTGTGCGCACACACTCGAAATCCCGAGAACAGAGGAGACGGTGTGGCCATCCCCCCTGGTGGGGAGTTTTCTCACTTTGTCTCTTTTTAAAATTCATTTATTCTGTTTTTAATTTTTTGTTATAAGGTACATATGCTTGCCACAGACAGAGAGAGACAGGGAAAGTGAGAAATGATCCCCCAGAGGGGATGGTCATGCCGCGATCCCTTCTCCGTTCTCCTCTTGGGCTTTTAGGCATGCAAGCACATGGACCAGCATGGTCTTCAAGCCTCCGGGTCGGGGACTGGAACTGCGCAGTCAGCCATGTGAGATCTAGCCACCTTAGCCACACCACCAGCTGGCCCCCTCTCTCTTTCTGTCTGTCTGTCTCTGCCAAATGCAAGCACCCTCTAGCAAATTTTAAAAAAGGAAAAGAAAAGAAAAAAAGGGCACTACATAACCGGAAACAAGACTTTCCTAACAGTGAGGAGACAATCGCCGTTACTAGCTTTCATTGAGAATATTTTCATTGCTCCTGGATTCATTTGCATCCCACGGAAGAACTGAAGAACGTCCCTGAGGGCCAGGAGGTAGAGTGGTGGGGAAGGTCTGGATTCCCACACGGCCTCTATGGTTCGAATCTCGAAACACAAGGCATGGACCTAGTGTGAGCTCTGATTCAAACAATTATAAAGAAAATTCATGAGGCAGTCAGAGAAATCTGGAAACAGACTAGATAGTTCATGACTTTTATAAGGGTTTTTTTAAAAATTATTTTATTTTAACTTTATTTATTATTTACCAATTAGAGCAGAGAGAGAGAGAGAAGGAAAGTGAGAAAGGGAGCCACCAGGTCCAGGACTTGAACCACAGTTGCCCATGTGGGAGTCCAGGGCCTTTAACTACCATGCTACCTGCTGGCCCCCTACTCTTATAAGCTACTTTTTCTTTTTTCTTTTCTTTTTTTTTTTTTTTTGAGAGGTTTTTGGTATTGGGTGCGCGCACTCGCCAGAAAGACAGAGACAGAGAGACAGAAAACGAGAAATCACCCCCCCGGGGGAATGGCCACACCGCAGTCCATTCTTCTCTGCTCTCCTCTCGGGATCTTGGGCACGCATGCACACACGCCTGGTGTGAGTTTAAGCTACCAGATCCAGGACGTGAACCACAGTCGACTACATGGGAGTCCAGCAACATAGCCATTAAGCCAACAGCTCGTCCCCTCTTATAAAGTTTTTTTTTTTTTTTTGAGAGGTTTTCACTATAGGGCGCGTGCGCTCGCCAGACAGACAGAGAGAGACATAGAGACAGAAAGCGAGAAATCACCCCCCAGGGGGGATGGTCACGCCGCAATCCCTTCTCCTCCATTCTCCTCTCGGGATCTTGGGCACGCACGCACACGCGCCCAGTGTGAGTTTTAAGCCACCAGGTCTGGGACGTGAACCGCGGTCGACTACGTGGGAGACCAGCGACATAGCCATTACGCTAACTGCTGGTTCCCCACCTCTTATAAAGTTTTATAATGATGATAGTTAACAAAGAAAGACTCCTTCACTTACTCTTAAAGATCATACCGAGATGCAACATTATATGACTTGCTTCACTTTGTCATTTTTTTATTGCCAAAGGGCACGTGCACTTGGGGGAGGGAGAGAAAGCGCCCCCAGGGGCCTATGTGGGACATCTATTTTTTTAAAAGAATTATTTTATTTAACTTTATTTATTTAGTTAGTTTAATTTGACCAGAGAGGGCCAGAGCGAGAGACAGACAGAGAGAAAGTGAGAAAGCAAGCCACCAGGTCTGGGACTCGAACCATGGTCACCCATGTGGGAGTCCAGCATCCTTAACCACCAGGCCACCTACCGGCCCTGTGGGGTATCTATTAGACCATGTGGTAGCCCAGAGCCCAACCCTGGAGTCATCCTGGCCATGTCTCTCCTTTCCGCCCCACAGCTTCCGCTGCTTCTCCACCAAGGTCTCGAGCCCCAGACACTGGTCCGATTTCTGGCAGCGGGTAGACTTGCATGAAATGAGTCAATGAACAAACGTATCTTGCATCCACTGCTCCCACCGAGTTCCAGACAGCATCATCCCACATGTCACTGCCAGGGCCCACGGCCAGGGCGAACCCTCTTGTTCAAATCTGATTCTGTTACAGACTTGGGCTCAAGCCATGGAGGACTCGCTAGTTTCAGGCCAACAGTCCATTAGGAGTAACTAAACGGACCAGCAGATGGCACTATGGTTACGTCGCTAGACTCCCAGTAGTTGGCTCAGGCCAGGTGCGCGTGCATGCGCGTGTGTGTGTGTGTGTGTGTGCGTGTGCGTGTGCGTGTGTGTGCCCAAAATCCCAAAAGGAGAATGCAGGAGAAGGGATTGTGGCATGGCCATCACCCCTGGGAGGTGATAACTCACTTTCTATCTCTCTCTGTGTCTCTCTAGCAAGCACATGCACCCTATAACAAAAATCTCTCTGGAAGAAAAAAAAAAAGATCAGCTAGAAAGCCAGACCAAATAAAACCCCCCAAAAAACTAGAATCTGTTAGACCTCGTCCTGGAATTGGTACTGCGAGTGGTCTTGAGTGGCCAGGCCTTGGGGTGAAGGGAAGCCCAGAGAGGTGACCTCAGCACAGAGTCACCTTTTCCCTTGGGCTTTGGAAATTCAGAAGTGGCCGCTAAGAAAGAGACGCTGACGGACGGTGGGGTGGTGGTAAAACAGGGTGCTCTGTGAGGCTGACCTGCGAGGGGGGTCCAGGGTCATAGCAAGAGACCTTCCTGTGCGTGCCAGGGACACCGCGCTGTGGCCCGGGAGTCGCAGGGCTGGCAGCACCAGGACCCCGTGGGGCTGCATTAGGTCCACACTACAGAAAGAACTCCTAAAAGTCAGTAAGAGGAAGGCCAGCCTGTGTCCACATCCCACACGGCCGACTGTGAGGTTCGAGTCCCAGACCTGGTGGTTTGAAAAGCATCCTGGGTACGGGTGTGTGGGTGCCCCAAATCCTGAAGGAGGGACAGATGGGAGAGAAGGGACTGTGGCATGACTCTCCCCCATTGGGAGTGTTTTTTCCTCTTCTCTCTCTCTGGTGAGTATACCCTCTGGCAAAATTTATTTTTAATTTAAATTTATAAAAAGGCAGACAATCTAATAGAGGTTAGAGAGAGAGAGAGAGAGAGAGAGAAAAGACCTACAAAAGATACCTAAATGGGGCCCACAGGTGGTGTGGTGGTTAGGGGCGCTGGACTCCCACCTGGCCCACTGTGGTTCAAGTCCTGGACCTGGCAACTTGCTTTCTCACTTTCCCTCTCTCTCTCTGTCCTTCTCTGGTCAAATTTAAATAAATAAATAAATAAAGTTAAATAAAAATAACTCTTTAAAACATATTCTTAGGAAACAACAAAAAAAGATCCCTAAATGGCCAAGAAACAGTAAAAAAAAAAATCATAATTAAAACAATGTGGTCTGGGACCAGCAGTTGGCGCAATGGCTATGTCACTGGACTCTCATGTATTTGACCACGGTTTGAGTCCCAGACCCGGTGGCTTAAACTCACGCCAGGTGCATGTGCGTGCGTGCCCAAGATCCCGAGAGAAGAATAGAGGAGAAGGGATTGCGGTGTGGTCATCCCCCCTGGGGGGTGACTTCTCGCTTTCTGTCTCTCTGTCTCTCTGTCTCTCTCTGTCTTTCTGGTGAGTGCATGCACCCTATCACAAAAACCTCTCCAAAATAAAATAAAACAATGTGGTCCTGGTGTATGAACAGAAATAGAAACAATATGCAGAACTTAATATAAAAGAAAGTAAAATAGTTCAACAAGGGGGCTGGCAGGTGGGGTGGTGATTAGGGTACTGGACTCCCACATGGCCAGCTACGGTTTGAGTCCCGGACCAGGCAGCTTGCTTTCTCTTATCCTTCTCTCTCTCTCGCTCTCACTCTATCCCTCTCTGGTCAAATTTAAATAAATAAATGAATAAATAAAGTTGAATAAAATAATTCTTAAAAAAAAATAGTTCAACAGGAAAAGGACCGATGGACGGCTACAGCTCCAGGTGAATACGTTAACTGGGGAAGGCTCCTGTCAGTCGTTCGAGGTAAATTCGACTTGGTCTACAGCTAAATGCCCACGAGAAGGAGTGGAATAGAACAGTTAAGAAAGCGGAGAAGGCGGCCCCAACTTCAGTACCACAGCCCGGCGTGCAGCTGCGCCCAGGAGGATGGGCGGGGCGGGAGTTACCGCGTCAATCTCGTTGAGGACCTTCCACTGCTCATAGGGCACGCCCAGCGCCTCGGCCGTCTGGATGGTCCTCTTCATCTGGCTCGTCCAGACTTTCAGATCCTTGATGTTCTGGTCACTGATGAACTGCGCCAGGCTCCTGGAGAACTGAAACGCACCACAGACCTGCAGGTGCCAGCGACCCCCCAGGACCTTGCACCACGGCCAGAGGCCCAGGGCTCACGCGCAGCCTCAGAGAACAAAGGCTTGGTGGGAAACAAGAGGTAACACTGGGCCATCAGGTGGCGTAGGTTAAGGTGCTTTGACTCTCACGTGGTGGACCGTGGTTTGAGACCTGTACCTCGAGCGTTCTCTCTCTCAAGTGTAACCCTATACTAAATTAAAGCAATAATAAATAGAATTACATAAATAATTCTTTAAAATATCTTTTAAGAATTATTTTTTAAATTTTATTCATTGTCATTATTTTATTTATTTTTTTTTTGAAGTTGACCAGAGAGAGAGAGAGAGAGAAAGAAAAGGAAAGTGAGAAAGCAAGCTGCCAGGTTTAGGACTCGAACTGAGGACACCCAGTGAGAGTCCAGCCTCCTTAACCACCACGCCACCTGCCAGCCCCTCTTTAAAAGATGTGGGTTTTTTTTGTTTTTGCTTTTGTTTTTGTTTTTTTAAAAAAAGCTAATCTTGGGAACCAGCAGTTAGCGTAATGGCTATGTCGCTGGACTTGCACGTAGTCGACCGTGGTTCGCGTCCCGGACCCAGTGGCTTAAAACTCACGCCGGGTGCGTGTGCGTGCGTGCCCAAGATCCTGAGAGGAGAATGGAGGAGAAGGGATTGCGGCGTGACCATCCCCCGGGGGGGGGTGATTTCTCGCTTTCTGTCTCTATGTCTCTCTGTCTGGCGAGCACATGCGCCCTATAGCAAAAAGCCTCTCCAAAAAAAAAAAAAAAGCTAATCTTCCCAAAACACTCATGCCCACAAGTACTGCTCTTGAGTACCTCCCTCAGCCCTGACTGCAAATACAGGGTATCCATGGGGTCCCTGCCTCCCCGACACCTGTGCCCAAGCCACGTGGCCCTGCTGCCGAGGCCTCCGTCCATCTTGGACCGCAGCATCAGCTGCGCCGACGGGACCCAGGGCACTTCCAGGGTGGCGTGTTTTCCTTCGTGCATGTGTGTTTTAATTGTCAGAGAGTGTGTGAGCTTGCCGGGGAGAGACAGAGATAGAGACAGAGACAGGGGGAGGGGAAGGGAGAAAGCACCCCCAGTGGGGCGTGGCCACGCCACAATCCCTCCCCCTCCATTTCTCCTTCCCACCCGAATCCGAGGCACTCACACGTGCCGGCATGTTTTCCCAGCTACCAGGGTCAAGATCCGAACTGCAGCCAGCCAGTGAGCCCACGTGGGATCTGGCTCCCATCACCATAGGCTGCTGGGCCAGCCCAAGGTGGCATGCCTTTCTGAGGACAGGCTCGGCTGGTGACAGCTCATGAGTCACCACGAGGTGCAGCCACTTGCTTGGGGCTCGGTGACCGTTCCTACTACACACCACCCCCCTCGACTGCATGCCAGCTAGGACAGTGGGGACCAGCCCGGTGCACCCACACGCGCACACACCCCGCCACCTGGGGCGCCGACGCATGTGCGCGCCCCCCCACACACTGACCTCCCTGCCCCGGGGGGACAGTCCCGGGTCCCCGCCGATGCGGCCCTTGAGGTTGAGCTCGCTCTCCCCGTGCCGGCAGAGGTAGATGGAGCGGGGCGTGACGTGGATGTTCATGAGGTAGTACACGATGCGGCTCTGGATGTGGTCGGCCACGCGGTTCACCACGTAGCTGCGCCCCACGTCCATGATCTTGATGTAGGACAGGTCCCTTCCCAGAGAGAAGGCGAGGAGAGGCCTGAGTGGCCAGGCCCTCGGAGGGCGTGGGGGGCCCCAGCCACAGGGCCGTCAGCCGGAGCTGAGCAGCGTGAGGCAGAGCAGAGCAGAGCACAGCACGCGTGACACACAGACCCCACGAGCAGGCCCTTCCTCCACACCACGCCTCTCACCGCTGCTCGCGTGGCCGGGCCCCCCTGTCGGCCTCCGCACTCTCAAGGCCCTGTCTGTGGTTGAGCCGGGAGCTGGCTTCTGCAGGCACCCCGCTCCCCTCCTCCTGGCCGCGGTCCCTGAACATGGCCTTTCCCTGTCCAGATCACCCACCTGTGCCAAGCAGTGTCACCTCCCACCAGGCAGCCAGAGGATGGGGCAAGTGGCACCAGAGGGGATGTGGTGGCAGTGGCTGACAGACCCAGCGCAGCCACCTGCCCACCCGGCCCCGCAGCTACGGGCCGCAGACACGCTGGTCTGTGAGGTGAACCCGGCGGGTGGCCGGTGGGCTCTGGCTGGGGGCCCTCTGCATGTCCTGGCTTGGGTTCTCCCCACCTGGACCGTGACCCCAGGGCAGCACCGTGAGACGCCACCACTGACAGACACAGGAGCTGCTCTGGGCTAGTCCCCTCCTGCGGCCACCCTGGAACCAGGGACACTGAGGGAGGCACGACCTCCACAGAGAGGCCGGGGGGCGCCCCTCAGCTCCAGCCAGGGGGCTGCAAGCCCAGCTGCGGACTGGTGGTGCCAGCCCCGGGACAGCGCTCTCCTGGGCTCCTGCCACCGTAGGTGACCCGGCTCGCGTCTCCATCCGGGCTCTCCAGGGAACGCGTGTGTCATGCACTGACCACGTCTGCACAATACGATGGACACCGCCAGGCGCTGTCGTACCCGGCTCCACCGTCACCCGACCACTGTCGGCGAACTTGGCCAGCAGGGAGTTCGCCTCGGGCAGCCCTGACGGCTTTACGGGACGAGCCTGCCTCGGCTTCCAAGGTGCCTGCTCCCTTTCACTGCGGGCCGGAGGGCCCGCGCACACCGCCCTGCCCCGACGCCGGGCAGCAGCCTCACTGTGTGCCCTTCATGGGGCTGCCTGCCGACCCAGTGGAAGCAGCCTCGCCGAAGGCCCTCATGAACCGCAAGGCCCTCTCCTGCCAGATCTGCCGCCCCTGGAGAGGCTGGGCGCTGAGCACCATCATGGCCCGCAGCCCCTGGGCAGGGGCTGGGCCCACTCGCCCGTAACAGACTGCACAGCTAAAGAGGAGATGCGATGTCTTGTGCCCCAGAGGGCTCAGGCCTGCCCTCCTGTGGGGGTGCGGGGCACCCTGGACCAGAGCCCCATGTTCTTCCCACAGCAACAGGGCTCTGCACGTCGCCTCCGGCCACACTGTCTGCCCCAAGGAAAGAAGAAAATCCAGACCATCTCTGCTTCTTGGGGTGGTCCCCTAGCTGCCACCCTGGGGGCCACGGGGGGCAGCCGCGCATCTGGGCCGCCCCGGCAGGGCTCTCCGGCTCACCGGTCTAGGTCCTCGTCCAGCGACTCGTAGGAGCTCTGGTAGCACTCGATGCGCCTCAGGAAGTCCTCCGCGGCCTCGTCGCTGTCGCGGTTCACGTAGTCGGGGCTGCCCAGCTTCACTTGCTGCCAGAGTCGGCACAGGGCAGGGGCACATCAGGGCTGGGGCCGGGCAGGGCAGAGACCTGGGCAGGGGCGGGCGGGGGGCGGCCTACCAGGACTGAGGGCGGCAGGAAGCTGACCTGGGAGGGGCTGAGGGCCCCACCGAGTACCCCAGATCCAAGTACCTGCCTTCAGGGTGCCCGGGAGGCCAGATGCTTCTCCCAGCCCCACGACCTCCTTACCGCAGCCACACAGGGGGAAGCGAGGCTCTCGCCCCAGAGATAAACACCCCCCACCCCGGGCTGAAGCACCTCTTCCTGGTCCAGGGAACTGGGGGGCAGAAGGACCCACCACAGCCACAGCCCCCCACCTAAGTGGCCCTTGGGGGTCTAGGCCCGCCTGGCATTCGGGCTTCCACTGCCTCCCCACCCTAGGAGGCTCAGGAAGACCGAATTCGGGCCAGCCCAGGCCCAGCCCCACGGCCAGCTGCGTGGCTGCACCGGCAGCGTCAGGAGCACTCACCACGATGTTGGCCGTGATGACCTCGGGGTCCACGCAGACGGACTCCACAAAGAAGGTCTGCGGCGGGAGGCACGGCGCTCAGGACTTGGGCCCGGTGCCCCAGCACCAGGGCTCCCCTGCCACCCCCAGGCCAGGGCCCCTCTGGGGACCACGCCGAGGACCTCGGAGCTGGAGCAGGTGCCGCCTGGTCCTGGCTCTCCCACCGAGAACCCCGGCATGTGCAGGACGAGGGTGTGGCAGGGTCCCTGGGGCCTGGCCCAGCCAAGGGCAGGAGCGGAGGACGCCTCACCTTGTAGCCATTCTGTTCCCCAAAGTCAGAGATGGTCGCTCTCCGTTCTCGGGTGGTGTTGGTCGCATCGAACACCTGGGACAGAACTGGGATGACTCAGCCTCTGGCCTGGGGGTGGCCTGGGCTTTTCTCCAGGGCCAGCTACTGCCTGGGCCTCCACCTGGTGGGCTCCCCCAGATGCACAGGGCTGGGCCGTCTCCCTCCTCGGGGAGATACCCCAGGGAGCTGGAGGAGGGGGTGTCCGCGCTGTGGGGAGCAGCCCTAGCACAGAGGCATGCCTGAGGGCTCCGCCCATGGCAGGCACCCAGTGAGACAGCGAGGTGAGCCTGCCCTTAGTGCCACTCCGTGGAGGCCCCAGGAACGCCGAACAGGAGGGCGAAGAGAAGGGGGAGCAAGACCCAGGTGCGGACGCCCACCAGGGCATGGCCAGTGTGAGACCCGGACACTCAGAAATGGGGCCCAAGCATCTCTGAAGAGGGACAAAGGCGGGAGGAGGCGGGAGGACTGGCCCCAGGCCCCCAGCCTGGTCCAGGCCCTGGCACAGTCCAGGCCCCGGCCCGGCCCAGCCCCATCCCGCCAGGCACTGACTCCCGTGAGAGGCCTAGAAGTGCTGGGCCCTGCGCCTGCCCCTCCACTGCGGCCCACCCCAGCACCTCCCGGTGGCCTGTAGAGTGGATTTTTTCCTGATGGCCAGAGAGCAGGTGCGCTTGCCAGAGCCGGAGAAGCAGGAAGAGAGAAAGCACCTCCCACAGGGCGTGGCCATGCCACAATGCATTCTCCATTCCTCCACCCTTCTGGGATTCCAGGCACACGCACGCACGCCCCGCATGTTCTTCAAGCCACCAGGGCCAGGATTTGAACTCATGCAGCTGGCCACGTGGGATCTGGCTCCTTTATAACCACTAGGCTATGGGGCTGGCCCTACAGAGACATTTCTTTCAAAACAATACTGATCATTATCTTAAAAATTCATTTATTTATTTTTAAATGTATTTAACCACCACACCACTTAGCTGGCCCCAGAGTCTCTCTCTCTCTCTCTCTTTTTTTTTTAGAGATTTTTGCTATAGGGCACATGTGCTCGCCAGAGAGACAGGAAGCAAGAAATCACACACACACACACACACACCCCAGGGAAGGCTACACCACAGTCCTTTCTCCTCCATCCCCTCTCGGGATTTGGACCATGCATGCATATACTCCTGGCATGAGTTTTAAGCCGTCAGGTCCAGGACTGGAACAATGGTCACCTACGTGGGCGTCCAGCAATGTAACCATTACGCCATCTGCTGGTCCCCAGAGTCACTTTTTAAAAAGATCATCCAACCAGGGCTCACTACGTGCTCCAACGAAATGAAAACTTAAAAAAAAAAAAACAAAAAACAAAAAAACGGAGACTAAATCAAACTGATAAAAAGGATATTGCGTGGGTCAGCAACTGGCATGGAGGTTAAGGCACCAGATCCCACACGGCCAACTCTGGTTCAAGTCAGGAGGAGACTGGAGGAAACGGGGCTACAGCTTGGCCACTCCCTGCCTCGCTCCACCTCTGGTGAGTGCAGGTCCCCTGTAACAAATTTTTTAAAATAATTATAATAGGAGAATGGAGGAGAAGGAACTGTGGAGTAACCATCCGCTTGGAGGGGTGATTTCTGTCTCTGTCTCTCTCTCTCACTTGGGCAAGCACACATGCCCTACAGCAAAAATCTCTTATAAAAGAAAATTCCACCAGCTACTTATAAGATAATATCGAGGAAGTCACCCTCAGACCAAAAAAGATGAGATAAAACGGGGAAGAGATAAAATAAGTGACCAGGCCTGGCACGCAGCTGCCCGAGTTCTAGAAAAAGGAGCTGAGAGGCCCCGTCGCCAGTGGAGAGAGCGGAAGGCAGCAGAGGGCTCACCGAAGCAGTCACTCGGGACAGCTCGGGACAGCTGACACTGAGGACAAACAGAAGGGTCCCTAGGATCCAGCAAGATGGGCAGGAGGAAACCCCCCACTGGACACATCACCGGCAACCCCAAGCCTTCCCAGGAGGGGCAGGGGACTCCCCGGCGCCCTCCACAGGGGCACCTGCAGGAAGGGCAGCCAGGCAGAGTGGCAGCGGACCCCACAGCCAGACTGGAAGTCCTGATTCGACGGGCCAGGGTCGTGGCTGCCCACCATCCAGGAGGACTCCCAAAGGCCCTTCAGATCCGTAGTCTCACACAATGGACTTCCAAGCGGATAAACGGATAAACTAAAGGAGAGGACGCCCCTGGGGCCTGGAACCCCCGTGGCTAAGGCTGTGCTAAGGGCAACAACCCAGACTGGAGTCCCAGGAGGCAGGACCCAGAGGCAAAGAGAAAGAGGCCGTGGGCTGGGCCTGACTGCAGAGGGAGCCGCGGGCCTCCCCTCCATCAGAATGCCGGGCAAATTCCCTTCCCGGGACTCAGCTGGCTCCCGGGACAGGACGGCAGCAGGAACTTCTCCACCCAGGAGAAATCGTGTTTGCTAAAGACTGTGTCAAATGACACCCTGCTTCTGGGGCTGCCAAGGAGCCCAGTGTGCAGTGGGGACCAGCCAGGAGCCCAGAGGGAAGCCCACAGCCCAGACCCCCGCAGCTTCTCCTGCACAGTAGCTGCGGGCTTCCTCCCAAGGCCGGCACCCGGGGCGTCCAGGGGCACACCCCTTCCCCTCCAGGTGCCCAACCATGAACAAAAGGAGATAGCCAGTGCCAGCTGCCGCCCGGGCGTCACACTCACCGCCACGTGGCCCCCCTCCTCTGTAAGGAACTGCCGGACGTCGCGGAGGGCCGCCAGGGCACACTGCCTTCGGGAGAGAACACAGGGTCAGCCCCTACCAACCCGCTGCGGGCCGGCGGCAGGGGCACGGCCAAGGGCCCTTCCCTCAGCTCGAGGTTTCAGTCTAACTGCTGCGGAGGGCGGGAGGCCATCGTGCTTGGCCTGTCTTCAAAACACAGCTCTCCTGTCTCTTCCCTGTGCATCTCGCTGGATGCAGCGCACCGCCGTCTGGCTGGATCCGTGCCCCGATGACCAAAACAAGTACTTTTCAAGGCAGACAGTCCCGTGGGGGAGTGCCCAGGCGGCGGTGGGGAGAGGTGCCCCAGGGCAATGCCAGGCGGCCGTGCTGTCTTCTTGCCTGGAGGCAGAGCTCCACACGCCGCCCCTCCGAGAGGAGGCTCGGACCCCAGAGTCTGAAACCGCATCACGCTGACCACCGACCAGGCTTCAGAAGGCCTCGGACTTCCACATGTGGACGGACACGCGTCCGGATGTTTCTCAGTTCACCCCGTCTCCTCTAAGGCCTGTACACCGGTAATCTCCCTTCGTTTTTCTCTATGACTTGCACTGCTTTTCACCGTGACGCGTAAACTGACCACAGGGACACAGAGGGAGAGAGCAACCCCCAGTGGGACAGGCCACACCAGATCCCGTCTTCCTGCCGGGTTTCGGGCAGGTACATGAACGAGTGGAAAAGATCTAGTTTATTCTCACGTGAGAAGTGGGGCTGGCCCTGTGGCCACGTGGCCAAGGGAGCCGGAGCCCACATGACTGACCCTGGCAAATCCCAGCCCTGGCTTGGAAAACACGCCAGGGTGGTCCTAGACTCTGAATGTTCCCTGACACGGGACTGGGACGGTGGGCTGTTTTCAGTGGGAGGCGGGCTCAGATGGCAGCCTGGGCTCTGTGTGGTCGGAGTGGTGGAGTGAGACTCCTGTCCTCCCAGTGTCCCCATCTATAAAACGAGGGGTGGGGGGGGGCGACAGACGGCTGTACCCAGCACACAGTAGGCCCAAATATAAGCCCCTCCCTTTCGTCTGGCTTGGTATCACCAGAAGGTCCGGCCTCAGGTTTTACCCACAAGTCAGCCCGCAGCCCAGCCTGGGCAAAGGTGGGCAGGAGGGCCGAGCCCCATAGCGGGGCGCTGCTGCCCCCTGGTGGCCAAAGAAGGAATAAGCGGTCCCGTGCTCCAGTCCTGGTGGCAGCCCAGAGTCCTCCCGCCTGGCTTGCTCTGGGGATGTCTCTAGAGAGGGGTCACACGCTGCTCACTG
This sequence comes from Tupaia belangeri chinensis, assembly GCF_000334495.1. Classification (NCBI taxonomy): domain Eukaryota; kingdom Metazoa; phylum Chordata; class Mammalia; order Scandentia; family Tupaiidae; genus Tupaia; species Tupaia belangeri. The sequence continues at coordinate 1,507,105 of NW_006209032.1, read as the reverse complement.
CCTCGGCACGATGGCAGGCCCGCAGCAAGCCTTCGCCACCCTGGCCCAACAAGGGCTTTCTTGATCCCCAGTGGACACATTAAAGAGCAGCACAGCCTCGCTCCTCAGACCACCAGCTGAGCTCAGGCAAACGCAGTTCAAGTCGGACCAGGGTGGGGATGTCATACAAAACCCCCTTTTTAAAAAAAGTTTTGCTCTAAGGCATGTTTGCTCTCCAGAAACAGAGACATAGAAAGCACCCCCCAAGGGGGATGACCGCACCAAAGCCCCTCCTCCATCCTGCTCTCCGGTTTCTGGGCAGGCGCACGCACACACATGCACAGTGAGTTCGTGTTCTAGCCACTGGGTCCGGGTTTTGAACCACAGTCAGCCATGTGGGATCCAGTGCCTTAACCACCTGCCAGCCCCCAAAGTTCTCGCTCGGGAATAACAGAAGAGCTGTTACAACCACTCACCCAGCAGCGTCAAAGCCACTTCAAGGCCAAGCCAGGGCCTGTCTTGCACACACCAAGAACAAGCCAAGCACCTGGAAACACGCTGAGCACACAGCAGGGGCTTCTGGGGTGAACCAGGAAAAGCCCTGCCCTGCTCCATCTCTGAGGCCTGTACCCTTCCCCCTCGCCCCGTTTTACAGATGCGAAACTGAGGCTGAGGGGGGCTAGGAGTCTCCCCTCTCCAAAGGCGGCCACTCCAGGAAAGGCTTGAGGTTAAGCACGTGTGACCTCCACACCATGGGCCTGCCCTGCCCTGCCCTGCTCGCCTCTCTCACCGCCCCGGGCTCCATCTTCTGCCTCCACGGGGTCCTTTCCTAGGGCTCCTTAACCCAGGACAGGGATGGGCCAGCTGCTAGGAGGCCACATATCATCCTTTGTCCCCAAACCCATCACATCCCAACCCACCATGCCCCGAGAGGTGGAGGGGCTGGCCTGCAGGCCGGGGCATGGCAGGGCGGGT
>NW_006209032.1:1501029-1505904 GCF_000334495.1 Tupaia belangeri chinensis | reverse complement strand
GGGGCGGCCCTGCAGGCCGGGTCATGGCAGCTCGGCTGGTCACCAGCCACCTGCTCGCGGCTCCAGGGCTCCTCGGGGAGTGGAGTTACCTGGCAGCCCTGGCACTGCAGCACCCCGTACGCTCACACATGCACGGGCACTCGCGTACTCACTTCCTGACTTTCATGCCCTCTTCATTGTCCGGGAGGAAAAACTCAAAAGATCTGTACGTCTTGACCATGTCCCGGCGGTACTGACCAACGTTGAACTCTGGGGACAGAGGGGCTCAGCAGTCACACAACGGGACGCCCAGCTGGGTCTGCCCCGGGCCTCCCTCTCCTCCCTCGCTGCCCCACAGGCCCCCGTGTCCCCGGACAGCCAGGGCCGAGCCTCACCCCGCGTGGGCACGCCGATCCAGTTCAGGTAGCGGGTCAGCTTCTTGGAGATGTAGGTCTTGCCCCGGGCGGGCAGGCCCACCATGACAATGAGCGTCGGGCAGTTGGTCGTGCAGACTGGAAGGCAAGTGGCGCGGCTCAGAGGCGGCGCCTCCGTGCGCCCTCCCTCCACCCGGTCCCTCGCCTCGGGGCTCAGGCTGGGACCAGACAGGCCTTCCGGGCCTCCCAGCAACAGACAGGGCCCTGAGGCTCTCCCCAGAGCTGCCGCGGGCGTGTCTGCTCCCCAGAGGGACGTGGGACGCCAGCCCTCTCATGGGGGGGGTGGGGTGGGGTGGGGGGGTGTGTACCCGTGATGAGCCCCGCTGGCAGGCCGGGTGCTGGCTGAACACCACGTGGAGGACACAGCCGAGCCAGGCGAGCTCGAGGCCCGGACTCACCCAGAAACCCACGCCCTAACCATCTCCCTGTTCCCGACCCCGGGTCCTCCGGGCCCTCAGCACAGCCCCTCCACGCACCCTTCCTGTGACGAGTTTCTCTCCCTCCTACACAGCCCTGCTCAAGGGCTGCGTTCTCAGGTCCCTTGTCACCTGGCCGCCCACCCCTGGCGCTAGTCACCTCGCTCAGTCTGCCCTCTCCAGACTGGCCACCCAGAGCGGACGCAGTCCTGCAGTACCCTAGCCCTTCTGGGGCCTGGGCCAGGCATGGAGCCAGCGCTCAGGAACCAGGGTCAAGCCCACAGGGGCTGAGGCCAGAGGCTCAGGAGGGTGCCCCCCAAGGACAGTCCTGCTGAGGGCCCGCCACTACCCCGTGTCACCACATCAGTGACAACCAGAGAAGGTGCCAAGGCTCAGGACCATAAACCCACACACACACCCGGGCTGGCTGGGAGGGACACCAAAGCAGCCCGACTCGAGGCCCTGTGACCCGGCTCGGCTGTCGATGAGGTCAAAGGTGGCTCACCTCAAAAGCCCCAGAAGCTGCCCCTTCCTCGTCCTCAGGACCTGGGCCAAGTGAAACTGGAGCACACAGACAGCTAGACAGACGTGAGGGCCTGTCACCAGCCCTCTTCTGCCCAGGCGGTCTGCGAGAGCCTCCGCCTGGTAGCCCTCCTGGGACAGCCTGCTGAGGGCCCTGGCGGGGTCGGGGTCGGGGTCGGGGACAGGCAGGCCTGACTGACACTCACCGGCCACCCTGTGCCTCTGTCCCGCCTGTTAAACGGGAGGACGGTCCCAGCAAGGTCTAGCACTATCGCATGTGGAAGCCCGAGCTCTTCCGGCGTGCCCTCTGCCCGGCCTGGCAGTGCGTGTCGGGACCTCCGCACCCACTGCCCTGGGACTCGGGCTGTGGAGGCGGCACCCGGCCCGGCGGGCTGAGGAGGAGCCAAGGGTTCTGCTTGCTGGCTGGGGTAGGGGCTCTGTCACTTCCCCACACGGCCTTTATACAAATGTGGCCAGGAGGGGACCCTCCAGAACACAGGGCGACAGGGAGAGGAGGAAACTTGCAAAGAGCTCAGCGCGGGCTGAGGTAAGAGGAAAACAAGTTGGGCAAGGACCCGCACCCTGGGGCTGGCGGGCGGCAGGGCCCCAGCTTTGCACAATTGCCGGCCAGCCGGCGGGGCTCACGAGCGGCCCAGGGACAGGGCTCGGCTCTGGGGCATCAGGAAAGTCACCAAGTACTTTTCCAGTTTTCTACGCAAAAATGCATCATGACATTTCAGACGCCCCAGTATAATCGGGCAGAGGGGGCCCTGCATCCACTCTGGCCCCTGCAGTGAGGCCCCCACTGCTCCCTCAGGGCACTTCCGGGACCTGGGGGCCAGGGTTCTGTACCCCTTCTTCACATTCCCTATCTCCCCGGAGCCAGCCCTGGCCTCCTCCCAGTGTGTGGTGACAGCACCGTCCCCACTCCACCCGCAGCCCAAGGTGGGCAGCGACCAGACCTGGGAACAAAACAAGGCAATAAAGTATTTATCGCCGCGGCTCCCCAAGATAAGCTCCAAGGAAATGACCCGAACCGAAGTCCACGTGCTGCACAACAGCTCGTTTATGATGGCAAACCCTGGGGAATTACAGCGACGGAGAAGTGGCAAACTGAGGCACAACCAGCAGGGCCCGGCGACAGCCCTGGAAACGGGACACGTGGCCCAAGGGAGCTGGCACCGAGCTAGGGCCGCTGCTGCAAGCCCACAGGGAGGACCCTGAGCAAATGGGGGCGAAGAACACACTCTGGGGACACCAGCGGGTGCGGGAGGCCGGCAGCTTCCCTTCCAGGTTCCCGTCCTGTAACTGGTGCAGGCCCAGGAGCCCGAGGAGACGAGAGTCCTGAGCCAGGCCTGGTCCGGGACAGAGTGCACCTGCCCCTGGCACGCCCACCCGGGGGCAGCCAAAGCCCCACTGCACTGACACCCACCTAGCTAGCCCGGCTGCGGGAGGGAGCGCTCTTGGAAATAAAGCGATGTGGCCAGGTGGCCCTGTCCAGAGGGGACAGAAAGCCATCTTTCCTGTTGTCCCGTGCACACACAGCCGTGTCACCTGGCCAGCTTCTGGGGGAGACGAGGCGTCAGACACACACTGTCCTCCCAGCCCTGCTCCCTCAGTCCCCTCCCCTCCTGGGCCACTATCCCCAGAGCACCTCCAGGTCTGAGCGGGAGCCCCACAACTGGGAAGGTAAGAGCTTCAGAGACCTTGCTGGGGCTCTGAACCATCTCAGGGGCCAATGAAAGAACTGCTGTTGGAGAGTGGGGTGAGGGAGGCCAGAACACCCCTCAGTCGGCCAGCCGGGGGCCCACCAGCCCAGACCCAGAGAAAACCCAGGACAGTGTCAGTCAGCAGCCACCGTGGCCTCCTGCACACAAAGCCCTGGGGTCGAGTCACCTTCCTCACCCTCGACCCTCAGGCTCTCTCCTGCCCTGTGGTCCCCCCAGCCCAGCCACAGGACCCAGGGCAAGGGGCATGAGGCTGCCCCTGTGCTGGCCCTGGGAGCCAGAAGTGCTGCCCAGCAGGCTCCCTACCGCAGATCTGGGACCAGAGCCTGGATCCAAACCCCTCCATTACCTGCTGGTCTCATCTATGGCCTCCCAGGTACGGGTCCACAGCCCAGGCTCCACAGCACTGGCACGGGACCCTCTGCTCAGACCAGAGCCAGGTTTTCCCCTCGCACTCGGAGCCTGGCCCTGCCTCAGGCCCCTCTGCACGGGGCCTCAGCTCCTTTCCCACCTGCAATGGGGCCCTTCAATCTCCGACTCTGATGCAGTGAGAGGCAGAGGGAGAGTGGGGTGACAAGGACATTTCTTGAGCACCCACTCATCAGCGGCTCCCAGCTGCCTCTTGGAACAAGGATGACGGGTGTCTCATCCAAAGGACAAAAAATCCGAGGCCTGGAGGGTTAGTCCTGCCTGACACCACATACCTGAGCCGGGACACACCTGTGCCACGCAGGTCCCCGCTCCTGACTCTATGGATAGACAAAAGGCACCCCTTCAGACCCTGGCCCCAACACAGACTGGCTAGATGCACACGTGGCAAGGCCTTGGCCTACCTACAGTACCTCCTGAAGAGTTTCAAAAGAAGGCTGGCCAGGCCACGCCATGGCCCCTCAGGACTCAGAGTGGGGACTGTGGCTGCCACGCCTACCACTCCCCCACCCCCTACATCGTGACCAGAGCCACATGCACAGCCCACCCCCAGAACAAGCACAGCCCAGGACAAGCACAGAGACACTCCTGTCCCTGTCACAGACAGCGACCGTGCTCAGGAGTGCAGGGAGACCCTGGCGATTTCAGCGTCTGCCACCAGTTGGAGGAACCGTTCCCTGCAGCCCTTGCCAAGTGCAAATTCATTACAGTGTTTCAATTACTCTAAAACCAATCATGCCTGATAAGAGAAAAGTTGCAGACTCATTGAAGGACAGGCAGAAACGTCCAAGAAGCAGATTACACACCAGCCACCCCAGGAGAGGCCGGCGCCCCGGCAACCCCATGGATTTGGGCATGGATTTGGGCACGTGTATCCCCCTAGGTGTCCCAGCCTCCGGCTCTGCCATTCATTGGCCCAGGCCCCCGGGTGCTTACAACCCGCAGACACAAAGGCAGGCCTATACAGCACGCCCTCCACGCTGAGCACATCTGCCCTCCCAAAACTCGGGTTTAAGGCCAGCGGGCCCCCTTCCTCCTAGCACACCTTAGGCATGTCAAAGTTCTGGGCTCTGACACCATGCAATTCGCCTAAGGCCACACCGCGCGGTTCCGCCCGGCCCCACACTCTGGCCAGGACAGAGGGAAGGCCACACAGACAGGGGTCTCCCGCTGGCCAGGACGGGGAGCGAGGGGCCTTCCAGGTGACGGTGGCAGACCCAGCCTGCCAAGCTGAGCCTCCCTCACACACCTGTCACCGCCCCCTTCTCTGCCCACCACTGTCACGGCCGCTTCTCCTGTCCCTAGCTCATCTGCCCCGGTGCCCGCCACCAGCCCGGGCAGCCTTACCTGTCCCCCAGTACACATCTG
>NW_006209032.1:1497328-1501017 GCF_000334495.1 Tupaia belangeri chinensis | reverse complement strand
CGCCCGTTGCTGTAAGGCATCCAGAGCTTCTTCAGGGGGTTCTGCGTCAGTTCCCGTGGGGACGCCATCCCGGGTGGGGACGAGTCGACACGCACTGCTTCCGACCCAGCAGCCGGGCCACCTCGGGCCACCCGAGATCCCGCCCCTGGAGCCACGCCCCTCCTCTAGCCGCGACAACGCTTGTCCATCTTCCCACAGGCCCTGCCCCAGAGCGATTGGGCTCCGCCCCAACCAAAGAGGGCCTGACGACGCATGCTCAAGTCTTCGGCGAGCTCGTTTTGGACTTAGCGGGCCCCGTCCTTCACGTCAGGATGGAGAACGCGCATGCCCAATTCCGGCTCAGGGCCCGGATCGCTCAGGCCACGCCCCGGATGCGCGAGCTCGGCGCGCCCAAACCGACTGCACTGATTTGCATAGGGCCCACCCACAGGCCCCGCCCCGGACGCTGCGGCCCCGCCCTCACGGTGCTGGTGGGCTGGTCCGACTCGAAGCCCCCAGGAGGGCAGGGTTTGCGTGCGGCCGGGCATGTGTACCCCGCGGGCTCGGTTGGTGAGGCCCACGGTGGCCCCTGCGTGACTAATCGCTGGCCTGTTGTCCTGGCATTCAGCTCCCTTCTGGCCCTTCGCTGGGTTCCCTCATCTACTCTGAGCTGAGGATTCTTTCCCAGTCCACAGGAGTGACCTGACCAATCGCACTGGCCCTTTATCTCATGGACAGGGGCAGGGACAAATCTCAAAATCTATCGTGCTTCTCTGCCTTGGCTGCTAGGGAGCTCAGGCTAAACCTCAGCCTACCTGGAGCAAATGTGAGGGACCTTGTACTAAATTCTTTGGGGACTTGCTAAGCCCTGGTAGTATCCAGGGAAGTCTATTTTTATGTATTTATTTATTAGAGATTTTTGCTAAAGGGCGTGAGCACTCGCCGGAGAGCCAGAAAGCAAGAAATCGCACTGTGGGAGGTCACCACGTCGCAATCCCTTCTCTATTCTCTTGGGATTTGGGGGCATGCGTGCACACGCACCTGGCATGAATTTTAAGCCAGTGGGTCCATGGGAGTCCAATGACATAACTATTATGACATCTGCTGGTCCCCGGAAATTCCATTTTTCCAATCAGATTTTTTTTTTTTTGAAGAGGCTTTTTTGCTATAGGACGCATGCACTCTCCAGAAAGATGGAGAGAGACAGAAAGAAAGTGAGATGGCCACGCCGCAATCCCTTCTCCTCCATTCTCCTCTCAGGATCTTGGGCACACACGCACACGAACCCAGCATGAGTTTAAGCCACCGGGTCCAGGACTTGAACCGCAGTCGACTACATGGGAGTCCAATGACATAGCCATTATGTCAACTGCTGGTCCCAGCCAATTAGATTTTTTTTTTAAGAGAGATTTTTGCTATAGGGTGTGCGCACTTGCCAGAGAAACAGCCAGAAAGCGAGAAATAAATACCCACCCCCTGCTACAGAGGGAATGACCACACCACAATCCCCTCTCCATTCTCCTCTCAGGATGTTTAGGCACGCACGCACACACACTCAGTGTAAGTTGTAAGCCACCAGATCCAGGATTCAAATTGCGGTGGTCGACTACATGGGAGCCAGAGACATAACCATTACACTATCTGCTGGTCCCACTAATCAGATTTTTGTAAAGAATTATTTTATTTAACTTTACTTATTTAAATTTGACCAGAGAGGGACAGAGTGAGAGCGCAAGAGAGAGAGAGAGAAAAAGTGAGAAAGCAAGCCGCCAGGTCCAGGACTCAAACCACGGTTGACCACGTGGGAGTCCAGCGCCCTTAACCACCATGCCACCTGGCACCCCACACACACATCAATTATATTTTTAATCATGAGTTTACTCTCTTTTTTTCCTACTGAGAGAGATTTTTGCTATACAACACATGTGCTCTTTGGAGAGACAGAGAGAGACAGAGAGACAAAGCAAGAAATCACACCTCAGGTGGGAATGGCCACGTCGCAATCCCTTCTCCATTCTCTCGGGGTTTTGGGCACGCGTGCTCCTGGCACGAGTTTTAAGTCTCCAGGTCTGGGACTCAAACCGTGGTCGACTATGTTGGAGTTCAGGGATGTAACCATCATGCCACCTACTAGTTTTACGTTTACTCTTTTTTGTTTTTTAATCTTTTATCAGGAAAATGGGGTGGGGGGGCCAGCAGTGGCATGGAGGTTAAGGCAACTGGATCCCACATGGCTGACTGCGAGGTTCCAGTCCTGGACCCTGCAGTTGGAAAAACATGCCAGGCTCATGTGCATGTGTGCAAAATATCCTGAGAGGAGAATGGAGAATGGATTGCCCTGTGACCATCCCTCCTGGGGGGAGATTTCTCACCCCTCCACCTCTTACCAGCCAATGCACCTGCCCTATAGGGAAAAGAAAAGAAAAATTTCTATGCCTGCTAGACTGAGATTAAAAAAAGAGAGAGGGAGAGAGTTGGTTTTTTAAAAAATGGGATGGAGGGCCAACAGGTAGCATGTGGCTAAGGTACTAGACTTCCACATGGCTGCCCATGGTTCAAGCCCTGGACCTGGCAGCTTGAAGTGATTCAGGGAGCATGTGTGTGCATGTCCACAATCCTGAGAGGAGAATGGAGGAGAAGGGATTGCAGCCTGGCCATCCTCCCTGGGGGGTGATTTCTCACTTTCTGTCTCTCTGTCTCTCTTTTGTGAGCGCATATGTCCTATGGCAAAAGCCTTTAAAAGCAAGGGGGTGGGGCATCACGGATTTTACAAGATTATGGTACAGAGGACACACACCAATCATGGTTCAAAACATCTCAGTGGTGTCGTTTATTATACTATTCATCTCTCTCGTGTCTTTTTTTTTTTTTTTTCACTATAGGGCGCATGCGCTCGCCAGACAGAGAGAGACAGAAAGCGAGAAATCACCCCCCAGGGGGGATGGTCACGCTGCAATCCCTTCTCCTCCATTCTCCTCTCGGGATCCTGGGCACGCACGCACACGCGCCCGGCGTGAGTTTTAAGCCACTGGGTCTGAGACGCAAACCGCGGTCAACTACGTGGGAGTCCAGCGACATAGCCATTACACTAACTGCTGGTCCCTCTCCTGTCTTTTTTAAAAATAATTATTTAATTTTATTTGCTATTATTATTATTAAGAGTGATTTTTGCTAAAGGGTACATGCACACACTGAAAGGCAGAGAGAACGTGAGGAATCTCCCTCTCAGGGACAATGGCCTCACCACAATCCTTTCTCCTCCGTTCTTCACTTGGGATTTGGGGCATACATGCGCATGCACCTAACATGATTTTCAAGCTGTTGGGTCCAGGACCCAAACCGCGGTCGGCCATGTGGGAGTCTGATACCTTAACCAGCATGCCCCCTGCTGGCCCCATTTTATTATTTGTTTGAAAATTCAATATAGGGTATGTGTGCTCACCAGAGAGAGACAGAGACAGAGAGGGAAAGTGAGAGAGCAACCTGCCAGGTCCGGGACTCGAACCACAGTCAGCCATGTGAGAGTCTAGCCCACAGCCACCTGCTGACCCTGAACATTGACATTTTTATGTTGCTGTCTTGGCCCTGGGAGAATTGGATGGGAGGGAGGGTCTTCTCTGTGCTATGCAGTCCCAGCTACTTGGCACTTGAGTTGAGGCAGGAGAGGCAGCGGGTGGGGGCCATGAGGAGCTGGAAGCCATGGAAGGCAC
>NW_006209032.1:1492743-1496527 GCF_000334495.1 Tupaia belangeri chinensis | reverse complement strand
ACTATAGGGCGCATGCGCTCGCCAGACAGAGAGAGACAGAAAGCGAGAAATCACCCCCCAGGGGGGATGGTCACGCTGCAATCCCTTCTCCTCCATTCTCCTCTCGGGATCCTGGGCACGCACGCACACGCGCCCGGCGTGAGTTTTAAGCCACTGGGTCTGAGACGCAAACCGCGGTCACATACGTGGGAGGCCAGCAACATAGCCATTACGCTAGCTGCTGGTTCCCATTAATTCATTTTTCTTTAAGTGTCTGCTGTAGGTCATTTGCTTTCACCAGAGAGAGATACAAACATAAAACAATAAGTGAGAAATTAATCCTCAGGAGGTTGGTCATATCTTAAACCCTTTTCCCCCACACTGAAAGGCAGAGAGAACGTGAGGAATCTCCCTCTCAGGGACAATGGCCTCACCACAATCCTTTCTCCTCCGTTCTTCACTTGGGATTTGGGGCATACATGCGCATGCACCTAACATGATTTTCAAGCTGTTGGGTCCAGGACCCAAACCGCGGTCGGCCATGTGGGAGTCTGATACCTTAACCAGCATGCCCCCTGCTGGCCCCATTTTATTATTTGTTTGAAAATTCAATATAGGGTATGTGTGCTCACCAGAGAGAGACAGAGACAGAGAGGGAAAGTGAGAGAGCAACCTGCCAGGTCCGGGACTCGAACCACAGTCAGCCATGTGAGAGTCTAGCCCACAGCCACCATGCCACCTGCCGGCCCACTACCTCCTGTCTTTAAAATTGCACAAGACATGGGGCAAAGGAGAGATTTAGAAGTCAGGAAGCCCCACTGCACCTCTGCAGGCTCCTGCCTCCTGGTACCCCAGCCCTGGTTCCCCGCGCTGTGTACATTTCTGCCCCCACCTCCAGCACTGCCTGAACCGGGTCACCCTGCCCTCCAGCCATGTCGTCCGCCACATCTCGGCAGAGCCCTGTATCCCAAGTCCCTCTGCCCACTGCGTGCCCAGCCGGGAGCCAGGAGCCAGGGGCAGAGAACAGGCTGACGTTGGGCACCATTGCAGCGCCCTCTCATACACTCCCCGCCACACCCCTGCCTCGGGTCAGTCCTCGAATCACAACCCACTTCAGGGCCTGGCGAGGCCTCCCGAGATGATGGACAGACGTCTTGCTCACCTGGCAGGGATGCCTACCTGGCCCCTCGCCGAGAGTAGCTGCCGGGAGGTCGACCACATCCTCCTTCCTCATCCTCCTATGTACACCCCCAACTCCTCCCACACCCGCAGCTCTGGCCACACAGCCAGGGGCAGCCCTCGGTGAGCAGGAAGTCCCTGCGTCCACCCCCCTGATCCCTACTTCTCCAAAGTCACCCCCTCTGTTCCCGACACAGCCAGTCTGTCTGTCTCCTGGCAACTGCCAAGGCCATCTCGGGGCCACCATGGCCTCAGGGACCTCGTGGCCACACACTCACATCCTGTCCAACTCCTGGCACTCAGGGTGAAGGCCACCTCTTCTAACATCCACAGACACCTGGCCTCTCCTCGGGTCTCCCTCCTCCTGTCCCGTGGGGTGTTGGTCAAGGGCTGGGGCGGGGGCAGCCAGGGCGGAGCAGGGGTCCAGGCTGCAGGGGGTGCTCCGCCCCAGACAGTGGGAGCCTAGCTTCTAGGAAACGCAGCACTCCGCACCTCCTCCTACTCTTCCCCAGTCTGACCCGGGCTGACCTGACACACCCTCCCAAGTTCCTGCATCCAGCTGGGAGGCCACAGGTCAACACCATCCAGGGCCTGGACTCCCCTCAAGGCCAGGGCTACATCTGCCCCAGGAGATTCTCCATGGCCCCACTTCTCAAGTAGGAAACTGTCGGGAAGGGGAGGGCCTCGGAGCCCGGCACCAGCCCACGCTCGCATTCTCATGCCCTCCCCACCTCCGCTCTGCTCTTGCCGTTCCCTCTACTGCAGGGCACCCCTGGTTTTCTGCTCGCTCGGCATCAGCAGGTGTCAGGGAGACCCGGCCCTCACGGCTCTGACCTCCTCCAGGCCATCCCAAAGGGATCCTGCTGTGCTGTCCCAGGACTGGGAGTGTGCATCTGAGTGTGATGTCCAGCCCAGCCTCTCCGCACATGAACTTGGCAGGCCTGACCCCGCTGGCTCCCATGATGCCCTGGGCACTGACCACTGGAACTCGTCCCAGCATCCCGGGCTAGAAACGGCCGAAGTCCTCAGTCCTCAGTCCTCAGTCCTCAGTCCTCGGTGTTCACACTCTTCTCAGTCCCTGCCTCTGCAGCCAAACCACCCCTGGCAGCATAAAGACCCAGGGGCGGGCCAGCCCGTGGCATGGTAGTTAAGTTAGCTGGACCCCATATGGCCACCATACAGTTCGAGTCCCAGGCCTGGCAGTTTGAGAAATCCACCGGGTGTGTGCCCAAAATCCCGAAAGGAGGGAGAAAGGGACAAGGGATTGCTGCACGGCCATTCCCCCATGGGGGGGCATCACGTTTTTACTTTTCCGCCCTCTCTCTCAGGGAGTTCAGGAGCCCCTGACCCCCACCCACTCTTTCAGGTGACTGGTCTCCAGCAAATTAAAAAAACATTAAGAAAAAATGAAAGGAGACCCAGGGCCTCAGTATATGGCATGCAGACCCACACACCCATACACGCGAGCACACACGTGCACAGAGCACGTCCCGCACTGCACGTGCACACAGGTGCACGCACACAAGCACACCCCACATGCACTGCACTGACAGGCAGGCTGCAGAGGGGGACTGCTGCTCCTGCCGCCTCCCCTGCCCTTACCACCGCCCTGCCCTCACTGCCCTGCCCTCACTGCCCTGCCCTCGCAGCCCTGCCCTCACAGCCCTGCCCTCACAGCCCTGCCCTCACTGCCCTGCCCTCCCTGTCCCTGCCCTCGCTGTCCCTGCCCTCGCTGTCCCTGCCCTCGCTGTCCCTGGGGGGGTGAGGAGTTCCCAGGAATCAGCTCCGTCTAGCCATTTTAGGGAAGGATGGTGTCTAGCGTCTCCTTGGGCCCTGAGCCCGCAGGGGTGTGAGGTTCCAACGTGGAGGTGTGGAGCCATGGGACCAAGCAGCCCCGGGAGCCCGGCACGTGCTTGCTGGCTGCAGCCTGGCACAGGCACGCAGTGGGTGCTCAGTGACTGAGGACCAGCCAGCGCCCAGAGGAAGGCTCAGAGCAGCTCAGGAATAGCACAGGGCACACAGTAGGGACCCAGAAATGCTGGCTTAAAGGCTGAAGCCACAACCTTTGGATGGCATGCTGTTTAAGCCGCTGGACTCCCACAGGGCTGACTGCAGTTCAAATCCCAGATCTGGTGGTTTGCCTTCTCATATTCCCTTTCTCTCTCTGAGCAAATTAAAAAGTAATAGTAATAAATTAAATTAATTAGATAAATAAATATTTGAAAAGAAAAGAAAAACTTTCCAAACTGGGGTGACCCCTACAGGGAGGCTAGGGTTAGCCCTGCAGGAGGACTTAAATGAACCTGACCCTAAGACCGCAAAGGGCGAGAGGGAGGGCCTGGGACAGTTCCTGTGGCTGGCATCTGTCCCTCTGCCTGAGCTAGAGGAAGGCACTATTTATAGTTCCCCCCTGGCCCAGCCCCCTCTCCCCTGCAAGGCGACGGTGCTCCCTCCTCCCGGCCACTGACAGCGGTGCTCCCTCAGAGCACCTCCGTGCCTGGGGGACCCCGTGCTGCACCGGCTGGTACAGACTGGGTCACAACCTCCCCGTGCCCCCGTCTCTTCCCAAACCCCACCTTGCCACGCTGCCCCGTGCCTACCCTGCCTGCTGCTCCCCGGCCCTGGG
>NW_006209032.1:1486313-1492555 GCF_000334495.1 Tupaia belangeri chinensis | reverse complement strand
CGAGGTCAACGCCAGGGCCCCCACCAGGCAGCCCGACTGCCACTCCGCGGTCGCCCTCTGCAGCTGGGCCTGCCGGGGCTGCCGGTGTCTGCCCTGTCTCCAGCTCCAGTTGTCCACACCGCCCAGAGGGCCTGCCCCACCGGAGGCGGAGCTGCCCAGAGTCGCTCATCTCTACGGGATGAAGGTGGGGTGTGGAGCAGGGCAGACTCGCCCCTTCCAAGCCAGGTCAGTTAAAGCGGCGGGGGATGGAGAAAGGGGTGTGACTCAGCCCCGTGTCACAGGCGCGTGCACATGACTGCTTCCTCAGCCTTGGGCCCGGCCATTCATTGAGCTCCTCCTGCACGCGGAGCTTCAGGTACGGTGTCCCGGCTGCGCACAGGAAGCCTGCGGCATCACCGTGCGTTATGGAGGAGGAAACCGAGGCTCTGAAAGGAGCCTGTCCCCTGAGCCACATGTGCCTAAGGGCCAAGGCTGGGCATGCAGGGGTGTGGTAGAACAGGTTTGGGGGACAGGGACCAGCAGGTGGCGTGGTGGTTAAGGTGCTGGACACTCCCACATGGCTGACCATGGTTCGAGTCCCAGACCTGGTGGCTTCCTTTCTCACTTTCCCTCTCTCTCCTTCTTTCTCTGTGTCTCTCTCTGGTCAAATTAAAATAAATGAGTGAATAAATAAAAATTAAATAAATAATTATAAAAAATAAGGAAAAATTCATAGTCTTTTTTATTAAAAAAAAAAAAAGAACAGGTTCGGGGGACAAATGCCGGCCCCTCCCAGCCCATATGCCCACAGCCTGCTCAGGTCTCCAGCCCTGAGACTCATGGGAGCAGTCCGCACGTCCCCCAGGAAGGCCGCCACATCGCAGACTGTCCAAGCATGGCCATCTGTGCCCAGTCGACTGACGGCCCATGCCTCTGGGCTAGAGACCAGCTTCTGGAACATAGAAGGCGAAAGTGACGCTGCCAGCTCTTCCCGCGGTGGCCTGTGGGGCTTGGGCAGGCTGGCCTCAGCAGCGGGGTGAACTCTTGGGCTGAGGAACCTGAAGGTGACACCATGATGATCCGCACTGTGGGCACCCGGACACGGCAAGGCCCCTCGTGGCAGGGTCTGGGCTCTAGCCAGACATTGAGTCTGCGGGCACATCAGTGTGACCAGACTCCACGTGAGTCACGCAGAGGCAACGTCCAGGCTGCCCAGACAAGCATGAACCGGAGTGGCACTCAGACATGGCAGGACACATGGCCGTGCCCCTGCGGCGGCATCTGGACCCTCCGCCCAGTACTGGCCAGCTGGGTGGCCGTCTCCCGGATCGCCCGCCAGTGTCACGAAGTCATCGTGAGCTGCTCCCTGAGGCTCAGCGGCCGGCGTGGGCCAGGACGTGGGCGTTGGCGACAGCCTGCTCCCTGGCAGCCCTCGCCCGGGCCTGTTCCAGTAAGATGTGCAGGAGGCCAAGGGGGACATCCAGCGACAGGGTAATGCGTGGGCCACGGCGGGGGCTGGGGCTGGAGTAGGCCCTGGTAGCCAACGGGCCTGGGGTGGTGGCCGAGGGGGTGTGGCTCTCCGAGGCGGCAGGGCGGGCAGTGGTCCCAAGACTGTCCTGAGGGAGGAGCTGGGCAGCTGGGGTGTGGGTCTCCGGGACAGCCAGGACTCCACCCAGCGCCAGGACAGTCAGTACCAGCAGAGGGCCCCTGGGCATCGTGGTCACGCTGCAAGGAGGGGACAAGCTCAGGCCAGGGGCTCTGCTTGGCCACGCTGGCCAGACAGACGTGAGAGCAGACAGACGGAAAGACAGGGCCGCAGGGGCAGCAAAGCCAGGCCAGGGGCAGAGATAGACAGGGACAGAGAGAGGTGACAGAAGAGAGCCAGAGTGAGACAGGAACTCAGACAGAGCCAGGGAGGGGCTCAAGGGGAGACTGAGAAAGGATGACAGAGACAGAGAGGAGGATGGATGGATGGAGAGAGAGAGGGAAGAGGCAGAGAAGCTAGATGAGGCAGACCAAGCTAGAGGGAGACTGGAAGGAGAAGGCCGTCAGAAACCACCGCAGAGACAGACCATGCTGGCAGCGAGACACGGGGACAGGGGAGACCGAGGTCTGAGCACGACAGCTGGCAGCTGCTCCAGGAAAGGGAGGGCAGGAGTCAGAGAAGCAGCCGAGACCTAGAAGCCCAGGTCCACCCGGACCCCGCTCCTTCCCTCCCAGCCCAACCCCAGTCCTACCGGCCTCCTCTGGGCTCAGTGGGGCCACCGAGTGGTCTGGGCTGGGCAGGCAGTGCGTCCCGTGTCTGAGCCAATGCCCCACGGGGCCCATTTATCTCCCTCGGCCTCCTGGCAGGAGCTGGGGCATGGTCCCCCCATCTATGACTCACCCCTCCTGGGGGTCAGCAAGGACATATTCCCGGCCCACACCCTATCTCTGTCCTCCGGGGACAAGTTGGGGACTAAGGTCACAGGGCAGTGACCGGGGTGGGCAGAGGGATGCTATACTCATGACCCCCCAAGGAAACTCTGTCCGCAACACCACCATCTCCCCAAACAGTCACACAGGGGCCTTTTCAAACAGCAGCTTTAATGCCCCCAGAAGCAGCACCGTGTCGTCACAGGCGTGGGTCAAGGGGCGGGTGAGACGCCAGTCACATCCGCTTGGCCCACAGCCGCCCCCCCGCGGCGAGTCACCCGCCTGGGCGGTGAGCAGCAGGAACCACAATGGGGGCTTGTCCACAGGGGGTGAGGCCAGACCCAAGGGACAAATCACTGAAATAACGGACACGCACACGCGTGCTCACGTGCACACGGGCCTCTAGCACCAAGGGGTGGGACAGCAGGGGCGGCCGAGCGCCCGGCCCCTCCAGGGGACGCTGACCTCAGCTCGTCATCTGGGCCTCAGCTCTGGGCAGCACCTGGTGGCAGGTGGGAAGCAGTCTTCAGTGCCAGCCAATGAGACCTGGCGGCACGGGGCCGGGGCAGGCCACAGTCTAGGACAGGCTCTGACCTCAGAGTGGGGACCTGCGCTCGGGGCGCTCAAGGAGGGGACACAAGGGCCCAAGGGCCTTCTCACTACTAGGGTTCTGTACTCAGTCCTTTGGTCTGGGGGATATCTCAGGTCACCAGCCTGAGGGCCCTGGGCTGGTGGCTGCTGGGGTGGGGTCTCATACCTGTTCCCTGGCTCTGGGCCACCTGGGGTGAGCAGTGGCGCTCACAGGCCTCTTGGGTCCCGAAGCGGTTGGCATTCCCTCCGCAGCCACCATAGACAAAGGGGCGACAGGCCTCAGTGCCATCCGGCCCAGCTCGGTGGTACCAGCGCAGGGTATAGGCGGTACAGGAGCCCTCGTCCAGCGGCAGGGAGCAGGGGTCTGGCCCAGAGGGGTCAGGTCAGGAGTGGGCCTGGGGATCCCCGAGAGGGCTGCAGGGCCCGGTACTGCCCACCCCCCCCAAGTCCTGCTGGGCCCAGCCCCCCTTCTCACCACCACCGTGCCCTGGAGCCTCAGGGTCCTGGTACTCCTCCACGGAGTACTCAGAGTACTCGGAGAACTCGTCGTCCTCGGGAGGCAGCAGGTCTGCGGCAGGGCGGGGTGTGGTGTGAGCACGCGCTGTGTCTACACATGTGCCCGGCACACACACGCTCCGTGAGCTGCGTGTGCCCTGTGCACGTGCACACTCCCGTGTCTGTGCCCAGGGGCCTGGTATCCTCACCTTCTTCTGCATGAGAGACCCGCAGCACGGGCACGCGGTGGAGTTGGGAGCCGGCTGTGTCTGCAGCGTAGCTGGGGAGGGGTCCTGGAGCAAAGAGCAGGGGTGCAGGGCCTGGGGTCACCAGGGTAGTGCCCCAGCCATCCCCCCAGAGGACGCAGGTGATGGGCGGGGCAGGGCCCAGGGTGAAGAAAGTTCCAGGAGCAGAAGCTACTCACGTGACCCAGATGCGATGAACTGGCCCTGGCAGGCTGAGGGGCAGAGAAGGACAGCGGCCAAGAGAGAAAGAGGGACAGAATACGGGGGTAGAGATGTGGGGTGAGAGGCAGGAGAGAGGAGAGAGTGAGGCAGCGACAGGGAGAGGCAGGACGGCGGGGAGAGGCCGACATGAGGGAAGGTGGGGAGAGGCCGCCCGGGGGCACCACCGACCAGGGAGGAGCCAGCAGAGCCAGACGGCGCGGGGAGGGGGAGCAGGAGCAGGTGTAGGCAGAGAGGCAGGGAGAAAAGAGTGTCACTCTCCGATGCCCCTCAGGTCACCACAGACCCGCCTGGTCCATGGCAGGCCCCAGGGGACCGTCATCCCGGACTCTGGGTGGCCACCTGCAGCTGCCTGTGGCTCCCTGTGCTGGGAGAGGTCCTGCTGCCACGTGTGTCGTGAAGCCCGTGTCCTCCATGCCATCCATGTCCACCCACCTCCTCACCCGCCTGTCCTCTGTAAGCTCTGGGGACCCCCTGCCCCTGTCTAGGGGGGCCGATGGAGCAGGAGGGGACCCGGGAGGTACCGAGGAGGCCCACTCACCGCAGTGCTGACTCATCTCCTGACGCACAAAGGCCCGGATGTCACCCTCCTGGGAGGCAAGGCCACAGGGACCATGAGGAGCCCACAGTGCAGGGATCACGGGGGGGGACAGCGTGGGGGCAGGCCCAGGGGTTGGGGTGTCACCTGAGGACAGCAGTCCCAGCCCGGCCCAGCTCACACTCACCGTCAGGGCAGCCTCTCCCTTCTCGCCACGGAGGCCAGGAGGTCCTGGCCGCCCCTACGTGCGACAGAGGGGACAAAGCTGTGACCTCTGATCTAGGGACACCAACAGTCACCCCACTCTGACCACAGGCCCAGGAGTTCCCACTCACCTGCTCCCCTCGCTCACCGGGGGCCCCAGGGGCCCCGGGGGCCCCCACCACTCTCTCTCCAGGAGGGCCTCGCTCACCCTGCCGGGCACACAGGCCACACGGGCATGTCAGGGCCGGCGAGCTCAGAAGTCGGGCAGGGAGGAGATCGTGGGGCAGGGAGAGGCTGGGGCAGGGTTAGGGTGGGCACAGCACAGAAGTCATGAGGTTGGGAGGGTCGGGGGTCAGGGTCGGAGTCGGGGTCCCTTACCTTCTGACCCTGAAGTCCCTCAGGGCCTTTGGGACCAACACTGCCAGGGGGCCCTGGAGGGCCGCTAGAGCCATCGTTGCCCCTGGGACCTGGGAAGCCCCCAATTCCCGGGGACCCCTGGGCAAAGGCAGGACAGGGTCAGTGACAGGGTACCCAGAGTGGACCCACTCCCCTCAACCCACCCTGACCCTTGTCCCAACTCACCCGCTCCCCTTTCTCGCCCTGGTCACCCTTGGGTCCTGGCTGCCCGTCAAAGCCTCGGTCACCCTGGGGACAGACGAAGCATGAGAGACCCTCTGCCCCATGTACCCCTGGCCTGCCTCCCCTCCTTCAGTCCTACGTCCTCGCTGTGACCCCAGCCCAGCCCGTCCCATCCCTGTGTCCCAGCGCTCCATGCTGCCTTGACCCTAAGCCCTGCGGCCCGCCCTGCCCCCGTCGTGTCCTCTGTGCAGTAACCCTGTACCTTGGGACCGATCAGGCCCTCCTTGCCCGGGGCCCCAGACTGGCCCGGCACTCCCGGCTCCCCCTGGAGAGAAGGAGACACAAGCTCGGCCCTGGACCGCAAGGGCCCTCCTCTTCCGGGTGCCCCACACTCACCGTCTCTCCTCTGCGTCCTGCCAGCCCGGGGCGGCCCGGGAGTCCAGCTTCTCCCTGCGGGCACCAGGCGGGGGTCAGCCCTGGGCCCAGGCCCCGGAGCCCCCACACCCCACATCACCTTACCTTGTCTCCCTTCTCTCCATCGAGGCCGCAGGCTCCCTTCACGCCCCGCTCGCCCTGGGGGGAGAGGCAGGTGAGACCCGCCCAGGTACCTCCCTGATGGACCCAACCCTAAACCAGCTCTCCACGCTGGTGCTGGCGTCAGGCACTCCGACCTCCAACCTCACAGCCCAACCTCACCCTCCAGCCTCAGCTGACCAGAAAGACCCATCCCCTTCCCACCTTGAGGCCCCGGGGGCCCATGAAGCCAGAGTCGCCTTTGTCTCCCCGGACGCCAGGGACTCCGTCCTTTCCTGGAGGTCCCTGGAGGGGAGGGGTCAACGTGAGGTCAGGGGAGGCCAGTGAGGGACCCAAGGGAGTCACCCCAACAGGGGGAGGGGATGTCACAGGGTGAGGCCACCACTGGCAGCAAGGTCTGTCACAGCAGGAAACACTACCAGAGGGGCCGCGGGGGAAGAGCG
>NW_006209032.1:1485285-1485649 GCF_000334495.1 Tupaia belangeri chinensis | reverse complement strand
ATCACTACCAGAGGGGCCGCGGTGGAAGAGCGCCCCGGGAACGTGGAGGTGCACGAGTCTGTCAGGCTAAAGGCCCACCTGGGCAGGCCCTGTGGGGACGGGCACCTACCGGGTCACCAGGGATCCCTGCGTCGCCAGGCTCGCCCTGTGGGGAGCACAGGTTGGGGTCCTTCAGCACGGCTGGTATGCGGCACACACAGCCCACGG
Source organism: Tupaia belangeri chinensis (assembly GCF_000334495.1). Lineage (NCBI taxonomy): Eukaryota > Metazoa > Chordata > Mammalia > Scandentia > Tupaiidae > Tupaia > Tupaia belangeri. The sequence goes on along the minus strand of NW_006209032.1, from coordinate 1,485,442 downwards.
CCCCCCTGCAGCCAGCACCCCGCCGCACACAGACCCGTGTGGACACGAGTGCCTGACAGCGAGGGAGCCAGACCCTCCGACACCCAGTAGACCCCCAGGGACAGGTGGGTCCATGGGCGCTCTGGGCCCGGCTGGGGGGGGGGGCGTGCCCTGGCTC
>NW_006209032.1:1482817-1485176 GCF_000334495.1 Tupaia belangeri chinensis | reverse complement strand
GGGGGCACCAGCGGGATGGGCAGGGCGGGATCCTGGCCGTGTGCCCGGCTCCCACCGGCGGCGTCCCAGGCCCCCAGACCTTCCTGCCCACACCTCAGTGGGGCGGGGCCGGGGCTGCGGTTCACGGAGTGACTCAGCAACTCGGTTCTTGCCTAGGACCCCCAGACTGTCCCTCTTACCTCGGTCTCTAATCCCATTTGGAACCCCCTCCTGTCCCTTCAGGGACCCTGTAGAGTCAGGGTCCCCAGAGCTCCCCACCAACCTCAGCCACCCTGTCAGTACCACCCACAGAACCCGCTCCCCTCTGCGCCCAGACCCACGTGGACCCCATCCCACAGGACCGCGTAGAGAGCCCCAGCCCCGCCCAGTACCTTGTCGCCAGGGCTCCCACTGTCGCCCCGAGGTCCTTTCTCACCGTCCATGCCCCGAGGCCCGCGCTCGCCCTAGGTCAGGTCAGAGGCTGGGCTCAGGGCTGGAGGCCTCAGCCTTCGGGGCCTGAGCCCCAAGGCCAGCCCCAACTGGGCCCCTTCCTCACCCAACTGCGGTGGGACCCAAGTAACTCACCATGTCCCCCTTAGCACCCCGTGGCCCCGGAGGCCCCTCAATCACAGCCGAGTCTCCCTGAGGGGACGGGGGCAGTCAGAAGGGTCAGGAGCACCCTATCCCCTGCCCACACCCCCACACTCACCTTGTCACCTTTGAGCCCTGCAGTTCCTGCGTCACCCTGTGAGGTGGAAGAGAGTGAGCCCCACCCAAACTGGGGAGCCCGGGGCCTGAATTACAAGACCCCTCCGCATCCCACTCGCTCCTGGACCTTGCTCCTCAGTTCTTACCTTCTCTCCGCGCTCCCCCCGGCTGCCCGGGGGCCCCTGTGTGAGAAAGGACAGTGAGCTAGAAACTAGGGCAGGGCAGGGCCACGGGGGCCCGGAGGAGGAAGGGACATGGTGAGGACCAGACGGCCAGGGCAAGAGGACCAGAGGGCCGAGAGGGCTCGGGGACGCTGGCGGGGACTGAAGTCGAGAGCTGGCGCTCTCCCCAAGAGACCCACCACAAGTCCTCGGGGGCCTTCCTGGCCGGGGCGGCCATCTTCACCCTGAAAGGTGACAGAGGGTCATTGGCTCAGGCTGGAACCCAGGGGGAGCTGTGATGCGGGGAGCCCTATGGGCCCCTGGCAGCGGCCCCAGCAGTGTGGGGGGACTACGTACCCGGGCTCCTGGTTCCCCACGCTCGCCTCGGGGCCCAGGCTGGCCTGCTCCAGGGTCTCCCTGGAGATGGACAGGATGCCAGGATTAGGGCCATCGGGGGGGACAGAGATTAGGGGAGGTCAGTGGGGGCTAGAGGGGGACAGCACAGGAGAGAGCTGGCAGCGTTTGTCCCCTTTACCTTGTCTCCTTTGAGTCCAGAGGCCCCAGGGGCTCCCTGTGGGTCAGAGCAAGGTCAGGGTCCAGTGGCCCTCTGCGTCACACAGCCCCAGCCCCACAGGGTGGCAGAGTGGCCATCGCGGGCCTCCCCCACTCACTCACAGCCCCAGCCCCCGGGGTGGTGGAGTGGCCATCGCGGGCCTCCCCCACTCACTCACAGCCCCAGCCCCCGGGGTGGCGGAGTGGCCATCGCGGGCCCCCCCCCATCTCTCACAGCCCCAGCCCCCGGGGTGGCGGAGTGGCCATCGCGGGCCCCCCCCCATCTCTCACAGCCCCAGCCCCCAGGGTGGCAGGGTCGCCAATCGTAGGCCTCCCGTCCTCACACACAGCCCCAGCCCCCAGGGTGGCAGGGTCGCCATCACGGGCCTCCCGCCCTCACACACAGCCCTAGCACACAGGGAACTGGGCACATGGACCATGGGGTACCTCCACTCACCACTGCCCCTGGGGCTCCTGGTGGCCCCATGGGGCCTGGGGCTCCTTCTCTTCCTGGGAGGCCTGCCAGGCCCTACAGGAAAATGGGGCAAGAGTGGCAGAGGTGAACCCTGTCCTCTGTGCCCCCAAGACCAGGAGCCTCCAACACTGGGAGCCACCTCCTCCCTGGGCCCCTCCTCCCACTACCGGACTCAGAGATGGCAAAGTCTTCAGGTCCCGCGTGCCGCCCCAGCCTCTCACCCGTTCTCCGCTGGGGCCTGGCTGGCCCACCTCTCCTCGAGGGCCCGTTTGACCAGGAAACCCAACAAGACCGGGAGCACCTCCTGGGCCAGGAGGGCCCGGGTCTCCCTGAAACAGAGACAGCAAAGGGAGGAACGCCCCAGGCCTCCCCGTCCCTCCCACCTCCTCACCACTAGGGAGGGGTTGCTGCTTACCTTCACGCCAGGAGGACCAGCTGGGCCAGGGGGGCCCTGCACCCCAACTCCTGGCTCACCCTTTGAGGG
>NW_006209032.1:1479899-1482626 GCF_000334495.1 Tupaia belangeri chinensis | reverse complement strand
GACCCTGACCCCAGCAGGGGCCCCCTGTACGTGTACCTTGTAACCTCTGAGTCCCGGAGCGCCTTTCTGACCCTGAAAACCAAAGGAATCGGCCTTGTACGAAGCAGAGGCGGGAGCACAGGAAATTCAGACGTGTGATGGGGACGGCTCCCAGGAGCCCAGGCACGCCCATGCACTCGTGGGGCCCTGAGGGCAGCTCCAGCGTGCACACAGAGGGGTCAGGCGTGATCACGTGCACCTGGAGCTCCCACACGAGCCCTGACACGTGGGACCATGGATTTGAGTGCGGACACAGGGGAGCTCAGACGTGACCACGAATGTGGACTCAGGGAGAAGGGGCGAGGGAGGGAGGGTTACAAATACAGGGCCCACGCAAGACCCCACGAGAGCGTGGGTGTGACCAGGACCTGAGAGTGTGGACAAGAGCCCACGCGTGCATGCTCAGAGAGGGGCGAGAGCCAAGGTGGGGTCCCCCCGCCCTCGGAGGCTGTGACCCCCATGTGCCCCAAGCAGGGGGCACATGCAGATGCTGGAACACGGCTGGGCTCAGGGCTCAGGTGTGCACAGGCCCAGGAACCCAATCACACTCCTCGAGCCAGCGTGGGCTGCCCAGACCCCAGACTCACATCTTCCCCGGGGTCTCCAGGCTCCCCGGCACGACCAGCTTCTCCCTGCACAGAAGGGGCTTTGCGTCAGTCTAGCTGCCCAGCCCTCCCACACTGCCCAGTGCTCAGCCCAGCATCAGGCCCTCACCTTCTCGCCCCGTGGCCCTGGCAGGCCTCGGTCACCCTTGGCTCCCTGTGTGACAAAGGAGAGGGCCACACAGATGTTAGTCACAGACGAGACTCAGGGAGGGGCAGGAGGCCAGGGGCGGATGTGGGCAGGGGTGGAGAGGGGCTAGGGTTGAAGGTCACCTGCTCAGAAGGCCCACACTCACCGGCTCACCCACCAGGTCTCCAGCATGGCCGGGGGCTCCCTGAGGGGAGAGGGGTCAGTGGGGCTCCTTGGCCCCCCACTCGCCCCCACTCCAGGTCTCACACTCACCTTCTCTCCCTTTGCTCCAGGGGGCCCGACCACAGCCTGTGGGGAGAGCCCAGTGAGAAGCCTGGCCGCACCCCTCCCGCTCCCACCCTGGGATTCCGAAGCTGAGGTTGGGGGTGCAGGGGGGTCAGGGCAAAGATCACCTGTCCAGGAGCCCCCATGGGTCCAGGTTCTCCTTTAGGTCCGACAGGGCCGGGCAGGCCTGGTGACCCCTGCAGCAGAGTGGCATGAGGAACCCGTCCTTCCCTACCCTACCCCACCGCGCCTCCCCATGTCCAGCCAGCTCCCCCCCGAGCACGCACCGGCACCCCAGGGCCACCTCTATCTCCGTCCTTTCCGCTGGTACCATCACGACCTGGGGCTCCCGGCTTGCCGGTCTCCCCCTAGGGGAGGAGCTCCGTCAGGGGCCTGCCTGCTGACCCCAGATCCCTGGAGCCCTGGAGCGCAGCCCCTGACCCCCAGGACTCACCACTTGCCCAGGCAAACCTGGCGACCCCTGTGGACCCTGAGGGGAACAAGTCAGGTGTGAGGGCCACGCAGGGAGAGGGGGACGTGGAGAACACGGACCCGAGGGAGGGCCTGGTGTCCCGCAGCCCGACGCACTCACCACGAGGCCCGAAGGGCCAGGGGGGCCAGGCAATCCCACGGCTCCGGTCGGTCCCGGCAGGCCCTGGGAGGAAACACGCGGGCAGTGCTGGCCCACCGGTCCCCTGTGCCCTGAGCCCACGAGCAGGACCACTCACCCGTCCTGGGGGTCCTGTCTCTCCAGGCTCCCCCTGCAAAAGGACCCAGAGACCGCCTGAGCAGAGCCCACGTGCAAGGGCCCCCAGGGCTCAGCCTCATTGCCAGAAACGATGCCCGGAGGTGGCAAGGTCAGATGGACGTGCACGAGGCCGGGGCGCCGCCTCCTCCCGCGCCCACACTCACCTTCAGGCCCGAAGGTCCCTGGGGTCCCGCAGGGCCAGCAAGACCCTAGAGAGAAGCATCGAGGGCAGGGACAGGGGTCAGTGTCCCTGTCTGGGCTCAGACAGTAACAGACAAGGCCTGGCTCGTGGCTGACTAATGCCTCCCATCCCTCCCAGAACCCCGCTAGGCAGTGCTCCCGTCACTCACCGGGGCACCAGGCGGTCCGGGGTCTCCATGGCCACCCTGGTGGGGTACGAGAGTCAGGGAGGAGAGCCAGCCACGCCCCACCAGGGAGGCTAAGGCAGTCCTGCTCAGAGCAGTTGGACATAGGATGGGACAGGAGAGGTGAGGGTCCTGGGGTACTCACCGCTGGGCCAGGGGCCCCCCTCGGACCCTGCAGACCCTGCACAGAGAAGGGGCTGGTGAGCCTCCCTCTGGGCCTCCCTGGGCCAGCTCCCACCCTCCGGGGTTGCCTCGGGACCCCTTCCACAGCCCAGCCCTCCCAGGCCGACGACCACGCGTCCGTGGACTGCCCCTCCTACACAGCACGCTGGCGGGCACACACGTGCACAAACGCATGCACACGCACACACACTCACATGCATAGAGCAGGCCTCTCATGGCACCACACACCTGTGCCCACACCCGGACACGCAGGCACAGCCACCCCGCTCCCCGGGACTCGCGCACACACATGGCAGCCAGCACAGAGGGGCCAGGGCGGGCCGCCCCCACTCACAGGCTTCCCTTCGGGGCCCGGCACACCACGCCCCCCCGGCA
>NW_006209032.1:1474158-1479620 GCF_000334495.1 Tupaia belangeri chinensis | reverse complement strand
CCCCCTCCGGCCCCAGCCACACCACGCTCCCCTGGCAGGCCCTGGAGAGAACAGGGTTAAGGACACACTGCCTTCTCCTCCTCTGCCCGCAGTCCCCACTGAGTCAGAGCAGGACATGGACAGCCCCAGCAGTGCAGACTCCAGCCTGCAGGTGGGACCGCGCGCGTAGGGGCGGAGCGGGCTTGTGAGGGGCCTATGAGGCGAGGACTCACCGGGTTGCCGTCAGGGCCCCTCTGTCCAGGCTCTCCCCGGTCTCCCTTGATGCCTGGTACACCCTGCAAACACGTGTCGAGCCCTGAGCCCCGAGCCCCGGATGCTGCCCTGTGCCCTGGCCCGTATGCACACCGCCCAGGTACACCCCCACGCGGTGGGGCGGGAGGCCTCACCCTGTCTCCTTTAGGGCCTCGGTCACCGTCACTGCCTGCCTCTCCCTGTAGGGACGAGATGTCAAGTCAGGTCCTGGTGCAATGGCAGGGGTGGCCCCAGGCTGATCCCACACTCTGACCTTAGTGCCCTTGGGTCCTGGGGGTCCTTGTTCTCCAGGGAGTCTGAGACCTGGCTCATCTACAGCCACCTACACACAAGGTCAGAGGGGAGAGACGTGTCTGTCACAGAGGGTTACGGGGTCAATACCACATGGCCTGGGGCAAAAACGAGGTGGTCACCTTGGGGCCGGGGGGGCCAGGAGGTCCAGGGGGGCCGTCTCTGCCCTGCAGAAGAGAAGAAAATGGGGTGTCTGTCCAGCAGCGCCCCAGGCAGCCCCACCCCGTGGCTGGCCCAGCTCACCTGTTCCCCTCGTTCGCCTTTCTCTCCTCGTTCTCCCTGGAAGCCAATGGCAGGGGGGGGCTCTGCTCATCAGGGCCTCGCCCCTCCCCACCCATTTGCTGGTCCCCCAGCCAGCCCCAGGCTCACCCTCTCTCCTGGCCTTCCTGCCTCCCCGGCACTCCCAGCCGGGCCTGGAAGCCCAGGAATACCGGGCTTTCCAGGCTCCCCAGCAAGGCCGGGAGGTCCAGGGGTGCCCCTCTCTCCAAGGGCCAGGCCAGGCGGCCCCTGAGGGCCAGGGTCTCCACGATCTCCCTTCAGTCCACGTTCTCCAGGAAAGCCGATGGGACCCTGCGGGGTGGAAGGCATACTGGCAGCTGCACAAGGGCACCCTCCCTGGGTGCCTCCCTGGTGCCACCACCCCACTGGGTGCCACCACTCACCTCCTTGCCTGGGGGACCGCGCTCGCCCAGGTCCCCCTTGGGCCCCCGCCGCCGCTCGGGCAGAGGCAGGAGGCCGCCCGAGCTCTCGTCCCAGGTCTCCACAATCTCCCGCAGGGCAGACGTCTGGGAGATGGTGAGAGGTCAGGGCGACGGCCCAGAATGCACGGGCGTCCCCAGGCCCACCCACCACCCAGCCACTAAACAACCGACCTTGATGCCGACAGAGTCCAGCAGCCGCTCCACGTTCTAGGCACACAGGGCTGGGTGAGGGGCTGCCCCCGCAGGAGCCCAGCTCCTGCTCACAGAGGGACCTCCACACCCTCTTCCCCAGAGTCCTCGCAGGCCCCTGGTTGGGAGCCCCTCCCCGGCAGGTCCCCATTGCCCAGGTTCCCCTAAGGGTAGCTGCAGGAGGCGCTGTGGGGCAGGGGTTGTGTGGAGCTTGGGCTGGGGAGAGAGGAGGCCCCTAAGGGCCTGCAGTCAGAGCCAGGGTCTGGCCCAGGGCTGGCTCACCGGTGCACTCCCTGGTTCTCCTCTCAGGCCACGCTCCCCAGGGAGGCCCTGGAGGGATCAAGAGACAAGCTACCAGGTCCAGCTTGTGGAGGCCATAAGTGTGCATATGTGGGGCGTATATGTGCACATGAGGGGTATGTGTGTGCATATGCATACACATGTGGGTGTGTGCACATATGGGCGTATATGTGCATATATACATTCATGTGTGCACACATAGGCACATGTGGGTGTGTGCGGGGCACTGTGTGTGTGCATGTGTGGAGCATGTGGGCATGTGTGTGCACGTGTAGCCATGTGTGCATGTGTGGGTGCCGTGGCTGCCTAAGCATGAGGAAAGGTGGGGGCTCACCTGTTCCCCCTTGGATCCAGTCTCCCCACGGTCACCCTGAGAACAGAGGATTGGGTGGGGAAACATTCCTCAGGCCTGGTCACCCCTTGGCCACACCCATGCAGCAAAGCACTCACCTTAGGGCCCACACTTCCTGGGACACCAGGAAAACCCTGAAACACGACAGAATACAAGGGGTCGTGCAGGCCTGTGGCTTGTCAGGATGGGACCCCAGGGGCACACGATGGCTCCGTCACTCCCCTGGAGTGTCCCAGAGCCAGCCTGCACACTCACCTGGCCAGGGGGGCCGACCTGTCCTGGGAGGCCCGGAGGGCCCTGGGGGCCAGGGCTACCAGGAGCTCCGCGCTCTCCCTTGGGGCCATCGGGACCCTGTGGAGGATGCAGCCAGTGGCCAGCGTCAGGACCCTGGGACCCCGGAAAGGGGCAGAGCCACGTCTCACAGACTAGGGTTGGGGGCCTGAGGTTTCACTCACCTCTCTCCCAGGGGCGCCTGAGTCTCCCTTCTCTCCCTAGAGAAGACAAGAGTGGTTCAGACACTGCCCCAACCTGAGGCCCAAGCGGACCCCGAAACGAGCCTCACCTTCCTCCCGTCCTCTCCAGGGTCTCCAGCTTCTCCCTGTGGGCAAACGACTCCCATCAGCCTGGAAGGTGAGGGTGTCTGCCACGCACCCATGGCACCTTTCAGGTGACAATGACTGCGTGTCCTGCATCTCTGTGGTCTGTGACAGGAGTGAGCCACTGCACGCCCAGGGTGTCCAGTACCAGCCCGACACCTGCCCACACCTCCTGCCTCTGCGTCTCCGGGCCAGTGAGCGCCCACATCCTGGGGGTGTGCCCACATGTGTTTCACAGGTGCCCCCGTGTGGCTGTGTGTCCAGGGGTCTCCGTCTGTCTGTACATCTTGGCCCAGGTCTGAACATGGTCGTGGGCCTACACATGTATGCACAGGGGCCTTGAGCTGTGGGTGCTGGCATCTGTGTGCATAGCAGTGTGTGGGGACAACTTGCACACGAATGTGCATGCCGGTGTGTCCCGGCCTGTGTCCCACGGCAGAGGCATGGCCGTGTGTGTCTTACCACGTCTCAACACGGATGCACATGCCATCCTGGAGCCAGGTCTGGGCACCTTTCTGAGTCTGAGTGGAAGGGTCTCTGTCATACGTCCCCAAGTGTGCCTGCCTCTGGACCCGGGCCGTAGCTCGGGGTTATCTCGGCATGTGTCAGCCCCTGTAGACACAGGCTGGTGCCTCAGTGCAGCTCGCTCCGTGCCCAAGGCTGTCTGCGTGTGCACACCGGCCATGCTTAGGGTGAACATGCATGCCTGGCCCAGTGCCAAGAGCTGGCTCAGGTCTGCACGTGTCCGAGTGTTTCCTGTGCCTGCACATCTGGGCTGTGTGCGCGTGTGTGTATGTGCGTATGTGTACGTGTGCGTGTGTGCGTGCATGTGTGTGCGTGTGCTGCCGTTGCTCGGCACGTTTGCCACGGTGGCCTGGACGCACTCACGTTTTTCCCATTCAGGCCGGGTTTGCCGTCTTCTCCCGGCTTTCCCTGTGGGAGTGGATCACTGGTCAGACGTGGGGGCTGGGGTGAGGCCAGTCAGGGCAAGAGGAGGCATGAAAGCCTGGACTTACTGGTGTTCCAGGGGGGCCCGGGGGACCGGAGGGCCCGTGTTCTCCTCGGAGGCCTGGAAGCCCCTAGAAAAAGTCTTGGCTGGGACTGAGAAAGCCTCTGAGCCACCCCCAGGGCACACCCACTAAGGGCCTTTGTGTGGACACCCCCAGGATCAGGAGACACCGACAGCCCTGGAGGCACAGACCCCACGGGTTAGGGGGGCCCTGCTGTGATTCCCAAGGAGAACCCCCAGAACTTGAGAGGCCTACTGAGACCACCAAGGCAAAGGTCAGAAAGGGGAAGTCCACTAAAGTTGCCTGCCAAGGACCCCTCCCAAAGTCGGGCTGACCACCCCCTCTCGCTGAGGGTGCGACTGGGGTCCTGGGGGCCCCGCAGCAGCTCCCCAACTTACATCTCTGCCCGGCTCCCCGGCTTTGCCTGCAGCACCCTGAGGACAGATTCAGAGTCACGACCTTATCGTGGCCACGGGGTCACGGCATGCTCTCTGGGGGCCGCTAACCCATGAACCGTGGCCTACAAGGCAGCAGTTGTGGGGGGACCCAGGCCAGGCTCGGAGCGGCCCTGATGGAGCTGAGCCCACCTACATGAGGCTGGGGTCCAGGGCTGGGCACGGCCACACTCACGCTCAGCCTGGGGGACCCAGGGCTCTGAGGGGGGGCACGGCCACACTCACGCTCAGCCTGGGGGGGCCTGGGGCTCTGGGGGGGCATGGCCACACTCACACTCAGCCCGGGGGGGCCCGGGGCTCCTGGTTTGCCGTCCAGACCGCTCCGGCCATCCAGCCCAGGAGGGCCCCGGTCACCCTGAGGAGACAGAGGTCAGAGGCCTCGAGGGCTGTGTGTGCTCAGAACCCAGGCGCACCTGAGACATCCACACCCTCACCTTCTCTCCTGCCGGGCCCCGGACACCTGGGTCCCCCTGCAGGGAACAAGCTCAGATAAGAGGTGGAGACAAGACAGGAGGTCGGCTGATGGGGTAACATGCGTGGCTCACCTGCGGGCCTGGGGGCCCCCGCAGCCCGTCGATGCCCTGCGGGTAGGGAAGGGAGGAGTCAGAGCAGGCTGCCCAGGGCCCGTACCCGCCAGGGCCAGCCACACTCACCCTCTCCCCAGAGGCTCCAGGTGGGCCGGGGTCACCCTTGGGTCCTCGGGGACCCTCCTGTCCGCGGTCCCCAGGCTCTCCCTATGACAGAGACAACCTTGCTGGGGGCACGACCTTGAGTCATGAGGCATGCCTGGGGCGAGGGGCAGGGGGTCCTTGCCCAGACCCGGCTGCATGCCACCCAGGCCCGGTACCTTCTCTCTGGCTCCAAGGCCTGTGTCCACCTACGAGGGGAATGGTCAGAGAATGGGTCAGTCAGGGGAAGGGGACCATGGGACCAGGTGGCACTGGGGACATTGGGGGAAGTGGGAGGGATGAGGGACCAGCAAGGGTAGGCAGGGAGGGTGACAGAGACCAGAACCAGCTCAACTCTTACCGACCGTCCAGGGAGTCCCGGGGGGCCCTGGGAAAGGGAACGATCAGTCCACGGGAGCCCCATGGCTTAGGTCTGCCCACTTCCACGCCCAGCTCTGTCTCGAATCCCCTGCTGCACCCAATGCCCACGTTGGAGGGCTGGCCAGGTCTGGGTGTACCAAGGGTGCTCCTCACAGCCCTCCAGGCCCCACCACCCTGAGCACTGGAACAGCCCCCCCCCCGGGCCAGGAGCACAGCCCTACTCACAGGCTCCCCTCGGTCGCCCCTTGGTCCAGACCGTCCCGGGGT